>NW_024506552.1:1498404-1553404 GCF_017590055.1 Onychostruthus taczanowskii | reverse complement strand
CATGTGTGAAATCTCAGAGCCTCCCTGTTACTAAATTTTCAAAAGAGATGAGAATGGAACTTCTAATCTTTTGGTATCTACAGTCTATAAAACAGAGGGAGTCTCTACCTCTCCAGAACATCCCTTGTGAGATTCCAAGGCTCTGTATTCACAGAGAATATCTCTGGAGAAAGCAATGAATTTCCTTGCCCTACCTAATCCATCTCAAAACTGCAGAGCACAGGCTGAGTAGTTTAAAATTCCTTTCTGTACAAGATGCAGGTGCTTTGCTGGGATCATCCAGCCAGAAATTCAGTGTACATTTTTGTCTGTGGGGTAGCGGTGACCACAAAGATTGAAGATATGAAGCTCCTGCTACTTCCAGGCATCCTGTGGATCCTCATATTGCCAGAGAGAGTTGTTTGACACCCCCTCCTGCTTTGGTGTGTCCCTACTTTCTTGACAGACAGTTTGGTGGGAAGTCTTGTGTTTGACATTCAGGATGTCCCTGGCCCTGATGTGGGGCTCACCTTTGGAAGAGACAATTCCTGACAGTGTGAAGTCTCATTGCAGCTGAAAAAGGAGCACGTGGGCAGTGTCAGTAATGCTGCATTGGCCACAACCCTGCTCCAGCACAGCTGCTGCTGGCAAAAGTCCTGCATTTTCCATGACCCTCCTGGACAGGAATAACTTTTTGAGCACTGAGCTAAAAGCCAGCTATTCAAAGCAATCCCTTGCCTTAGCTGTGACAGGTAATTTGCCACTGCTGATAACAGTCATGGAGCCTGCAATAATATTCTTGATATAGGAGTTTTTACCACTTAGTCTGGGAGTAGGTTAATGCAGCAGTGGGGGGAAAAAACCCAACCAAACCCCAAACATTTTTCTTTTATCCATGCTAGGAGAGCATTGGTGGTAAACTGATGACTTGGTATTCCACAGTGGACATTTGTACAGGAGGATGGCTCTTAAAATAGATATTTGGGTCTTACCTGAAGCTGAGGCACAGCAGAGGATCAGCTCCAATCTACTTGCTGTGAGCAGGGACAGGACCCAGAGAACAGCTGGAGCTGGGCCAGGGCAGGCTCAGGTTGGATTTCAGGGAAGGTTCTTCCCCCAGAGGGTGCTGGGCAGTGCCCAGGCTCCCCAGGGAATGGGCACGGCCCCGAGGCTGCCAGAGCTCCAGGAGCTCCAGGGATGCCCAGGCTGGGATTGTTGGGGTGTCTGGGCAGGGCTGGGAGCTGGACTGGGTGATCCCTGGTGGGTCCCTTCAAGTTTGGGATATTCCATGACCCTCCCACCTCTGTGCTGTGTGTGGCCATGAGCACCGTGAGCCCCAGGGTGGGGTCACTGCAGAACTGCAGAACCAGCCCGGGAGCAGCAGCTTTGGCTCAGAACAGAGGAGGCACACAGGGCTTGGGCTGAGTGCAGGAGCTGCTCAAGAAGAGAGAGCTGGAGGAAATGAGAGCTTCCCCTTCCTGTCCTGATGGGACACTCCGAGGTGTCACTCCTGCCACTGCTTCTTGGTAAAGGGGGGGCTGCAGTGGTGGCTGCTCTGCTGGACAACATCCCCCAGCTGTCAAAGAATCCCAGAACAGTTTGGGTTGGAAAAGGCCTCTAAGCCCATCCAGTTCCACCCCTGCCATGGCAGGGACACCTTCCACTGTCCCAGGCTGCTCCCAGCCCCAATGTCCAGCCTGGCCTTGGGCACTGCCAGGGATCCAGGGGCAGCCACAGCTTTTCTGTTCAGCCATGCAGCAATGAGTATTCTTATTCTCAGCCTCTCACTCCTTGAACAAAAAATTGGCAGAGTTCAACTGATAAATCATATTCCTACCTCTAAAAAGAGAAATACAACTCCTGTTTTAAATTCAATTCTTATAGTTGCTGCATTCTAGGGGAAAAAATAATGCTTTCATTTCCTAATAAGAGATCACAGATTCCAAATTATAGAACCATGTATGTCAAAAAGGAAATTTGAGCCAGAGAGGCCAAAGTGTGCCATTGTCCTTACAATTTATATTTACTTGCTCTACATTTAGAATAATCCTTCTCTTCCCTCAGGTCTAGCACAGACAATTTATCAATTGTACAAAAATGATAAAGGCAGCAATAAATAATAATAGTAATAATAATGCATAACAACTGTGCGAGTGATGAATTATAAAGCAGAGAGTGGAAAAGGGAATGAAAGCACAGCACAGAAGCCAGTTTGCAAGGCTGAGTACACAGGCTGAGCTATTTTTCTGGCATTATGACAATGAGGAACATTTATGGGAGTTTGCAAACAGCTTAGAACACAAATCATTTTGTTTCAGGTTATATTTGTAGGGCTTTGTTAAGGGGTTTTTAGTATCCATTAAAATCCAATATTCAGAAGTTTATAGCTCAGCTGTTAAGGTCTTATCCCTAAGGATCAATTGTTTTGGGTTGTTTGGGGAATTATTATTACCATTATTATTTATACAATTCGGTTTAACTTATTTAGGCTACTGTGAAGACACAGAACTCAAAAGCTGAAGAGGTCTTGTGGGGGAAAGAAGAGAAAAGATGGATTTTTATTATTTATGTTTTGTTTCAGATACGATTTCTACATCTATTTTATCCTAGAAATCAGTGGAATCTCTCTTTGTGTGGGTTTCAGTAGCCATGTTGTGCTCAGAGTTGCTGCAGCCTGCACAAGAGAGCAGCCCCTGAGCACTGCTGTCAATGCTGGATTGCTGCTGCTCTGTGTTCATTGCTATAAGTGAAAATAAAAATAATTTTCAGTTGGAATGATATAATTTTCCAGAGGTCATGCACTTTAGTTGGTGGAAGATGAGATCTATACTGAAAATAGGCATGGTGTGTCTGGGGCCTGATCCAGGTCTTAATGCTTTTTTCTTCTTTTTTATTTCTTCTATTTACTGAGACCAACATTGTCTAAGAAAAATGCTTTATTTTCCTGCACACTTTATAAACAGATACAGTGAAAGAAAGCAAATCCTAGGGAATGTACCATTTAATAGCCCAAAGAGATGAGAAGTAGAGGGCTGACAGCAGAAGGGAGTAAGTGACTTGCCTGAGGTGATCCTGATAGCCAGTGACAGAGGTGGATCTCCTGAGTCCTAGCCCAAGGCTATCTTTCCTCCATCATCTTGCTTTTCAACCCACAGTGCAGTATTTTTGGTGAGAGGTGAGTCAGATCCAAAGGGTATTGCTGGATCACTCCCGGTTAGGTGGATGTGGAGGGTTAAGGACCTGACACACAGGGAAAAGGGAAAATAACATATCTGGTAGTTGTTTCATAAACAAGCATGGGAGCATTGAACTGTGTTCTTGAGAAAAAAAACCATAAATTCTTAAAATGCACCTATCTTGGAATTAATATAGTGACTGTTCTTATTTAAATCATTTTCTCTTGTACCCAGCTTCCTTTGTGGCAGTATTTCCCAGCTGTTTTTTGTTTAATTCTAAATATTCATGACATTAATTCTATTTAAGTCCTATGCTGTTATCTGAGACAAAATGTCAACATTTTATGACAAACTGCTGTATCCATTGCTTAGAGTGTCCCTGAGGAACCTGTTTGATGTGGCTGACTATCAATCTCTGATGGAAAACCTGATTGACACCAATAAAAGCTTGGTAGTTCTCATTTCCCCATTTAAAATGATCCAAACAGCTCAATAGCCATCCAAGATCTTTAGAGTGTTTTTAGCCTGTGCATAATTCATCATGTCAATTATTGTGCTTTTTTAACTTCCAATTTTGGAATATCAGACCTTCTCCATCAGATCAATAGAGCATCCAGTTGCTCTCTCTTTACTCTTTCCTTTCTTGCTGCAATCACACAGGGCCCCAGGTTCCTTTTGGGCCCTGGAGAGGCATCTTTGCATCCTCTTTGCTTTCTGCCACAGCCCTTTTCATGGGTTATTCTTTTTTACTTGGCTCTGTGAAGTGTAAGCTCCAGACCATCCAAGATCTATCATGCATGCAGAGGAACACAAGTTGTTGCCTCCAACCTCTTGATTCTGTTCTCAAAGTTAACTCAACCCTCACTTAGCCAGTTGGTTTTTTTCTCGTTGTATTTTCTATTTCTGGCAGCGGTGAAGAAAGGAAGAGACTCTCAGACCCCAGACTGTGAATATAATGCTGACAGTAAGAAAAAACATTTAAGAGGAATCTCTGTGAGATAGTGAGGTCAAACTTTGGCCATCTGGCAGTTGGGAAGAGCCATGTGTGAAGGCACGCCAGGCACCTGCTGAAGGCAGAGCTGCAGCAGCAAAGCCTTCAAAGATTTGCTGGCTGCTCTCAGCCATCGCTTGGGTTTCATTTGTAGCTTCTCTTATCGAGCACAATTTCTAAATGAGGATGGTTGCTTCACTTTAAGGACGTACAAATGACTTGCCCTCACCTGTCAAGCATGATCCTTGTATTTTACCAGGCCCATTATGAACGCAATCTTTCTGTCGAAAATTTGCATACCTCCTTTCTTGAAAAGTAATGACAGCAATTTCTTTCCCCGCGCTCACTTTCTGAGTGTCTCATTTAACAGCACCTGGGAAACCGACAGGCGCAGAGATGAGAAGTGAAAGAGAGCAGTTGATTAAATCATCATCAAGTCGGGCCTCAGAAAGTCAATTCTGCTTCCCGTCTGCAATGATATCCTTTTATCTTAAAGTAATGAGCTATGGCACTTTTGCATCCGGTAATGCGATAAGTTCTATTAGCATGTTCCATTTGCTTCACAAGCAAGGGCAAGTCATTTCAGTAAGCTCATATCACTGCAATCAAAGCAATTGGCTTCACAGGCAGAGAAGAAAGAGGAAAGGCTCAGGGTGATTTTTATGGATCACAACACAGTGTAAAAAATAGATTCTTGTATTATTTTAACCCGTAACATGCTTTGCTTCTTGTCAATCAAGGTGTTTTTATTTCATTAGCCTGTAAGTACCTGGAAGACTCAAATTCCAAACAGAACTCATGAGCTAAGACCAGGAGTTCTGGAAAATAAGAATCTTTTCTTATACAGATAACACCCACTAATACAGTATTAGGCAGTGACTTCATTAACTACTGATTAGTTTAAATCTTTCCTATTGACTTAGTCCATCAGTACAAATGCACATTTTTTATGATTATTTACTATTATTTATTTTTTTGAACCTTGAAAAAGTACTTGTGAGTTGAGAGGATGCTAAACATGACATTACACACTGCAAATTGCCATCAGTTGAGAGGCTGCTAAAAATAACATGACAGCTGCATGTTGCCTGCAGCCAGCAAGGCAGGTAAGGAGGCAGCAAATGTGCATCCCGAGTCCCAGGGGAGAGCATGGAGGCATTTCTCCTTATGGAGCCCTCAGGAGCTGAGGCAGAGACTTCACCCGTCAACTGCAACAGAGAATGACTTGCTGAGGTCATGATTCCTGTGTGTGTGGCTGGCAGTGCCTGCTGCCAGCTGGTCTGGTGGGATTTGGGTGCCTGACTGGTGCTGGGGACTTTCTGAGGGTGCTGAGCTGAGGAATGCATGGCATTGTTAGTTTTCCATCTGGAAAGCACATTTAATCGTCCCCCGACCCTGGTGGGAACATCATCCTGCTCTGGGGAGGGCTGGATGGGGATTGGGCAGGTGTGGGCAGTGACACCATGACAGTACTGACACCTGGGCAGGGACACCGTGAGAAAGCTGCTGGATCTGTGGGATCTGGGCCACAGAAGGTGCAGTAACCTCCAGCCCCAGCTCCCTTTCGAAGGAACAAAAGAAAATTAGTTTCTTCCAGGGCTGGTTCCACCTGTCCCTGGGGTGACATGGAGCTAGGGCAGCCTGGCAGGACAGGGGGTGGCAGCTCTGTCCCTGGCAGCCCCCAGCAGCTCCTGTGTCACGTCCCCAGCAGTGCCCAGCAGCCTCCCAGTGCCTCCCACTGCCACAGCTCCCAGCCTGCCCCTGCAGGGAAAATCCCTGCAAATCCAGGGGGCAACACAGCAGAACCAAACCTCAGAACAGGACTTGTCTGTCAGGGTCTTCCTGGAGGGAAATCCCCCCTTGGCTTTACAACAACTTCCCTGTGGTCTACCAGGAATATTTGGGCCTCCCACCAGGAGCCAAGGATAAATCCATGTCCTAGAGAAATGTAAGGTGGATCATCCTTGTCCTGAACAGCAATATAATCCAGAGTTCTCATTTTAATACTCAACATGTCATTCTTTCTAATCAAACCATTGTTTCGCTGATGGTAGAGCTAAAAGGGACTACCAGTTGTGTCATTTTATAATATAAAACAATCATAGAAGTCCTGAGAGGGAGGAATTAAAAAGAATTGCAGCTGAAAAACATTCTAAGTTCTGAATATTTTTCTTGTAAGGGGCCCAAGATAACTTCAAATGTCCAAGACTGATACATTTCAGCTGAAGTGGTTTGGATAAAATGGAATTCAGATTAAAGGTCAACATTGCAATCTTTTGTCCAGACTTAGGTAATTTGTGTAAAATGGGACTTTTTGGTGAATAATCCATAATTTTAGCTTTTAAGAAAGCAGACCTTAAACTTCTCAGACCATCTCTGTTTCAGAGCCATTCCTTACAGTAAATCGCAGCGGATAATGGTGAGGAATTGCTAAGCAGACTGTGATGTTAACCAATTTGTGAGATGCTATATATATATAAGATTCCTTGGCAGGGAGCTCCATGCTGAATGCTACTTGCAGCAAAGTCACAGATAGGAAGGAAAGAAGTGAAATTCTTGCTCTTAGTTTCTTTGTGACTCTGCCGGTCTCCATTTCATCAATTAGAAAATTGCCCATTTATTCCCTGTCTGTGTCTCCTTTCATCTAGGAGATGTTTTTTCCTCCTTTTTTCTTGGAAGCAAAGGTCTAATTGTATAGCTAAAATACCATCTTTGCCCTTTCCAGGGCTGCCAGTTTGTCATTGGTGGAGAGATGGACAAGAATATTGTAAATGTCAGTGTGAACAGGCTGAGGTCTGGGTTTTCGCTCATTTTCTTCAGATTTCTTTTCAGCAGACAGATGAGTAGAATCACTTTGTTCAGAGCTGGCGTTGCAGCAGCTCTGACTCCTTTGGTGGCAATGATAAATGGCTCCAAGATATGAAATAGCTGTTCCAGCAAAGTCCATTGAGCAGAATAGAGAACAATGCCCTCCTCAATGTCATTGTACATGAGATATTCAATGATTGCCACTTTTTGCACAAGAATGTGTTCAATCAGCAAAGTACAGAGAAATCCGTGGTGTTGCTTCAGCCTGAATGAGCTGGCGAGGTGGCTCAGACCTTTACTCAGCTTGATTTGGACCAGGCTCTCTCAAGTTATTAAAATGGGCTCAAATTAGAGCTGTCACCACATACGGTGTCTGATTTTTGAAACGTGGCTTTGGGATCAGGCTCATTCCACAGGTGCTGTGGGAAATTTGCTGTGCATTTTAACTTTCTCCACCTGGGGCAGAGGGCTGGGGAGGTGCAGCTAGTCTTTAACCTGATCTTCAGTTTCCCTTTTCTTCTAAAAAACACAGCAGCAATTATGCCTCAGCTGGGAATTGGAAAGTTCTTTTCCCACTTCCCACTGCAGGTCTGTGTGTGCAGACCCCATATTGCAGGGAATGCATGTGCTGCAGTCCAGGCTGACTGCAGGGCTTCAGCAGGTTCAGGCTGGGGCAGAAGGAACAGCTTGCTCGTTTGTTGGTACAGAGAGTTTTTGCCTTGGTACGTCTTCTTCCTCATCTGTGCTTGACTTTAGGGATAATTATTTGAATTTTGACTGCTTCGCACATATGAAGATGCAAGTTTTTGGGTCACTGACTCTGGTTAGCATTTCTGGAGCAGGGAGTTGCAGAAATACTGCAAAAGGAAGCTTGAACACTTGGCATGAGTGTGTGTGTCAGGTGATGTGATGGATGGTTGCTTTGGTTATTTAAGAGATTGGAACAGTTTTAGTGATAACTCTGGCCACTTTGTGCAAATCACAGTCTGGTCTAATTATTACCCAAAATATATAGAAATCAGGAGCACCCTTAGTATTTTCATATGTCCTGTAAGACTTTTATCAATGAAGATCATTTTGAGTGAGCTTTACTTGCTTTGAATTTTGTTGGTAGTCCCATAGGTCCTTTGAGAAAACCACTGAGTCCCTTCTGGCCAGTACAAGACTTTGAGAAGCACAAAATAGCCATTTTTCAGACTTCCCACTGAGGAGCCTGTCAGGCTGTGATCTGAGAAGCTCTCACAGCATTTGGGACCACGTGCATGTGAAAATTTGGCTGTCCAGGGGGCTGTGGATGCTCAGCATCTCTGCCCATCTGGGCTTCACTTCTTTGCCCAGAATGAGCTGAGGGCTGGCCAGGGGGTGGTGTAGGGCAAATTAGGCAATTTGGCTCGGGGCTCATCTCAAGCCTGGCCTGGGGGGGTTGTAATCAGTCACAACTTGTGTTCAGAGTGGAGACAGTAAGTGCCTTGAGCCTGAGAATCAGAGCAAGAAGCCTCTGTTTGTTCAGGTGTGAAATGTCTGCAGCCTCCTTGTCCTGATTTGTCACATTATCACCCTCAGCTTCCAGTGAAGCTAGTGGCAGTTATCCAAAAATCAGGTCATGCTATCTCTGAATGATATTTTGGATTCCCAGTTATTTGCAGAATATTCCAAGGCAGCCTGTGCACAGAGCCATGGTTTCCTGAAAAAGACATGGGAGGGCACCGAAAAATGAGCTTTTTGTAATAGACATGGAATACTGAAACACAGCCCAAAGCAGAGGGCCAGTGCAAAGTATTTCCATTGCTTCAATTCCAAAACAGTCTGGCGCTCTGAGAACCACAAAGCACTTAAATCATTTTACTTCTTCCTGTGGCCCTGGGAGGTAGGGAAATGCTGGAGGAATTGAGGAATTGAGCGAGCAGTGCAGACTCAAGCCTTCAAATTGACCAGTAATTCTGAATAATCAACTTCACGGTTGTCAGCTTCGGTTCCCAAAATGCCTTCTCCAGCCGTGGGTAGCAGTGAGGCTGCAGGAGATGGAAACACCTTGTGCTTCTGCACCTCTGGGGAGATCTTGCATCCAGAAATGTAAGTGAGCCCATCAGAGCACGGGGGGCTGTGTGTGAGCAGTGCCTGGGATGACCCTCAGCCATGGGGACAATGTGCACTTGCTCCAATTCTGTTTCCAGCCTGAGTAGCAAACATCTTTCCTCTCCCTTTGTGTCAACACACACACACACACACACACACAGACAGACACACACAGGTGCTGCACAGATACACAGCCCTAGAGCAGTGCTTAGAGCCCTTTCATCCTCTCCCTTCTTTTTTCCTTCCATCCAGCTGCTCCCCAGAACGCTGCCATTGGCCCAGGACAGCAGTGCTGGACAGTGGGTTCTGCCCTGGTGCCCAGCCCCTCTGAGAGAGGGCAGGAGCTGCCCCAGAGCCAGGCTGGCCAAACACGGAGCTGTTTGCTGAGTGCATTTATTGCCTTTGCATAATTTATGAACTGGAGGGCTTTGACCATCATTCGTCTCTGCCAGAGGCTGGCACGGAGGGCTCTGGAGGCTGGAGCTGTAAATTGGATGGTGCACTCCAGCAAAGTCCTGGGGTCAGTGTGGGAATTCAAGAGCAGGGATGGCAGTGTTTGCTCCCAGTGCCATGTGCAGCAGAGGCAGTGTTGGCAGCCACCCCGGCTGGCCCAGGCACAGAGCTGTCACTCATGGGCACGCTGGAGGGACAGGAGCAGTTTTAATGGGCTTGGCACCCGCTCTCTTCCATCATGGGCACCAGTAGGGTCGGTCCTTCACCATATGCTTAGCTCTGGAGACAAGGTGCTGCTGGGTACAGCAGTAATTATTTGATGTGGAATTAAGCGGACCTTGAAATTAGAACTGGACTGTGGGAGAGCAGGAGGCGTGGAGTTTAACACTTTGGTGGAAATGGCCTCCCACTGACACTGCTCTGCAGATTCACTGGGGTGTGGGGAGCTGTTCTGTTGGCAAATTCAGATGTCTGATTTGTGCTGGCAAGTTCTCTTCTCCCCAGGTATCTCCATGCTGAAGGGAACACAAAAACCCTGAGCTTCTCCAAGCTTATGAGTCAGTAAAAATTACAGCAGAGATTCTTTAAATCAGACCAAAACTGGACTAAAGGAGAGGCTGCAGAGTGCTCTGAGCACAGCTGGGTCACAGGACACTGCTCATGTGTCTGGCACCAGGAGTGGGTGGCACCTTGAAACCCTCTGAACCCTGCTGCTCAAAGGGAACTGCCCTTGCCTGCTTAGACATCCTTTTCTCCCCCTTTATTTTCACTTTTGCATTCAGTCTGATCAAGACTTGGAGTTTGCCTGGAGGGTGGGCAGAGACAAACAAATGGAGCAATTGCCCCTTTGCTCCCTGGTATGAAACACATAGGAGGTGTGATAAAGAATCCTGGGGAGCCCATGGTGAGGGAGCTCCTGGCTCTGACCATCCAGGGGGAGAAGGTGACAGAGCCCAAAAGCTGAATTTTTCCAATAGCTGTGAAGCAGAAATAGTAAATGGAAAATCTTTGTGACATTCATGCTTGTGACATGCTCTGTGATTCTTGGGGATGTCCTGTGCAGGGCCAGGAGTTGGACTGGATGATCCTTGTGGGTCCCTTCCAGCTCAGGAGGTTCTCTGACTCTGTCTCCTGATTTTCATAGATTAAAATCCATGTGCAGGTTTGCTTTTTTTTTTTGTAAATGCTGGGCCTTGCTCACCTTCATACCAAAATCTCATACAAGCAGTCCTGATGAAGTCAAAATGCGTTGTATTTATGGGGTAAGGTAGGAGTACTTTATATCAGTGCCATGCTGTTCCAGAAATGCTTTCCTTTTGTCAGTTAAGTGGATTCTTCATTAATTAGAACATTGTGTGAGGTTTTCAAAATTAAAGCTAAAATTGCCCCCTGTCTTCATGTGTCTTCTCATTTGTTTGTTATCAGAGTAAATACTCTGGTATTAAATAGGTGCAACTAGTGCTATATAAATCACTTCAGGTATTAAATAAATTTCACTTCCTTTTCTATTTGAAATCAGCTGCAAGGAGATTGTAATTTTATCTAATCTTTCCTTCATTTAAAATTAGTTTAAAAATACCTAGAAATAGTTCTTAGCTCTAATTTGTTAGTACATAGCTCAGTGGTGTAGGGAAGGCACCTTTTCACCCCCTGTACTGATGAAGACAAGGGAAAAGCCAGTGAAACAGAAAAGTTATAATTAAACAACAGACAGAAGATGAGTTGATTTGTGCAAATCAAGTAAGTGTATTTGTGGGAGTATTTGGCTCTGTCTGTTCACATCCCACTGTACAGTTAACCTTTGGAATTCACAAAATATAACTAATTTCAAAGCTATTTGGTTGTCTTATAAAAATACTCAAAGATTATATAAACCCATAAAGATATAAATACATAAAGATATAAGTACATAAAGAGCTTAACTGAGTGCTGTAAGAACCTGACAGTCAGCTGGTCCTCGGGTAGGAAAGCCTGGGTCTCCTGTTTGGTGATGTTTTCCTTGGAAATGTTTGCCATGAGATCTGCATAGCTCAGTCTTGAGTGATACAGAACCTGCAGCTGTAGATAGAAAGAAAACAAACCCACAGAAGGAGCTGCAGGTACCCAGAATTTGGTGGGAAGGATCAAACTTGTGAGTTCCAGGGTTCTCAGAATCCTGTTTCCAACACAGCTTTTGTACTTCCAGCAAATGCAAACATGGTTTGGGTTCTGATGCTTGTCTTTCAGAAACACTGAGTGTCTAGTCCTGCTCTATTCCTACAATATTTGAGAACTGAGCAATGGCACTGGATAAATATCAAGACTCTCTAGAGTTACCGCTCAGCATTTTGTAAAATTGTGATGTCTGGGCTAATCCCAGAGAACCTGGGGGAATCAGTGGCTGTGGCATCCCTGTGATCTCTGGAATCTTCACTTCAGCAGCCGTAAGCAAAGGCACAGGGTGACCTTCCCTTGTGCTCCTGGAGAACAGCAGCCTTGCAAACGCTGCTCTGTGTGCTGGGCACACCTGAGCATCTCCACGGAGCCCCTGCAGCTGCTGGGCTGCAGCCAGCATGAGGAGCACTGCTCATCCAGAGAAAACACACCAACCCTCTAAGATTGTTCTTCTTCTTCCCTGGTCCAGTTTTGGAGTCTGGACGTGTCCCTGCACTAAGAGCTCCTGTGCCCCTGAGCTGAACTGGCAGAGGGCTTTGCAAATGGCTTTTGGTGTGTGCAGGGCAGGTTTTTCAAAATTCAAACACAGAAATGTGTCCTCTGCAGCAGCAGTGGATGGAATTTCCTCCTATACAGTAACTAAACTTGTTCCTAAAGGTGCCAGATGTGATGCCCAACATTTGCGAATGTATCACCCATCTTGTTCACAGAAATATTTATCTTTTTTGTTGCTGCAGCAAGCTTCTCTTACCTTTGCTTTTTCTGTTTTTGTGTTTCAGTGTGACAGCGACAGTGATCAAGAAGAAAAGGTAAGACAGAAAATCAGTATGAGAACAAAACTCATTTACTGGATTCCCTTATTCCTGTTAATCTATTACTTAGTCAAACTTTCTTTTTGGACTAATTTAAAGCATCTCTATACAAAGAAAATTTCTGTCTCTAATTTAATTTTGGAATAGACCTCCAAGGAAAGAGAATTCTAATGAGTACTTTGGAGGCCACACAGTTCATCTTCAAGCATATTGATGCCATGGTCTGTGTGGGTTGTTTATGAACACCAGTCTCACTTCCAACCCTTTCCATGGCTACACTTCCCCTTGGAAGTTGTAGCAGCAACTGAGTCTGTTGGTAACCCTCACATTTGCACTTCTTAACAGTTATTTAACCACTGTTAGTGCCTGTTGTGCTTCTCTGCAGGCAAGGGCCTGAAAATTCCAACTGAAGTGTTATGGTTGATGCATCTATTTTTTAGAAATAACATTTGGAAACTGTACATTAAGTCAAGTAACACAACTTGCTAAGCACTGTCTCCATGATTTTGGGTTTCTAGAGTGGGCAAGGGGAAAAAATGAATGCTGAAAGAGTCAGGCAATGTTCTCTGATGCTGCCTGTTGTTTAGAAGAGTAATAGTAATTAAGAACTGGTATCCATACTGATGAATATTTTTATCCATTATTTTATGTTGTGAATAGACTAACCTTCTTTCCTTGGAAAAACTGAAATAATTATCACAGAAAAACTGGTCTAATTTCTTTATTTGCAGGTTGGATTTTGTGATTTTTATTTGTATGTTGAGCCCTAAGGGATGCTTTGATAATGTAATCACTTTTACCTCCTCTTTCCCTGGATAAATTGGGGGATGGAAGTCAGGGGAGGGTAAAATAATGTCAGAAAATATAGTTCCAATAATAATGTTGTACTGGTTAGAGTTTCATGAGTGGTTCTGTTAACCAGCTCCAAGGCAGGCCAAGCAGAGGAAAGATGACCAGGCTGGTGTGCAGCTCACACAACAGCCAAGTGCAAATATGCTGTAAAACCCAGAGGGAAACAATGAGTACAAAAATCACCTTCCATGAATTTAATCAGTTTTGTACAGGGTTTGTGTAACAGGAAGCCAAGGAAATTTTCAAACCATTCTGTATATAACTTCCAAAGCTTTGTCCTTCAGTTCTTTTCCTAAGTAGAGGATTTTTTCCTCATGTTTCTTAATAATTTGCTAACTATGTTAAAGAAGTGCTGTTTACTTTGAAATGCAATGATTTTCCTTGCATAAGGGAACTAATCACTGGAGTTAATCAGTGTGACAACAGAAAGGGGAGGTTTTGTTGGGTTTTTGCACAGAATATTAACCTGCACTTTTCAATATGAATTTTTAATGCATTACCATTACATTCCATCCTGTGAAGTGATTATTCATTTTCAGGATGTTCCTTATGCAGAGGAAGATGATAAACTGAATTTCAGCTTCTATGTTTATGGCACCCAGAACTAAAAGTGTAATTTCCTGTCACTGCAGCATTTATGGAGCTGAACCTTTGCCTGTTTCACTGATTTTTTTCTCTTGCAGCACTCCTGTATAAAAAGCTAGAGGCAGCTTTTGGGGATGGAGGGGAGATGCTGGTTCAGGATGGTTTCCACAACACAATACAAGAGACAATCAAGACCTCACATAGAATATCCCACTATTTGTGTGGGCAGGATTTAAAATCCAGATGTGTATTCCATCTCTGTGATCCATATTTTCTTTTTCCCTTAATGAAATGAGATTAAGTACAGGCCCAAATATCCCTAAAAACTGAGTGCTTTTCAAATGTCAGAACCAGACCCATCTTTGAGCTCTACAGCTCAGGCCCAGCTCTGAGAGATGACTGCTCACCCTGGCATATTTATTCAGGCTGTGCTGGCAGCCCAGGCAAAGATCTAAAGGCCTTGTTCTGCTGTTAATTTGAATTCAGCATATGTAGCCTGTTATAAAATGCGAGACATCATCATTTGAGCAGGTCAAGCATATTCAGATGAAGACAAATGGTGCTTATTTGATTTTCTTAAAATCAGGAAATGAAAAAAGTGCTCTCTGGAGAAATCATGTTCTGCCTGACTTAGATGATAGAGCAAGGCATGTACCCCAGATAAGAACAGGCTGGTGGCTGGGTTTTATCTCTGAAGGACGGTGGGGACTGTCAGCTCGCTGACATGTGCATTATCCATGTCATTTTAAACAAAGTGACCTGCAGGAAAGTGCACTCTGCCGTGACGTGATAATGGGCTGTTGGATGACAGGTAAAGTACACACTATAAAGGAGGCTGTGCGTTATTCCTTTATTTAACTGACAAGTAGAAACTTCTTTTCTTCAGACAGGCAGGATCTTTTAGATCTCTTTCAATAGGACCCAGAAGATTTTTGAATTCCTGTTTTAAATGAAATAACATTTTTAGGACAAAAAGTTCCTGTGAGCAAACTGCACTGGGAGAAGCGAGGATGGTGGATCCTGTCCAAGGGAACATTTCACCAGTGGTGCCCAACATCCTCAGTTTTCATTAATAGCCAGGGGAGCTGGGGGTGCTCAGCAGGATTATAGGTTTGAAGATCCTTTACCCAAATGCCTTATATCATGATGACATTGGCCTCCAGCTGTGGAGCTGTTCTAGCAGTGAATTGACAAATTGCTCTTGGTTGGACCTTGCTTGGTGTGTTCTGAGGGTTGTGGAGCTGTGCCCCTCCCGCCAGACACAGCTTGGCCTGAAATGTTCCTGGGAAAAGGAGATCTGCCTTTCTTTAGGGCTATCTCTTGCAGATTTTGGTGTCCTGTTGTG
The DNA here is from genome assembly GCF_017590055.1 of Onychostruthus taczanowskii. Classification (NCBI taxonomy): domain Eukaryota; kingdom Metazoa; phylum Chordata; class Aves; order Passeriformes; family Passeridae; genus Onychostruthus; species Onychostruthus taczanowskii. The sequence continues at coordinate 1,538,173 of NW_024506552.1, read as the reverse complement.
TACAGAATGCAGGGTTAATAGCTGCAGAGCAATTCTGTACTCGCTCTGCAGAAAATGCAGAGGAAGCACTTTTGCTTCATTTAGGATTTCTGAGGGCAAACCCCCAGTGATTCACCATAGGAGATCCACAAGAGGTAGAAATAATGCATATAGGTACACATTTCTGCTAGAATAAGTAAAACCTGGAATCCAGGAAGAATCCAGGGCCTTTGAATGAAACATGGCAGATCAGTGTCAGGAAAGGTGTGTGACAGATGGAGGGGCTGAAGGATGGGCTGGTCTGATGGGCCTGATGGGCCACTGAGAGCAGCAGAATGAAGGAAGGAGCAGGAGCAGGAGCCTGAGGAGCAGCTGGATGGTGAGGGGTGACAGTGGCAAAGGCAGTGCCTCAGCCTGCTCCTTCTCCCTGACTTGGACCCGTTCCTCTCTGGCTGTAAATCACAGCTGATATCTGATCTCTGCTAGGTGATGGCTGTGCCTCCAATCCAGCCCTTAATTGGGAGCCACTTTCTGTCTGTGTCTGCCCTCAAATGAGAGGTTGCTCCAGAGGTTTCTCCTGAAGAAGAAACAAAGATATTTAATTGAAACAATGATGCAGCCCCTGCTTAGCGGTGCTGTAGCTGAGGCTGTGTCAGCATCTCAATTTTAAATGACATATTTTGGGTGGATAATTTGTCTATTTATATAGATTCATGCTCCTTCACTTCAGTTTGACACACAGGACTGGACTGGAGCGCTCAAAGTAGACATTTCACCCTCCTGTTGCTGGAAAGTCTGAAGAGGTAGCAATCTGTGGAGGGAGAGTATATTTGGAAGACTTGCATCAGAGTGAGAAGCACTAATTCTTAGAGAGATGTCATTTTCCATCCTGGGATCCTTTCAGCAAATGCCACTGGGATTTCTTACTGAATCAGAAAAAAGTCTGGATCCCAGGGGAACTGTGATTTTCTCCATTAAAAAGTCTGTCAGTCTTACTCTTTGAGCAGGTCTCCAGAGCTGATAATCTAAAATTAGGGCAAGCTATTGCACAGCTGACAAATTTAAGTGCAACTGTATTAGCTTTTGATATCTCGATACAATCTTATAAATTATACCCATGGTAATTAATACAATATTAAAAACATAAGTGCAAACACAAAGTTTGTCTTCTGGAAATCAAAGGAAAACTTGTTTGGAAAAGACATACAAAGAGCTCTGATAAGAAAGTCAGGTGCTAAAGATGAGGTAGGAAATGAGGTCCTGTTTCATTCTCCATCTCTACCATCTCCTCTCACTGCTCTGTTTAATTTTAAAATTAAAGCCTCAATCTGAGGCACTTCAGTGATTTTTCACTTCTTAAGAAAATACTTCATTGATCAGGGAAGCTGCTTTGTAGTGCACACAGAGCAGGGCTGCTTCTGGCTGGAGTTGTACTTAGATAGGATGTGCAGCCTAAAAAAACATCACTATTGATGCCTTAGTCCTGTGTTTATCTCAGGAGCACCCGATCAGTTTGGGAGGCTCTTGAATGCCTCTGGAGCAAGGTCTCCAGGGCCCAGAAGTGTCTGGCTGCAGCCCAGGTGTCCCTGCTGAACTGGGCTCAGCTTTGGTGCCCCTGGTGCAGGATGGGGAGGGAGGACAGGGCCAAACCAGTGCCTGAATTTGCCAGGGGTTGGCATCTGTTCAGAGGGGGAGAGTACCCAAGGGAGGGATTGGGATTAGGATGAGTGGGTGTTGTGCTTGCCAAAGAGCCTGTGCTGGTGGGACTGTGTTGCTTCATTATTTTTCTCTTTGAAAGAAAATTTTCTTCTTTGAAAAGTACTGTGCTGGTAAAAGCACTAAGAGAGCTGAAGAATGATCTTTCTTGAATCAGATTATTTTTAATGATAATGATGATACATCTGATTGCTTTAAATCAGGTACAAACCAAAAAATGGCATGGGAAATACCATAAATGACTCTCCTATGCCCAGGTAACAGGGATGGAGATGTCTATTCTGCACCAAAGAATTCACACCTGCACCCTCTGTGTGTTTCTGCAGCACTTTTGGCCAATTATTTTGCATGTGGACTTTGGAGAGACATTTTGGAGTAGCATTTCGGCAAATGTGTGTCTCCTAGTTTATTGCACAGGCTGCATTTCAGTGGTTAAATAACCACACAAAGTGTTTATATGTTTGTGTGTGTCTGTAGTTCTTCCCAACTTTGCAAACTCGACTGTTTTAGGTAATAATAAATGCTCTGATAAACCAAAGAGGGACTTGGGCAGGGCCTGCTAAAACCATGTCAGTGCATAGCTCTGGATAAATGCAGAGGTTACTGGTCATGAACTTCAGGAGCCATTGCCTCCTGCCCTGCAGACCTGGGATGTCTGCTGAAAGAACAGAGCACCCTGCTCAGCTGGGGCAGAGGTGCTCCCTGTCCTCTTCACCCCAAAGCATGTGTAGGACACAGCAAATTGTCCTTTCCAGGGGAGCAGGAAGAACCCAGAACAACCCCCACCACTAACTGTGCTGGAAAACAGAAGGGCAAAGCAGGCAGCAGCTTTGCACAGGGCTGTGTTCTCTCCATTCTGCAAAAGCTTTGTCATAAATGGATTAAATGGTGGTGAAATTGCTTTATGCCATCCTATATACAAATGTAATATATATTACATTTTTAAACAGGTACAATCCGCTCTCATGGGAGCAGTTGCATCAGTTTGGGATTTTTTTAGTAGGGTGCTTGGAAACAAAACTGTATGTGGGATATTTTTTCCTCACCCCTGGGAGGAATGATGGAAGGAAGAGTTTGTGTAGCTCTTCTTCAAGGGGAAAACATCCCTCTGGATGGTGCCAGCGCTGTGGCACAGAGACAGCTGGGAGCCAGCTACATTTATACCGCCATGGCCCTGCAGTGCTACAGTAATATCTCTGCGCTTCTTAGGGTTTAAAACTCTGCCAGGGTTTCCCTTTGGTGTTTATGCACTGCTGGAGTATAAATAATAAATTACAATTTTCCTAGCCTGAAAAACTTTAGCCATAAAGGGAACTCTGAGCATTTATTGAGTTCAAAGAAGGGCCTACCATCAGAGCTGGGGTTTTTTTCATCCTGTTCCTCACACTTCTCAACCATAAGTGCAGGTATAGGAAGACTGGGGGTGGTTTTTAGCTAAAACTTCAAAATGTAAAGTGTGTCAACTCCAGTCTAGTAAGAAGAAGAAAGAAATTGGTGTGTGGCCTTAGGCTGTGTGAGACATCGATGTTGCTCCCAGTCAGGGAACAGCGAGGAACCACTGGGGGGTTCCTGTGGGTTGGAGGCCCTGAGGTTCCTGAAGGGGGCTGGCTCAGTGTGGGGGCTCTGGGGGCTGCTGGAGGGATCCTGCCCTCCCCAGGTCAGATCTCTCTGGCTGCTGGGGCACAGCTTGGGCTGGCACAGAAAGGCTGAGGAGCTGCCAGGCCATTCGGCCCCTCTGTGCTCCAGGAAGGGATTGCTCACAGGAGGGAGCTGAAAACGCCTCGGATGGTGTCTACCAACCACCACGTTTGGCAAACGAGGGAAAACAGTGGCTGAGAACCCAATTTCAATCAATTACTTCAGGTCGTGGGATACTGCTGTCTTACTGTTTGGCATATATTTATTTTGGCTGAGGGTAGGATTAGAGAAACCATTCCTCAGTATTATTCCAAAAATTATTTCTGCAGAGCTGGGATGTTTCCCACAAGGGCGATTTACCCTGCATATTTGTACAGGTGTTGTCTTTTTAACTCTGGAAAACGCAGCACCTTCAACGTGCCCCAGGGGTGAAAGATCACCCAGCCTCTCCATGCTAGCCAGGCTCTGGCAGTCGGGAAGCATTGCTTACTGTTTAAGGCCCATTAGGAGGGAAGATAAGGCTCCTTTTTATTCATTTGACGTGCCACACAGAGGGCCCCCGTAAGCCGAGCCCAGCGTGTTTGCCGTAAAGGATGCGGCGGTCGCAGGTGGGGACGCTCCGGGCCGATCCCGTCCTTTGTCACCGCTGTCACTCGGCACAGGGAACGTGTGCTCCTGCCCTCTCCCCCTCCCCCAGCCCCGCTCCCCTTCCTTTTTTTTTTTTTTTTTTTCGGTACCCATTTCGTGTAGAAAATTTGTATTTACTTTGGGAGTGTAATTTGTTCCTCATGGATAATGTGACCCTTAGCGGAGCTGGATCATGGGTTAGTTGAAGTGATATTTTCCGCTAATGGTAGTCGTACATCATTGCTGTCAGCTCGGGTTAGGAGGCAAGCACATTACAGCTCCATTTTACCTCTGCAGGCATCTGGGATTATTTGCCATAACTGAGTATGACATGACCACACTACAGAGTGCATTAAAATTTTACTAGCTGCTCAGGCAAGTTCCTTGGCTCCAGCCTGCCTGCAGGCAGCCGCAGTGACGGATACCTCGAAGGTCCTGACTTGCTGCTCCAAGGATACTCAATGTCAATGGCCCAAACAGGTTTTGCTCTCCCCAGGGCTCGAGTCCAGCTCCTGGCAGTGAGTAAACAATGCGGAGCTGGAGCAGGGGAGGGCAGGTTGGCACAGATGCCCCTCTGAGGGTCCCTGGTGTGCTGGAAGCCCCGGCACTGTCACATCAGTGTCTTGAGACACTGCTCAGCCACCAGGGCTTAAAAAGTGTCATTTTCAGGCTGTCTTGTGGGGATAAAAATAAAACCATTGTATGAAGATTCAGACTGATAGCAAAAAGCATCCAGGGCTCTGGAATGGTTTGTGTTAAATGTGTAACAGGCATGGAGCATGATGCATAACCAGTATGGAATATGCAAATGCAGCAAATGCTGATGTTATGAGTGTATGCTCATGTTGCACTCGGTTTTCTGCTCTGTGCATATGTGCAGAGTTATATTTACACCTGTAGTAGCACACACCTGTGCCCAGTATTTTAATTTTTTATCATTTTCATATCAGCAATTACTGAACTCGAACAGGACTTCAGAATACCAGCCATAGCTTATCTGCATGTGTATTATTTTGCAGCATGTGTTTTCTTGTATACAGATGCCTGCTATGAAAATCATAGACATTGCTTTCATTGAACATATCTGTTTATATAGATGTACATTATTTGCAATGTGTCTGTTTGTATATATTGACATTCCAAATTAGAGGTATAGCTATACAGAGAAATGTGTGCTGAGGAAGCTTGGGGGAGAGGTTAAATTGAACATAGTAGTGGTTTTAAATGCTTCTTGAAAAAGCATAATATATACCCCATGATAATTTTATTGCAGCCTCCTGGTGGTTTTATAAATATCTACAACACACGTCTGTGCTGCCCACAAGCTCTCCTCCCTACAGCAGCACTAATATCTATAATAATTTCAGGCAAAAGGTACATGCTTTTACAGGGTGTTTCTGTAAGGTAAGCACGGATTGTGTGTGTTTGAAATCCTCCAAGTTGGTCTCCTCTGTCCTCATTCTGTTGTTCTGTAAATTAGCAGATGGAGAAAGAATGGAAAAAGCCCATTTTTGTTTGTTTAGCTTTTTTGTTTTCTCTTTTGAAGTGTTTAATTGCATTTGTATTCACTGTGAGATGAGAAGAGGGAGGGGTGGGCAGCTTGTGGGCTTGTTGGGGGAAGATTGTCTGGGCTCACAGAGTCATGGAATGGTTTATGTTGGAAGGGACCTTAAAGATCATCCCATTCCAACTCCAGAGTGCCCTGAGTCCCCACCTTTCCCTGTTCAACCCTGCCATCCCAGGTACACTCCACTTTTTCTGAAGTGTCCAAGGCCAGGTTGGACAGGGCTTTGAGCACCCTGGGATAGTGGAAGGTGTCCCTGCCATGGCATGGGGGGCAATGGGATGAGCTTTAAGGTCACTTCCAGCCCAAACCACTCTGTTTCTGTGATCTAGAGCCAAGTTTCAGGATGTGATACTGATTTGCAGGTTTTTTTTTTTGGTATAACACATTCCTGGCAATAAATATTCCCATCCTAATTGCAACACTCAGAGCCAAACTTTATTATGTGCCCAAGAGTTTTACCTGTGCCTGGATTGTAGGATTTGATTCTCGGTAGGGGAGGAGAGAAGAAGAGATTAAAGATTAAAGCTGGTGATGTGCTCAGTGCTGTACAAGAAACAGAAGAGACACTTTCAGACATCTCTAAGGATAACATGCAAATTCCTAAAGCCTTCCCAGCAGCTTAGATCACAGTAAGAAAGACATTCCAAATGATAGATAGTTTTGCTTGTTCACTTTATAGTTTTACATCTTCTTTTTTATGTGTAGCAAAACTTTTATCAAAGTGGTTCCATGAAGGGTGTATGTGGGAATGCCAGGCAAGATTTCACTTTCAGGTGCCACTGGCACAGAGTGAGTGAAATCACAGAGTGGTTTTCTGGTCTTGCGCGTAGCAAGTTGTGATTTCAACTCGGGGAAGATGTGTGTCTGTGTCTGCACACAGTGCATGTGCCCACATGCTCTCTCTGTCCTGAAAGATGAGAATTTAAAACTTAATTTAGAATGTTGGAACTGATCTCTTAGTAGATTGAGAAGTTTTGTCTGTTATTTCGCACAAGTGTCTGTACACAATCCACACAAAAGTAAGATGAGATGTCCTGAAAGGAAATCTGTGTCCTGAAAGGTGCAATTCTTGTGGTCACCACACCCCCATGGAGCTGCTGTTGGTTAGATCTGAGCTTTGGAGGTGTGTTACTGGTATTGATGAGTGGGCACGTGTGATCTGTGTGTGTGGAGACAGACAGAAATTCAGCCTGTGGATCTTGGAGTTTGGCCATGGCCAAATATATCTAGGTTATACAAAGTGTTCTTTAAGGATTATATGTTATTCAAGCATAATATTCATATACACTTTATGCTCTTGAATAACATCTGTTTTTCATTACAAATCAGGTTTTATAATCATGTATGAGGCATGCTCCCCATTCCTGAATGTCTGTTCTCACTTTTCCTTGAAAAGTAAAAGGCTTGGGATTGAGAGCTGAGAAGGTGAGACATTTCTTTGGAGGTTTCTTTAGAAAGACAAGGAAAAAAAATACATACAGAACAAAGTTATGGCAGTTATTTAATGGTTTTAATAGTCTTGGAGGCCACAACACATGTAACCATCTCAGGTTTCACACAAACATATCCAAGGACAGGCTGAAAACAAGGAGACAGGAAATTAAATGCATGCAGCGATGAATCGAGAAGGATTCCAGCAAGGACCATGCTGGTTCTCTAAATACTTCTCTCCATGTGGCTCAGGGAGAGCATTGTGGACCTGGAAGTGGTATAACACAGCTACCATGTCCCTTGGATTCCACAAATTCCCCAAGCAGGGCAGAAGTGAGGAGAATAACACGTGGTTTGAATTAGAGCTGGGCCTGCAGGTACCAGCAGAGTAAAGATCATTCTGGGCTTTCATCTTCCTCTTAATCCAGGGCAGGTTTGGCAAAACCTCTCCCTCCCTCCTCCCTCAGGGCATTGCCAGCCAAGGAAACCCCTTGTCCCAAAGCTCTGCCTGCTCTGTCAGCCTCCAGGGAACCCTGGGTTCTTTGTTGGAAGGAGATGGCTCTGAGATGGCAGAGATGTTCTGGGTCAGGGAGTGGGAGTTTCTAGGAAAGCAGACCCTGACCCTGGCTGGTGTTGGTGGGGAACTCCATGAATGTGCTAGAAGCATCTCAGAAGGCACAACACAGGAAAACAGGAAAAGCTCCAAACAAGTTTATCTGACAGCTGGCAGGTTCTCCCGGGCTCCCAGTGTGGGCACTCTGTGATTGATGTGGCTACTGGTCTGCGCACTGGGAGCTACTGGGGAGCTGGGAGTGTGGAAGAATTGGTTTAAGGTGAACCTGACGTGCTTTGGTTTGGAAATGAGGGTCAGCCTGTGTTTACTGACTCTTGCAAGCCTTTTTGTGACCTCTCTGCAAAGTCTGGAATCACTGGCAGGCATTACAAAGATGCCTGGTTTGTAATTCTCTTTTAGTAGGAAACACCAAAAAGACCTTTTTGTCTTTAAAAATTGCCTGGGCTTTCTAATTTGTGCTGATCTCTCTCCTGAAAATGCACCACTGAATTTCTGGGCTTTGCAGGCTGCCTCAACATCCTATTTCAGCTGACTCTGGACAGGCAGACAATATTAAACAAGGTTGTTCATTCATAACAAAAGCATCCTAATTGAGTTACATTATTACATTAACTGTAGCAATCAGATTGAACCAAATCACTGAGCGATAATGTCATTTTCCGGGGTATCATTTGTAGGAACCAGTTGTCCTGTAAGATGCAATAACTCACTTAATCCTGTGGAGTTTATGGTGACTTGTGTATCACATCAAATTCCTTACTTTCAGGGAAAAACTGAGCAGTTAATGCATGGCTGTGAATGTGCAAGTGATGAATTTATAGAGAAACATTTAGCAGATCCTCGACAAACTGAAGAATGAGTGATAGTCTATAATAATCTCAGAGAAAGGGGCTGTTCTAGGAACGGGTAAGACATGAAACATTTTCAAACTGTGAACTTCTGCCAACGCATGGATGGTACAGTTTGTTTCAGGGGCTGATAGATGGCTGCTTTATTGGCTCTGAGCTGCCCATGGAGCGCAAATTCTCAGCCAGAGACTGGGAAGGAGGATAGAGGTGAATTTTGGACTGTGCATGCCAAATGTTTACAAGTAACCTCATTTAGAAAACTTGGTTTCTGATGGCATTTTTATGTGATGCCAGGACACTGCTGGGGATTCCTGTTAAAGTAGGAAAAATTGCAAAAAAAAAAAAAAAAATTAGGGATTTTTGGTTGGTTGGTTGGTTCTGCAAAATCATGATGAGGCGAGGAGATGAGGAGAGGTGTCAGACTGAGCAGAGCAGAGGGATGGGATGTGGAAGGCCAGGCTCAGCCCCACTGAGGTGCCCTGAGGGGGGCACACTGGTGGCAGCCCTGGGAGCCATCCAGCCTCCCAGCTCATGAGTTTCTCCTCCTGTGCCCTGCTTTGTTCCTGGCCTGCACCAGCATTTCAACTCCCAGGAATGGGGTTTGCCTCAGGCACTGGTGTGAGCTCAGTGCGGCAGCCTTCACCCTTTGTGTGTTCCTTCATCCTTTGTGGTGTCTCTGGTTCAGGCAGCCTCGTGGCTGCAGCTCCATCAGTCACAGTGAGGGGAGTTCATCCCCTCAGACTCCTGAATCCTGATTCCCAGTTTACCTGCTGGTGGGAGTTGAGAACCCTGTGCAAAACCCTTCCAGCCCCGCCACTGCCCGGAGCTGAAGAGGTGGAATATAAACATTACATAAATATCTAATTCTATAAAATTTATTTATAGAAATATTTGTATAAATAAATTCAAATTAAATTATATAATAAATTATAAATTATAATACTAGACACTAAGTTATAGTTTATTTAAATAAATTCTATTTATTTATTAATTCTATTTATTTTAATACATATTCATTATAAATTTTATTTATGTATTTATTTATACTATATTTTTATTTATAAAATAAATTATTATCTTTATAAATAAACCCTTCCAGCCCTGTGCAATGCAGCCCCTGCTCTTGGTTACACTCCCAGGGTCACTTTGCTGATGGTGCCAGTGCCCACAGCGGGGCAGGAGGGCTGGTGGGCGGGGTTGGTGTCAGGGGGCACCAAAAGGATGGGCAGTTGTTTTGAATATAGCAGAAATCCACAGCATTTTGTACTCCCAGGAAAATCTAAACGTGCTGGAAGATGGTAGTTATGATGTTAGTGTGTCATCAGAAAGGCAGTGGAAGAGCAGCTCCACCAGACTTGTGCAGGATCACCAAGGAGCTTCTGTTTCTCGCTCCTGGTCCAAGAACAAGATCAGCTCTCACCTTATTCCTTGCATGGTCTTTGTCTGTGGCTCCATTTCAATGTAAATATACGGTTCAAGACAGGAGACATTTGGCAACAGAAGCCTGAAATCCAAGTAATATTCTACTATTTTTGTACTGCTCTTTCTTGCAGCAGCCCTCAGAAACCCTGTCCACGCTGGGTTCTTTGGACCTAGGCACAGTGCAGACAGAGAGAAGCCATCCTTACTCCCAAATCTTTTGATATAAATTAATGATATTGTATGACAATAAGGAGAAATTAAATACAAGTAAATGCAAGCTTTGAATAGGGAATGGTTTGGGTTGGAAGGGATATTAAAGATCATCTTGCTCCACCCTCCTCCCCATGAATAAATAAATCATTCATGTCAGGAAATACAGATCTCCCAGATCCCATGCCAAGTATTCAGAGTTTTGCTTTGTTTTATTCCTGGTTTTGGTTTGTTTTATTTCTCAGTTTAGTGGCTGCTCATGGTGATTTGTGTTTTGCTTTTGCACCAAGGCTGCCCCTGAGTGCCAAGGGACAGGAGGTGTGGGGGTCAGGGTGTTCTCCAGGGCATTCTGGAGCCCAGCAGTGCTCTCTGGGCTCAGAGATCTCCAGGATCCTCTGATGCTGCTCACTCTCATCCCAGGCAGTGCTCCCTGGGGCAGCAGGTGCCTGTGGGACCTGGCAGGTTTGCTCACAGAGCATCTCCCAGGGCTGCTGGGCTGCAGGGGCTCCTGCCCTGCCCACAGCTCTGACCAGCCTCTGTAGGGCTGCTGCCTTGTAGGATTCACCCCCTTAAAATCCACTGAGGGGTGCCTGAATCTGTGATTCTTGGCCCAGAACGTGATTTCTGGGGGTCCTGGGGCAGGAAAATGAGAGGTAGCTACTTGGCACTGTGCATTCCTGGGGTTTTAGCGGATGTGACAACTGGGGCACTTTCTATGTTTCTTTTCTGTGCCTGTGCCTGATTTATATGTATGGTTACAAAATACTTATTTAAATTAATGATTGTCTTTAAGTAATTTAATGCTTATTTTTGTTAATGGGAAACCTGACTAAAGAGCTTTCAGTGAGCTGCTGTAGCAAATCATTACACACTCCCTGCTACTTCCTGTGGTCACATTAATCAGAATGGACTCATTGGCTACTAATGCAGATGCTGCATGTAATTCAGTATAAATTCATTGTAATTTACCAATAATTAGTGTCCACTTATTCTAAAGTGCTAATGACACAATAAATGAATTCCATTTGGTGTAGGGGTCACCCTACTTTACAGACACTGAGGAAAATAGAATGGTTTGGATGGAAAGGACCTTAAAGACCCTCTAGTTCCAGCTGGTGCTTCACAGCTCAAAATGGCCACAGTGCTCCAGGGACACGAGTCCAGCAGCATTTCTGTAGGTATTTCTGTAAACACAGGTGGTATATGGACTGATTTCGTTTCTGGATTTAGGGACAGTGGCTGTATGTCATTTGGGCTGGGCTGTGGAGTGGATTGCATCACTCTGGAAAAGCAGGAAAGCTGATGCTTTGGACGCTGGGACAAGGAGAAAAATCAGAGCGCTCTCTGTGACTCCATGAAATAGGCTGAGGGGGCTGAGCTGAGCAGTGGTATGTGTTTTTCCAGTAGGAATAAAGGACTGAAGCTGAAAATGCTCTTTACTCTGCCCTTTTTCACAGGGGAATGGCATGTTTTTCTGGAAGTTCATTCTTATTCATAAGACTATTTTCTCTACATAAATTCACTAAGGTTTAGTCAAAACTTCCCATAACCATATTGCTCAATATATAATCTGTTTACCACAGTATTTGCCATACCAGCTAAATACATTAAAAAATAATACATAGAATAATATGTAGAAATGTACATAGAAAATTACTAGATGAGCAGGAACCAAATCACACTTAAGTGGTGTGTTAAGGATGTTTTGTGAGCAAACATCAAGTCCTAGAACCAAAGCACCCCCTGTATAACATCCACTTCAAAATGAAGCTTTTCTGCTGGAAACATGAAGCTGTGGGCTGCAGAGAATAACAAGCTGGAGCTGGAAGTGGACAAGAGTAAACGCTTCGATTCACATTGAAATGATTTCTCCTGCCTAGTATAATTTAACCTGCCCACACTGCTAAACTTCTGTATTACACAGTCCTGTCAGACTGTCAGGAGGAATGATAAGCCTCCTGGAAGCCTCAGCCTGTTACACAGGGAGAACATTCCAGCCAGCATTTTCTTGCACATTTTTAAGACTTTTAGCTTGGTCTCTCAAGTATAAAGAATACCCTACTTCATGACCCCAGCCTCTTGTTAGTTGATAGATGAAATCTTTTCTTAAGCTGAGTCCCTTGTCTATTATGTTTGCAGAATTCAAGGTTTCTCTTTAAGCTTCCTGGCTTACTGCCAGAAGTCCACGGCTTTGTTACCCAAAGAAATTGCCTTTTTATTAACAGGAAGAGAATGTCTGCAATGGCAAAGGTGCCAATCTGCTTCCAGGTGAGGGAGAACAATTTTAAAAGTGTGATCTCATACTTTTGCCACTGCCAATAACTACAAAAGAAAAAATAGCAAAGAACTGTTGTAGTGGTTGGGGCTTTTTTGTTTGACTGTTTTTTTGGGTTTTTTTTTAATTTGAAAAGCTGGGATATGACATGAAAGCAAAATACAAGCTGTAGTAATTTTTGTGTTTTCCATGTTCTTTTAATCTCAAATTTCTCATAGCTATAAACTGTAGTCTGCATCCCCAGGAAAAATGCACATAAAGTAAGGTGGGCTTTGGCATCAATCTCATCTCAAGAACTCGTGCTGTGAAACAAAGAAACTCTGTTCACATGTACATCTCAGTAACTTGTGTTCTGGAGCAGCTGAGCAGGGATGGCTGTGTCAGGTGCTGTAGGAGGAATATTCCCTGTGCCATCCAGGCTGGAGCCTGGCCTCTGCAGCAGCTCAGCTGCTCAGGACTGTGGATCACCACTGATTTCTCCATGTCACACCACACAGTTTTACCTCTGCCATCCAAGTGAAAGAAATCAATCAAATGAGGCTTCCTAGGGATTCTCATTTAAGAACTTGAGGGTTTTTTCATGTGACTGCTTACTCAGGACCCAGCAGCAGAAAAAGATTCCAGGCCACAGCTAATCAGACAAGTGATTCCACTTACCTGAAGTATCAGAACTAGTTAGGAAGAGATTCCTCTAGCAGGAGGCATTCATGCTTATCTGTAGATATTGTTAAAGCCTTTCTTTCTCTTTAGATAATGACCAGCTAGTGCACTTTTCTGGATTTCAGTAAAGATGGCAAATAATTGAGAGGGGTGGAAATAATTAATTTCGGCACCAATTGAGAACCAGTTGCAGTGACAGATACTTTATTTCACCTTTTTGCAGGAATCACTGTGTAATAAAACTCCTAAACGGATTTTCACAAGTGCAGAAATACTAATTCACATTTGTAAGAGTCTGAGAGGCAGAAGGCCCCAGCAATATGCTGAGCAATAAAGCACCATAGGGTTATTTAACTGATTGCTGCCTACAGGACTTGGATAAATTTCTAAGGACATGAAGAACAATGAAACAGTGAAGCAGGAAAAAGGGAATTCAAGATAAAGCACATTTTGAAGAGCTCTTTAATTAGTTACTTTAATTAGTTACAGATTCATATTCTAGTGTGTGTGATTTCCCACCACCATAAAAGCATAATGAAAGATTCCCATGTAAAATGCTCCTTCCCCCACTGTGGAGTGTCTTGCTTTAAAATCCACACTAAGTACCATCACATTCCCTTCTTTCTTTTGCTAATATTGACCTTGTAAGGGGCTAGACTTGCAGTTGTTATAAATCAGTCCAACACTGATTGCTACTGAGCTTTCTTGATTTGCATCAGCTAAGGCTCTAGCTCCAGTGCATCCTCTGAGCATGAAATGAAGACAGAAGTCAGTGCTAAATGAAGTTGACCCTTTCCTTTAATTTGCAGTCAGTGGAGGGGCTCCTGAAACTTGAATTGCCAGGGCTGTGTCATTTGTGTCCCTTGGACAGTCACAGTTCAGGTCACACTGCCAGACTGCCTGGCTAAGGCCTGATTGAAATCCTGAGCATGTTTGTTCCAGCCTCATTTTTATATCTGGGATAAAAAATTATCTCAGTGCCCTTGCTCAGGTGTCAGGACAGTTAACAGGGAAGAGGCTGTGATAGGCAGGGAAGTAAAACCTGCAATCCATCTCATGAGCTGCACTTCTCCCTGGCAGAGCAAATCTCTCCTGGTCTTGCTCCTAACAAATCCAGCATCTTACCTCTTTTGCACATTCTAACATGAATCACTTGTAGTTTAAAAGTCTAAAAGAAGGTGATGGGAGTGTAACCACAGTGGTCTGTCATAAGAAGGGTTATGCTATGGCACGTTCATCTGCAGGGGGGTTTGTGTGTATCTTTTAATAATCAGTAGCCAGCCAGATCTCATCTGATGTCCTCTCAGAAATGTGGGATCCTTTGTGGGTTTGTTACCTTATGTTAAGCATTTCCCAGGAGTGTTGAAGTGCTTAATGCTGAGACATCTTTGTGGTTTTCAGCTCAGAGTTCTGATTGTGAAGACGTGAAGGGAAGAAGTGATTGGGAGGATTTGTCACCTGGTTTAGTTTGAACAATTGCTTTTCCCTCTTGGTCAGATGTGGGACAGAACAGGAATCACCTAAATGTAGATAGATTGCAGTAACACATGACAGTTCTTTATTGGTTTCCATTACCTATGCTGCTCATTTCCCCAGAGGAAAGGACAGCTAATACTGTATATTTTTTTAACATAAACCAAAGGGAAGGATAAGCCAGTGCATATGAAACGATGGCTCTCTATTCTCCATATGCACTGAATTGAATTGCAATTTCCTCCTTTCATTTTCTCTTGGTTGTCTGTATGTCAGAGCAGCCAGGTATGTTTGTAGTCCTTCCCCAGCAGATGATCACTGAAGGCCCACAGGTAATGAGTGGACACACGTGGTGCAGTGCCAGGGTTTTCAGGCACAGCTCTGCTAATGAATTGATGGTGCTACAAAGAGGCTAGGGGCAGCCAGGCCCCCTCTGGACAGGGGAACTTTTGCATGCTCCCATTTTAGCTTATTGCAAACCCTTTCTCTCTCTGCTGTAGGTATTTCACACCTTTTTTTAGATATTTCTTTTAGCCTTCTCATTGTGTCTGTATATAAATTCAAGATCTGTGTATCTGAGGAGCTCACAGTCAGTGCTTTCCCTTTGCAGACACCAAAACTGGGCTTCTCCCTTCTGCACTAGTGCACATCTTTACCAGGTGGGGAAAGCAGCATTTGGGAAAGATGTTCAGAGGTGCAAGAAAGAATATGAGGTCCCAGTGAAGGAGGAGGCCAGCTGAGGTGGCCTGGGCAAAATCTGTGTCTTGTTTTCTCCTTTTCTCTCTCTCTTTTCCTCCTTTTCTCCCTCTCTCCTTCTCCCCCCCTTAACAGGTTTTCTAGCTGTTTCTTTGAATAAAAAATTAATAATGGCAAAAGCTTGTAGGTGGTCCCTGGGGTAGAATAGTGGCTAAGGATGTAAAAGAATGATTTGAACAAACAGTCTCAGGAGGATAAATGAAGTGCTATGAGTTCTGTAAGTAAAGGAAAAATATATATAACTGAAAATATTTGCCTAGTTAAGCAACTTCTATAATAAAACTTTAGCCACAGCATTAGCAGCTTGAAATGGATTTTTAAGCCCAGACAATCTAGGAGACTATATTTAATTTTCCTAATAGACATACAATGCTGAAATGTCCAAATCACATGAATTCTGAAGGACAAGGGTTTTAGATGGCATTTGGATGCCTGGAGATATAAATAAGTTTCCTATGGGATTTTTGGAAGGGCATAAGCAAATAAGGCAGCCCAGCTAGTTTTGATTTTAATGGGGTTGCATACCCATCATGCTTTTTGTGCCTCCTCCTTCCTGCAGGGATTTACCTTCTCTAGCACAAGACAGTTTAAAGTGATACTTGGGTTACTTGGAAGTCCAAGTCACTTTGCTTATAGAAAATATACCCCTGAGTTCTTCAGAGCCATGCTGACAGCCTGGAAACTGGAAGCACAAGTTCAGTGCTCTGCCATGGGTCATGTGTGGCCAAGCAGCAGTCCCTGTGCCAGCCAGCCATTCCCTGTTCCAGCCTCTGGAACACAATCCCTACAGCTCAAGCAGCACGGCCTGGGCTGGTTTACATTTAACAGACATTAAGGAAGGAAGTACTTTGATTTTCCTAGGCTGCTACATGCTCCTCTCCATAATGCATTGCTGCAGAGAACTCCTGATTTCAATATAAAACCTGATTAAAATATAAAATATTTTATTATATAAATACAAATAAGATATATAATATAAATATGAACTATTTATGTTATATAATGTATTTTAAATCTAACACCTGGGAGCAGGAGGTTTGTGCAGCTCCCACTGCTCCGTGGCTTTCTGTGCTCCGAAGGATCCTGCCCTTCTCGGTCCCAGTGAACTTGCTGTTGTGTCCTGGAGACCTTATCAAGGGTTTCTGCCAAACTTCAATGACCCCAGCCACACTCCCAGCCCTGATGACTGATAATCTTGGAAGTGGCAGTTAATTGGTGAGAGCAAGGCAGGAGCAGGGCCCCTCTTCCAGCCCTGCTCTGCGGCATCCTGCCAGTGCGTCTGGGCTCAGAGGGAGGGAGCACCCCACCCTCCATTCCTTTTGTTCCTCTCTTTGTTAAGTAATTAATCTCATTCTGCTAATTTTTTTCTATTAAAAGGGAAAAAAAACCTTCAGTCAAAACAACATTTGGGGGAGAGGAGAAGGGAGGGGGAGAGGAGTCCTCCTCACAGTTTGTTAATTGGTTCTTTCACCTGACAGTAGTTTGTGTCAATTAACTTGATACTCAGTGAAAGTGAAATTAATCCACCTGGGTCAAAAGCAGCTATTAATTTTTAATCAAAACAAAATGCTCACTCGACAGATTTGTAGCTCCACTCAGAATAAACAAGATACGCATGAGGTGGAACGTGCCACGGCTCCGCTCCTCCGAGGGGCTCCTGGGGATCATTTCTTTCTCTCCTGCAAAGGGCAGAGGTGAGGCCGCCTGGCTGCTAATGACAGTTGTCTTCCAGAGGCTGTTCCCTGCTGGATGTGCAGTTTTTCCCAGGGTGTTTCCCCCTTGTTGCTCCCAAATCCTTCCCACAGTGGGTGAGGGCTGTGGGGTGTGGGACAAGCTCCTCCCTGCCCTGCTGGGCTCAAGCCATCCCTCCCAGCCAAACACAGCCCTGTCCCTGCTCTGTGACACATAGGGCACCCCATGGCACCTGCAGCCCCCCAGGAGCCTCTGCTCCAGGGCCTGTGTTGGCAGCAGAAGGGGACTCTCATGGAGAGGAGCTTCCTCTATGACAAGGAGCTGGCAGCACAAAGCTGTCCCAGGATTTCTTCTGCCACATGCACTAAAACAATGAGGGCAAAAGTCTCATGGAAATTGTTTTGCAGAA
This sequence comes from Onychostruthus taczanowskii, assembly GCF_017590055.1. Classification (NCBI taxonomy): domain Eukaryota; kingdom Metazoa; phylum Chordata; class Aves; order Passeriformes; family Passeridae; genus Onychostruthus; species Onychostruthus taczanowskii. The sequence continues at coordinate 1,520,896 of NW_024506552.1, read as the reverse complement.
ACCCACAGTGCTCCGGGTGGCTGGTCAGTGTGTTCAGATTCATCCTAAACCTAGGCAGAAGCAAAAATTTGGAGCTTGCTTTTGTGTATGAGATGCATTGGGATTCGATGCTATTAATAATGACCTGTGCCAGACCTAGGCCTTAGTTCACAGAATCCTAAAATGTCCTGAGTGTGAAGGGACCCCAGGGATTATCCAGTCCAACCCCTGACTCTGCCCAGACACCCCAACAATCCCATCCTGACCATCCCTGGAGCTCCTGGAGCTCTGGCAGCCTCAGGGCCATGCCCATTCCCTGGGGAGCCTGGGCAGTGCCCAGCATCCTCTGGGGGAAGAGCCTTTCCTGAAATCCAGCCTGAGCCTGCCCTGGCACAGCTCCAGCTGTTCCCTGGGTCCTGTCCCTGTCACACAGAGCAGAGGTGGGAGCTGCACTCCCTGATGGGGTCTGAGTCTGTCTGCTCTGGTTCAGCTGATGAGCTGAAGGAAGTTGAGGTGAATTATGCTTTACGTATGTGCAGAAAAGCCAACTTTCAGATCTCCTAAGGGGGTTTGAAATTCCTCTTTTCTCCTTTCTGTCTCTCTTTTGGTCTCTTCTTCTTGAAAGCTTCAATCTCTGTGAGATTCAAAGGGAATGAAATAGGAATCCCTCCACTTTGCTCTGTACTGAGCATGTAGCAGCAGCTCTTGTAGGGCTCTGAAGAACAGATTATTTGGGTCACACAAAAGGTGGTGGAGTAAGTGCAGCCTGAGGGGCAGAGATCCAAGCAGAGCTGGGTTCCTGTTCCATGTGTGGCACAGGGAGCAGCAGAGAGGAAGCAGTTTCTGGTTTGTACCTGTGGTGCAAAGGCCAAAGATACTCTAAAAATATATATTTGACATTGATTTTGTGGAAGGAGTGTTCTGTTAGGAGTCCTGTTGGGCCTGACTCAAAGTGCTAGAGATGCCCACATGCCCCAAGTCACCCTGCAGGTGCATCTTGCCAAGTGAATCCAAAAGGACCATGGTGGGACAGCCCCAGCACCTGCCAGGAGCCCTTGGAGAAGCTGATTACGGTTCTGCAGCCAGCACAGCTCACCCCAGCTCTTCTGGAGATGACAGATGGAAGATTAATAATGAACTGGGAATAAACTGTTCTTCAGAGAGTCCAGGAGGGAATTCCCATGGGAGTTCTGCAGCTGCTCTGTTGTGGTAGGAGCTGTGTGTGGGATTTTTCTCTGCCCTGAGCACCAGCTGTGGTGCTGGGCAGGGGGAGCAGCCCACTGGGGACTGACCTTGCCCAGGGCGAGCTGGCAGTGGTTGGCATCTGTGCTGGCACTGCAGTGAACAAGCACTGGGAGACTTTAAATGAGGAGGTGTCAGTCCTTCTGCACCCTGCAGTGCCTAGGTCCTGTGCTAAAGCAGCTCACTCAGACACCCACAGCTCTTCTCACTTTCTCATTACTTTGTAGACAATAAAAGCAAAATATTATCTGTTGGTTGTCAAGGTATCAAGCCTTAGAGGGGATTTTTCCCCCTCTTATTTTTTTTTTTTTTCTTTCCCCAAGTAGTATCATGTCTTGGGATTTTTAGACACTAATTGGATTTTTTTTTTTTCTACTGCTGTGAGTATTATTTTGTGAGGTGAACCTGTCTGCACACCAGAGTGCTGGGGGCCATTTATACCTGTGCAACTTATTACTGGATCCTTCAATGATTTAGCCAAATGAATCAGAACAGTCCCTCCATGTGCAGTAATTCATTAATCAACAGCAGCTCACACTCCTCATGCAGGGGAGCCTGATCTCACGTGTGATGCTGCTCTTTCAGGTGTTCCTCTTTCCAATCTTGTAATTAAAGGAAATCTGACCTCTGTGCTGGAGTTAATAGATATTTTTATTACACATACTCAAAGACATAAAATGATAAAATGGTTGCTTGTTGTTCCTTCTCTTCCAGCTCTGTCTGTCTGGTCCACTTAGCTGCCAGGATTTCCTGGAGAATGTGTAACCTGGATTATTGTTAGGATCCTAACAGAAAAGAATATATTCTCCAGTGACAGGGAAAGGCAAGTGAGTGACACAGGAGTGACAGCCTCCTCCCATGTCACATATGCAGAGGATATTAATAGGCAGCAGCAAGACAAGGATGTGGTTCAGAGCACGGAGGGGCTGTGTCTGTCAGACACCAGCAGCAGGAGAACCAATAATAACAACTTTATACAGCCAGACAGATTAGCTGGAACCTGCCATGCCCTTGATGTTCCTGTGGAAGGTGCCTGAAAACCTGTAGTGAGCATAAACCACCTGGCACTGATTCCACAGAGGAGGTGTTCAGCAGCAAAGGGACCCTAAAGCTGGGATATCCCATGTGTGCTTCATCAAAGGGGTCCAGCCAAGTGATGAGTAGTAGGCACTGCTCTCTGGAGCATCCCTGGGTGCTCTTCCAGGTGCTTTCCAGGCTGATTCTGCTTCACCAGCATTGTGAGAGGACTGCCTCAGCTGCTCTGTTGGCATGGCACAGAGGGTAGCAGCCCTCAGGAGCTGCTCTGCACCTCACCCTGTGTTACTGGCCTTTAGCCATTCCTTCTAATTTCTTCTTCTCATCTTTTTTTTTTCTCTCTTTTTGTCTTTTTAATCATTCCTGTAACAAAGAGTGAGGTTGGTAGAAAGTGTGATGCTCTGACAAGTGGAAGCTTACATTTCTGATTATTTGTATCTCTTGTAAATAGGTAATCCTTCTTTTCCCTTTCAAGTTAATGTAATTTAGTTGCAGAGAGATTAGGGAGCTTATCTGAACTCGGGGAGGAAGTTTGGTGTTCTGAGGCTTAAACCTTCACCATCAGAAATGTTGCTTCCTCCTTTGCTCCAGCTTATAACAACCACATCAGGTGCTCAAACCAATAACATGCATCCACACAGAAGCCTGTCCCCAAGTCTAATAATATCTGTAATGACTTGGATGCAGGCTCTAGCTGGGGATTAATGACTAACTGGCTTTAATGGGCCTCAGATCATCAACTGCCTCTCTGTTGGTCATTAATCCCCAGGAAACAGCCCATGCTGAAACTCCCATTGCTTAATTAGAACATGGTTGGCCAGTTGCTGCACAGCCCTGGCTGTGGCTTTGGGGGAACAAAGGAAATAAAATGGCTTTATGAACCTGTTGAGTGTCAGATGGACCTTCTGCCATTCTCCATGTGCCTAGAGACAGCATCCTCAGAGACAGGCTGGAGGGCACACTGCCTGAACTCTGCCTCTTCATCGTTGGACTCTTTTTCTGGCTCAGGACAGTGCTTATTTCACTTCAAGGCAGAAAATCCCACATTCCTTTAGAACTGCTGGTAAGGTCTTAATGGCAGTGAACTGTATTTTTTCAGAGATGGTGAGTGTGTTTTTAATGGAAAATACCAGGTTTAAGTCACCTCCTTTACTGTGGTGCAATAGCATGGGTTCTCCCCTCCTTCCACATTTTGTGTTTATTCATTGCATTTTTCTTGCTAGTCTAGAGCCATAAGGGAAATACATGTCACCTGTCATTTTCTGAGAAAAATAAAAGATATTTAATCCTTTCCTAGTTTGGATAAACATCCGTGTGATCCTCCCTTACCTTAAGATATGTAAAGCTCCTTTACTTTTCAGAAGTCTTTGACCAGTGTTTGGTCAACCCCCAGTTTGAAGAAGATACTTTTTCAGTGGCAATATCAATTAATCATCATATCCCCAAACAGCATAACCCTACTTGTGCATGCTCTGAATGTGATCCAAAGCCCAGTGAAATATTTCTTTTCAGTGGGTTTGGATCAGGCCCTGGAAGCACCTGGATATGATGAATGAAGCTCCACTCTGCTGGGTATAAGGCTTGGGCTGTCCATGGGATTTGTTTAATTAAGTTTATTCTTCCTAACCTCAGGCTGATCCCTTGTTTTGATGGCCTGTGCTCCTCTGCTTCCCATTATCCATGAATAGTGTTTGATGCCAGAACAGAGGGGGGAAGACACTTTTTCCTCAGCCTCATGTGAAATTCTGAACATTTAGACGTCTTTGGAATATACTACACACATTCCACTTTTATAAGGCCAGTATAACACTCACAAAAGTTTGATGAATTCCAGGACGTAAGCAGAGCCCTCGTTAGCCTGTTTTGGATAAGCCCTAATGGGCTGGCCCCAGAGCTGCACACTCACTCCCTGGGCTGTCTGTGAGCAGTAGCTGTGGCCAGGTCACTGAGAATGGAGCACCATCAATCTCCACACAGCCTCTCCACGGGTCTGGCTGCCCACTCCAGCCTAGTTAAAATTTTAGGAGCAGTAAATGGGGAGATCATGAGTGTGAGGTGATATTTTGACGGGTATTTCCAGACTCAGTGAATCCTGCATCACCCATTAGTGTCCAAATGCTTCCCATAAGAGCAGAGCTCCACAGCTGCCAGGACAGCTAAAAGTGGAACCTACAGCACAAATCCATGGCAGGAGGTGATGGAAAGTGATCACAGCACATTCTGATGCTGCCTCCCATGCTGTCATCCACAAATCCTGGGGCACTGCCACGAGTTGGAACTGCATTGGAGAGCCACTTATGATGGTCTTGTGAAGCACAGATATTTGGAGCTTTATTTAAAGATTTGTGGGCTCCATGATAAAAAGAAATGTGTAGAGGTGGAGTGGAAGGTTGACCATTTGCTGTGTAAAACACCAGACAGGACAAGGTCACCAGAGGTCACTTGCTTTATTTCATGCATCCCACCTTGCCATTGGAGGAACCACACAAGCTTTTATGCAGGTTTTATTTGGTTTTGATTGGGGTGATGGTGTGCAACACCCCATGGCAGTGAAATGAGTAGGTGTATTTATAAATCTCTAAGTTACTTCTCAGGAAATATTAAGCATATTATCAAGATCCTTAAAACCAAGCTTCATCTGTAGAAAATTGCCTCACGCTGTGACTTTTTCACTGAGAATTTGAGTCCATTACCTACCTATTAAGCAGTTAGGAGATCTGATTTTAATGTCTGTAATAGAGCTTTTAATTTTAATGGAAAGGAGCAGTAGCAGATGCTGCAGTGAAGAATTTCACATGTTCCCTGCTCTTGTGGAGCTGCCCCAGTTGCAGGATTCAAACCAAAGCATGGAGCTTTTGTCTTCAAGGGCAGGAGTGGGGTAAGGCCAAAGCTCTATCAGTGCTGAGAGCCCAAAGGGAATCTAAGCACCACGTAAATGCTGTTTCCACTAGAGTTCCCAGCTGAATCTGTGTTTAAACAGAGTACAGAGGCTCTGCTGCTCCTGTGCCACCCAGGAGAAACCCACCCCAATGGAAATAGGCCATAAATGGCTGTGGGTGTCCTTATCCTTTCTGCCTCCTGGCCTGTGGAACAGTCCTTACCTCACTCACCTTGCTTTCATGTCTTAGCATCCATGTCTTCCTTAGAGATAAGAGGAAAAAAAATCCAGAATATTTTGCTTTGAGATAATCAGGTCTTTGGGCATTTTGTCTTCCCACTTTGAACTGTGGGTGTTATATAGAGAATCTCAGTCCTCTTCTCCCAGACACCTTCTCACTAAATACTAAAGTTGTGGGAGACTCTGCCTGTTTGGCAATGTTTTCTTCAGCAATTTGATCATTTCTGTGCAGCATCTGGAGAGTCTGCTTGGTCCCAGCTCTGAGGTGAGCTGCAGGTGTGAGACACAAACCCACCCAACCAAGGTTATGACTGCACAGGCCTCTCTCCGTAGCTCACATTTAGGGACAGAGATCTGTAATATTGAGCCCCCAGACCTTTACAATCAGAGCTGTATTTGACCAGCTGGAGCACCAAGTCCTAGCAAGAAACAGAAAGCATTTAAATCCATTTATATTGATGCAGCCAGAAGAATAAAGTGTCTGCACGTACCCTGAGATTAGCTGATATTCCACAGGCTGACTCTTTCACCAATTTATCTATATTTCAGTCCCACAGAAGTGGATTCTAGCTGGGAGACAGAATTCTGCTACCCAGAATAACATCCCAGTTCCCAGTGAAGGGTGTTCTGGGTTTTGCAAGCTCTTTGGAATGAGTTCTGTAGGAACTTCAGACTGGCTGTAGCAGAATAGGTCTGGACACTCAAACACTGCCAATACTAATCACTGTCAAAATGGTGTTTTCTTTTTTCCTTTTTTTTAAAAAAGCTGTTATGATCGACAGCTCTTTGAACTGAGCTTTCTGAATAGAGACAATATACACAGACTTTTAACATGCTTCAACTTCAGCACTGCTGGCATATTATAATGGGGTATTTCAGACATTATGACTGATATTTTTTTCTTTATCAGTGTCTCAAGAATGGTATCAACCTATTATAAGGATGATAAGAAAAGCTGAAATTTTAAAAAATATTCTAAAGCTATTCTTCTGATTAAATAAAAGGATAATATGCATTAACTATTGAAAATAAAGAATGTTTCCTTTTTGAATTCTAGATGTTTGGGGCATGGAGATCCTTTTGTTCAGGTTGAGAGTCAGCTGATGTAGTAAGGGTACTTATTCAGAGCTGGGGTCCAGAGGTCATATCACTGTATAAAGAATAGATAGGAGAAGAAATATGGCATTTAGGACCTAAGTAGCTGTTGTGCTCTGACAGATCTTTCATCCCTCTTAGAGTGCCATTTAGGTTAGATGCACTTTTGAAATGCCTTGTAACATTCAGGAGCCACAGACTTTTGATGCTTTCCTTAAAACAAATTAATATTCAAGTCTAAGTGGGAAAAAGTGATTTTTATTTGCTTGGGATTTTCCTTTTACATACCTGTATATCATTCCTAGGTGTCCTATGGCTTTGGCATAGTGCAGTAAAGGGAGGCATTTACACCAAGGCCCCTCATCTCCATTCCCTCACCTTTCCTCCCCCAGAAAACCCCAACCTCTTTATCCAGCAGCTCCCAGTGCCTAAAAAGAAACAATTGTGGCTTAAGGAATGAGATGCTACCAGCAAACAGTGCAATAACTCTTCCCTAATTCAGTCCACTTCTCCAGCCATTGTCAATTACTCACATGAAAACCAATTTTAAGTGTATTCTTCAAGGTTAAATTCCCCTGAAGCCCATGGACTGCTGCCAGGGGCTGTGAACCCTTCATGCAGGTCACCCGGTATCTGAATCTTCTGTTGCAAATCACTGCTCTCCCCATTACTCCTTTGGCATGTACCTGATTTGGTTGACATTTCCATAATTAATTTATAACAGCAATAACCCTGAGATAAGCCTATTTATAGATTTGTGCAAGCTGTATAAGACTATAGATAAAATCTTGCTTCATTAACATATTTAAAGTACTTGGGAGACTCTTGCCTGATAGTGTAGTTGGTGTGATTATCAAATTATACGATGGAAAGCTCAAGTGTTTAATGTGCATTCAGTGCCTATAAGCTGCTTTCCACTTGAGATCACAAGGGTAATTCAGGGGACACAAATGCCGTCCTGGGCTGTTGACCCAAGGAGTTCTGTGTACTGCCAGGCACTGTGGAGTTGGGCAAGGCAATTTCTCTTTTTCAGATATTTCCATTCAGGAAATTTATGAATTCTTTGCATCCAATTCTCTGCAGTTATTTTTCTCCTTCTGTCATTGACATGAGTGCAAAGTCAAGGGCAAAATAATGCCAAATCAGAAATATACTCATTCAGTTCTCCCAGGTGTAAAAGTTATCTTATGGTTTGCATGCAAGAAAGATTTTGATTGTGTGCATTTTTTTCTCTAAGTCATCTGCAATTTTTTTTCTTTTCTTTTTTTTTTCCCTTTTTTTTTTTTGGTAACACAAAATGGGATTGTCTTTCCAAAAGTCAGAGATGTTGTGCATGTGAAAGAAGGGTTTGTCTCTGTCTATGTTGTGCAGAGGAAGCTTCTCAGAGAAGGCAGATAGGCTGAGTGAAAGAGAGGAAATCCAGGCTGTGGCAGCAGCATGGAAATGATTGTGGTGTTCAGTTTGTGAGGAAGGATACAGCACAGAGAGGACAAAACAAGTGAGGTGAGTGGGGGCTTTTAAAAAATATGACAGAGCTTGTGTCATGGCTCAACACTGACACACTGCCTGATGAGTTCCTCCTGACAGAGGCATTGCTGAGATATTTTGCCACAAGCCAAAGTGTTGCAGGAAGATCTGGGTTCCCCAGAGGCTGTGCTGCAATGGAGATCAGAGCTCTGTGTGTCCTGCTGGCCCAGGAGCCACTGGACCAGCCACGCTCCCGGTGCTGCCAGATGTGCTCTGGGTGATCGATGGAGACTCCTCCTCTGTCCAGCTGCACAGGTAATTGCCAACCTGCAGCTGGCTGTGCTGCAGAGTTGTGCTTGTTACAGACCTTAAGATATTTAATTTGTAAACACTTAATAAAGCATAGCCTACAGTAGCTTGGCTGCTCTTATCTGTCAACCAAATCAAAATCAATATGTCCCTGGGGCATAAGCTATGATTGTCTGGGCTGCGGAGTCTAATAGGATTAAGTGTTTGGGACCTTCTCTAACATTACAGTCCACAATCCTAGTTAGAGAAAGTTAAAGACCAGCTTGCCACTGTAGCAGGCATGATTGCTTAGGGGTCTGAAAAATCATTAAAGCTTGTCCTCTTAAACGTTGATTGTTCCCTAGTGATTTATTGACAAAACACAAAAAGTGCTCTATACTGCACTCTAATTATATGTATGAGGCTAGGAAATCTCATGGGAAATTAAATAAAATTTACAGCTTGATGGTTTTATGCTCTTGGGAGACATACCTTCTTAATAAGATCTTATAGCTGGGAATATTTATGAGGTTAAAATCTGTGGGCTTGAGCAAAGACCTAACCTTTGCAAAGGGAGGGGCCTTTGTGTTTTTCTTTTGGTAAATAATTTCAGTGAAAAGCAAGGTAGGCAAAAATTACAATAAAGGGATATAGTAGGAATTACCTAGGCATTGTATTTCAATACCTGTCAATAGGGGGAACTTCAGAGGTGAGGAAGGAGCCATGGCAGCTGCCTGCCCTTTGTGACATCCTGCAGTTGGTGTTTGCACTCTGTTACCTGTGACATTCCTGTCATGGCCACGTGAGCCCACGCAGAAGTTGTGAAGGCAAGGGACAGTCTAAGGATTTCCACCTGGAGAAGGCATGAAAATGATTGTTACAGACATGTACATGTGTACTACTATGTATGGTTGTGAGCAAAATAATTCCTAATCCTAGAATCAGAGGATATCCAGAGTTGGAAGGAGGTCACTGCAGTCCAGCTCCCTGCCCTGCACAGGGTCAAACCTGCAGATCTGCAGCCTGGGCCATTCTAAGTAAAACTGGGGAGCCCACAGTCCTTGGAGATGTGTAGTAATATCTTTATATTTGGGAATGGTCAGATAGTTCCTGTTTGTTATCAGATCACATTTTAAATGGGCAGTTTGAGTCCTAAAGGGGCTGCTGAGAGCAGGACATGGGTACAGTGTAATAGTGTCACCAAATTCCCTGGGACTAAATCTGTACAGAGTCGGCTGTATAAATAAAAGAAACATGTCCTTTTCTCACGAGCTAGAGCAATTATGGGAGAACACAAATAGAATCAAAGGTGGTAACAAAATTGGCCAGAAATCCCTAGTGAAGTTTTGACTGTTTTATTAAGTGGGACCCTTTGGAAGTTGGCCTTGGAGTAAAAACAAGAACACTTTCCTAGCGACTCTTGAAATGTAAAGGATAATTAATATACAGGACAATTCTCTCTAGGCCCTGAAGCAGTTTTTGATTAAGGCACTTAACTGGGACTTTGGAGAATTAGGTGCACCACTTGATTTTGATGTAGAGCAGCTTTGTGATGCTGGGCAAAGAATCACATCTCTCCACGCCACAGTTTCCATGTACAGATAGGATTGTGATCCTTCCTTTATCTCCCTTTCCTGTTGATCCTGTATTCTCTTTGAGGCAAGGACGATGTGCCAGGCTCCAGCACGTGGCCCCCAGCAGGGACTCTCTCTGTTGTTGTTGTCACAGGCACAACAAGGGGCTTGTCCTTTATCTCTGCAACTTCTGAACGTGTGTGGTGATAACTCTCACCAACTTTTCCCTGCTGTCATCCTCCTCTTGGTCCACAATGGAAACAGAAACAGCTTAATTAGGACATGCTTGACAGGAGTCCATGAAGAAAATATGTAAACTCTCCTGGTTGCACAACTTGATTGTCATTATGTTGCTAATTTAAAAAACCAAAAAAAAAAAAAAACCAAAAAAAAAAAAAACAAAAAAAAAACACCAAAAACCCCACTTTCTTGGTGCCCTTTCAAAAAGGTGTGGGAACGGGGAAGAGCAGAGGGAGGGTGTCACCTCCCCCTCTGTCTGAGAGATGATCTGTACTAATACCGTGCCCTGGACTCCAACTTCTCACCTCACTTACCTGGAGCAAATCAAGTGTAGCTTCATTAAAATGTATGAAAGTACTTGGATGCAAAATGCCTTGATGTTAAATGTAAGGAGAATAGACCTCAGTATATTAGCTACTCCTTCTTCCAAATCCTTCTAAATTCAGCAGCCATGTGAATCAGATTTGTGTCCCTGTAAGGCTGCCTTTTCATGTGATAGCTCCAATCATTTATGGGGCAGACTTGCCTAATTTTGTATCCCCCCACTCCACACTCCTGCTCCCCCCATGCACACACCTTATCCTTGCCCTCCTGCACACAATGAAATGTCTGATCAGTTCAGAGAGAGCTTAGAAAGCCTCTGCCTGGGATGAAGGAGAAATTTATTAGTGAAAGACAAGACTCCCTGATAATCAGGGAGTATTGAAATCCCTGATTTAATTTGAATATGGTACGGAGCATGTCTCTTCCTGCCTTCATTACTGCAAAGTCTGTGCCTGATAATGTGTCTTTTTACTTAAGGATATTATGCTGGGGAAAAATGCTTGATGGGCCACTCTAGCTGAGGTGAAAAGGTTTTGGTATGTTTTAATAAAGATGGATATCACTAAGGATGTTTGAAATATGTGGAAGTAAGATTTGTTACAAGTTACAAATCAAAGCCTAAAAATGTCACTTATCTCCTAATGATACTTCTACACAGATTATTAATTTCATTTTAGGAGACCAATGAATGTTACATTTTTATGACATTGATTAAATGTCTCACTGCCGTCCTCCCATCCATCCTTTTCATTTTCAAAAATCCATATCCGACTTTAACAAAACCCAGCTCATAAATTTGTGTTTTACTGCTCACCAAAGCAGAGTTGGATGGCAATCCGCCTGCTAACTTTGGATTTGCACTCCTCTTATCTCTCAGAATCACTGGTCTGCCTTGCTTTCTTTTTCCTATCCAAACAGTATTTCACGTGTGAAATGTGTTTTTCAATCTTCACTCACTATCTTACATCTAAAAATGTGTTTTGGCATAGACAGCATGGCTGGTGCCACCAGGACTTCAGAGAGGGGTGCAGGAGCTGCTGCTCAGTGACTTGAGGGAAGCATCTTGAAATGTTTTGGTGGCTCCTGCCTCCCCCAGTGGGAGCTGTGCCTCCAGCCCTCCAGTCACAGGCAGGAATTGATCCTGCAGGAGACACAAGGTGTGCAAAATTCCCTCCATGCACAGACTGGCCTGCCCCTGCCCTGGATGTACTTGGCTGACATTTAGGCAAATTCCACATAGTGCCAGACCACATTTATGACATTTTCCTTTCTTTATCTTGTAATGGCATTGAAGTTGTGTGAGGGAGAGGGACAGAAACTTCCTGTGCCTTCCCCACTCCTGTTCCTCACCTCCTCTCCCACCCACTTTAAACTCTACCTCTGGTCTTACCACTTGCATATGTATAGTCTCCTGATCTCTGATGGGTAAGAAAACAATCCCAAGGGAAGCAAATTAAGGCCAGCTCCAGTGAGAAGAGAAAACCTTGGCCTTAGCTGTCCCTAACTTCAACCCTGCAGTAGGATTTGGTATCTTGAACACTGTTGTGCTGCTGGGAACAAAGTCAAATTAGCAACAGTTCACATCAAACAGACAAACTCTAAAGAGAGCAGCAATGTTCAAAGAGTGTCTAATTGATATTGATTTTAACCTGCTTGTCTTAAACATTACTTCTCTATTTGAGCTGAGCCTCCTGCCAGGCCCCACACCCCTCAGTGCAGGGGTGTGAGCAGGGCCTCGGTGCTGGGCTTCCCTCTCTGGTTTTCTCAGGGTGCTGCTTCACCGGGATGGTCACAGCTTTCAGTAGCTGCTGTCATCCAGCCTTGTGACAGGGCCAGCCACAGTGCTGAGTCCAGCAGGAGCAGCTGGCCCCAGGCCCCCAGCCGGGTCAGCTCCCCAGCTCCGTCCCTCGGAGGTGTCGCTTCGGGAGGCAGCTCAGATGAACTGGGGTGGTGGGTGCTCAGCAGCTCCCACGGGAATGCCCAGCATGGATCGTGGGCAAAGGCCAAGCCGAGCTCCTCGGGCTGTCCTGGCGCTCCCCCAGCTCAGGAGAGGCTCTGCCTGCGGGGTGATGGCAGCACACACCAGCTCTGGTCCCTTCTCCCTCCTCCCTCTCCCCTCACGTCGCACACTCAGACACATGGGATGTTTCATAAAGAAAAAATATGGCATGTTTACAGAGAGAAATTTCAAGAAGTGTTAATTTAATATGCTAAAGTGTTCCCTTCAGCATTTTACCTTTGTTGTTGTTTTCACAAAACAGCCAAGACTAAATAATGAGCCCAGAGCTGTGCCCTTTGGTAGTGTGATACCTCATTACCCACGAGCGGCCTCCATCTGCCCTCATGGCTGCACAGGGAGCCATTACGATTATGATGGAAATCTCAGAAGCCATTACCAAGATGCAACAGAGGGCCTACTGCAGACAGCCTAATGGACTAATTTGTAATTGGGAGAGGGAAATGACTTAGCGAGCTCAGGCTTGGTTTTGATGAGTGTGGAAGTGCGCATGCTAAATGTGATAAATGAACAGGAATGCTTGTTTGCGCAGTGGGTTTTACAAGGCCTTCAATCTCTCCTGGGGATCGGAGGCGTGCTGACAAGTCTTGAGAAGCGAGGAGGAAAGGGCTCAGGGGAGGCGAGGGAGATGCAAAGAGAGTAGCTAAGGATAAATCGGTGAGGAAAACTAATGGCAATAAAAACCCAAGGAAATGGCTGCGTCTGCCAGGAAAGCAGTAATTAGGATGCTTTTTGCGTGCATATCTTTAGCTATTAAAATCAAAACTGAGTGTGCACCGCGGCATTTGCTAAGTTAAAAAAGAATAAAAGAAAATACCATGTAGAATGAAAGGCATGCAGTGTTTTAAACCTGCAGCTTCAGTCCAAAAGTGCAGCCATGTCTATGATCAAGCCCATTTGTTGAGCACAAAGTGCTGGTGTGACAGAAGAAGGGATTCTTTCACTGAGGATCCTTCACAAAACTCTGCCCCATCCCTGGAAGTGTTCAAGGCCAGGTGGGATGGGCTTGGAGCAACCTGGCTTAGTGGAAGGGGATTGGAACTTGATGATTTTAAGGGCCCTTCCAGCATGAACCATTTTATGGTTCTGTGATTCTAATAGCGGCCACAAATAGCTGCAGTGGGAAGGTCCCAAGGCTTTCCCTTGGCAACACAAAAGTTAGAGAGAGTAATTGTCCCCGGACAGACCAGAGGAGAGTATTGGAACCTGGTTCTGGGTGCTGCCCCAGCTCTGTGGAGGCTGAGCTAGCTTTGGTTTGAGGTCTGCAATGTGCAGGAAACATCAAGAAAATGCATATCTCTGCCGAGTTTTGTGTGGAAGAACCTTTTGGGGTGTTTTTTTTTCTCAATCTGTTCCACTACTGCGATGCAGGAGTGCGTGCATTGCCCTGAGTTTCTGTCAGATCTCTTAATTGTAAGGATTGCCTGGAATAACACATGCACAAAGATTCACACTGCATGGGGCCCAGATGTTTGGTTTCCTCCTGTGGTTTTGCTTATTCCAGGGCAGGATTCATGCCAGTCACTTTTAAGTTTATGCTTAGGTGTGTTGTGTAAGGTTCTTGTGCAGCTGTGATTAGAGGTAATTCCTCTCTGGTTTAATATCCTTTGTATGTTTGAGGCACAGAGCAGGGGAGAGTGGTGAGAGCACCTCAGGATGTGCACAGGTAACCAAAGCCTTTGAAAGGTAAACAGGCCAAAGAACCACCTGTGTGCTGGAAATGCCCCATGCCCAGCCCAGTGAGGGGGTTTTGTTTGTTTGCCAGCTAGAATGGCTCAGACCCACTGGACACTGCAACATCCAGTGAATACCTCTGCATTTTTAGTCAAATGGCACCGTGGTTTATTTCCTTCCTCTTCTCCTCATTTTTCTCCCCGAGAGCATGTTACACACCATTATTGCTAGACAAGGAATCATTTATGACATAAAGGTGCCGAGCTTTAAGACACTAAAGGTACAAGTCGTTATCTGTTATGAGCTATAGACTTTTCCAGTTTCCATCCATTTATCCTATGAAAGGGCAGATCATGGGCTGCTGCTGATGCCAGCACAGAGGTTGTAAAGAAACCCAACTGCCATTCAGGAGGCCAAAATTAGGAATTTATTTATTTATTTGATTGTTGTCCTTGTTTACTTTTTATTCTTGTTTGTAGATGAAATAGGATGTAATGGGGAAAAAAAAGAGCAAAAACTTACATTTTTGTAGCTTATAAACACCCTGGTTCTGCCATGGAGTGGAGTCTGAGTTCCTGGATGTTTGTGCCTGCGGCTGGTTGCTCCTGATGTGATGGGTGTGTTTTGGCGAGGGAGCAGCGTGTGACTCCAGAGTGCTGTTGGTGACTTTCTGACCCTAAGCAAATAATTTAATCTCTGAATATCTCCTGACAGAGTTTACAGTTCCATCTGTAAATAGGGGATGTTAACATTGTCCTGCTTGGAAGTCTGTCAAGAGGCTTTAATTCATCAATATTTGTGAAACACTTTGAGCTGCTGTATAAATACAAGTCATTAATCTGTCTTATCTAAAAATCTATTGAGGTTCAATCTTAATACAGACGTATTCTAGATAACTTTGTTCTTTTGCTAACAATCGAAAAATCATTCCAAAACAAGTTTATGAAGGGGTCTACTGAAGTTGAGTGCATGTTAAAAAGAAAATTTAAATCTCCTTAATGTTTTGACTGCGCTCATAAATGAGGAATGTTGTTCTGCAGTAATTCATACCAGACCTGGGGACACACAATCCCGTGCCTTTGGATTAACCAGTGTGCACAATGTGGAATGCACACCAGCTTCAGGGGGGTTGCTGGCCTTATGCAAGATGCAGGAGGAAAAGAATGTCATCTGAAGACCAGAGAAAAAGAAACTACTTTTTTTTTTTTTTCCCCAAATTCACTCTGCTTTCTGTATATTTGAATAAGACCACAGAGTTGGAGTCTTTAGGTAACAATAATGGAAACTTGCTCCTTCCTTCCTCCATGTGGTTTTCCTCTAACTATTGCCACTTGCTCCTTGTTGTCCCCACATCCCTCCCTGGCTTTTTGTCTCGTCAAAGTCAGCCCAGAGGCTGCAAGAATGTGCTACAGCCTTGGGCATGGGATGGGGAATTCAAAAAACCCTTATATAGCATTGAGGCCCTTATGAACAAAGTCTTCAGTGCCTAAAGCTTCTGCTTTAATACTCTGGCTCTGTTGAGCCTAAGACAATGAACCTCTGATGAGTATTAAACAATAATGTCAAAAATAAAAATAGGAACTAGTTGATTAATCAAAATATGTACATGGAAGTTGACAGATATAGCCGGCAGTATTTGACCTCATAATTAAATTACTTGTGAATATGTATGGATATGTTAATGCCTTTACTGTCTGATTTCAAAGCATTCCGTGTTCAAGAAAGTGACATTTTTGTAACTGTTTTCATTGAGTGGATGTGTTCAACTAGACCTGCCAGACTGGGCTGCCTTAGGAGAGCTCCGAGGAGATCGTGCACATGGGAGAAGCCCCCAGACACTCATGTCAGTCATTCACTCACATTTCCCCTCTCCATCACTTTATCTTTCCATTTTTTCTGCTTTTCTTCTTCCCTGTCCCCCAGAACAGGCTTGCAGCTCCCAGGGAACTAGAACTGCTGTGTTACTGATGCATGACCAGCTCTCTCTCCTAAAAACTGGAACTGGAGAACACCACAGTAGGGATCTTCCTTGTGTGTAAATCTGCACAATCCTGATGAGCTCAATGATGCTGCATTGACTTACACCAAATATGAAATTAGCCTCTCCTTGTTGCCAGCTACATGTAAACATGAAAATATCCATTTTTTATTACAGTCTTCACGTGTATGCTTATTAGAATTTTCCCTTTCCTTTTAGTTCTGCATTTTACCAGGAGTCACTGAAGACCCTTGGTGTTTGTAATGCGGAGATTTATCTTGGCCCGTTTCCATGGTGACACCTAAAAACGAGTCATTTCGAGGTGCTGACCTGTCCTGTGTTATTTCATACGTGTGAAACATCAACATTTTTACTCCTTTGGTGTTTCCTCTGAACACAGAGGTACGTCAGTGGTCAGAGTCTTTAATAAATAGCCGTGTGTGGGTGCTGTTTGTATTGGGAGGATGCCGAGGTGGTAACAAAAGCATCACAGTTACACAAGGCACCTGGGAGCAACTAAGGGAGAAGGAAAAGAACAGTGCAGTATAAAGCAGCCTCTCCTCTCATAAATACCTGGCTGAGAAACAGCTGGGTGGAATATAAAAGTATTACAGTGTGGATGTGGATGTGTGTGAGTGACGGAGGGTCCAGCAGAAAGCTGGCTCTGAGACCTAAATGCTAAACTACCTGAAGTGGAGAGGTTAGAGTTTATTCCCAGCTCTGCTTACTGGGTCACAGAGAGCAGCTGGAGCAGAAAATTGTATGCAGGAAGGAGGGTGAGGGTGAGGGGTAGCACTGGCTCCAGGGGCTGGAGAGAAATCAGGGCTGGGGCCCCTGTGCCAAAGTGGATTTCCTGGGAATGGAGAGCCTGGCCAGGGGGAAGGACTGGGAGCAGCATTCAGGTGCCTTTGAAGAGAGCCAGTAAATGTCTGCATGGACACAATGAACTGCCTGTCAAGGTAACACACGTAGGAAGGCTCTTCTGCAGATATTTCATATGCACTAAGGAATGTACATTTTTAATGACTGCAAATGGGATGGATCTCAGTGTTACATTGCTTTTGTAAAACAGCAGCTCATTCCCTGGTGTTGGGATATTTCTGCCACACAGAAATAACTAAAGGAAAACTTGGGGTTTACCACACTTTCCTGATTTAGCATATTCTGTGACTGTTCTTCACACTGGGATCTGTTCTCACTGCAGTTAATAGCTTCACATTCAGACTACCAACCTCAACATTTTGCAGTATACACAGAATATAGGTGATGTGCATATATTTTCCCTTTTTACTCATTTTATTTTCCCTTTTTACTCATTTAGACATTTTGGTACATCCAGGAATGGGACTAGCAGACAGTTCCTTTAAAAGAGAAGGGGAAATGTGAGGTGTGTTGGAGGGGAGGGCCTAATTTTAAGTGCTAGTCAACTGCAACAATTGATAATCTGGAGCCTGTTCAAGCCCATTTAGAGAACTGTTGAATTTTTAAGTGCCTTTTGATTCTCTCTTTCATTTATTTTAACTGATCTGCAGGGATTAGGAGCTTGGTAGGGGAACACCATAATGCTTGCCAAAATGTGTGAATAATTAGAACGCCAACGATGTGTGCCAGATAGGAGGGGAGTATTCACACTTCTGATTAGATTCACTGAAACACTGCTGTAAATCATGGCTGCCAAGGTAACTTTGAGCTCTGTGAAGTTCCTGCTGCCACAGGAGCCAGCTGTGGTGTGGCAGAGCATCCAGCTCTCTCCAGCAGTAGGTGGGCACGTTTTGAGGAGCTGATTTGTTCTGCTGTGAGGCAGAAAGGGCACAGGTTTGGAGGTGTGGTGTCACACAGGTTGAGCAGACAAGGTTCAGTGCTAACACCTATGTGCTTACTACTGAAAATCAGGTGAACAGAGGACAGGTTACTGTCATCCAAACCTAAGGGTTCAGCATTATGAGAATCACTGCCTTTCCCAGGACAGACTTCTGACAAATGTCAGCAGTAGGTATAATGGCCTAGGGGGAAAAAAGTGAGATAGGGTTTATCTGGCTTCCCTTTTCTTAATCCATAATCCTCAGGGAGCTGCAAGGAAGAGCAACCTCTCCCCAATGCTCTGCAGCACTCCTGCACACAGTCAGAATGCCATCCCAGTCCTGCCTCCGCTGCCCCGTGTTCACCCAAAGGCTGGAGCAGTGGGTGGCTGGACATGTGTTTTACATAGTACTGATGCCAAAAGTGGATTAAACTCCCAGATATCATCTGGGAAAAAAAAAAAAAAAATCAGACCTTCATAACTGTGTGCCTTTCCTTTCCATTTTTCACACATTTGATCCCCAAAGCAACATCCATCAGAGTCAAGAGGGGGAAATGGGAGACTGTGTCCCCAGATGAGGGGCTGAGTTAGTGCTGGAGCTCACTAAAGCATTAAATCGCACCCACACACTGTGCAGCTCGCCCTGTGATGTTAACAAGTGCTTGCCAAGGAGAAGCACACCTCAGAGTTCAGGGACAGACACTCCACACGAGTGAAGAACGCCCAGGACAGTAACTCACACAGTCCTGGGAGCTCCAGCTGTCACTGCCCTTGAACCTTCTGCTGTGGGAGATGGAGCAGGGCATGTCATGGACAGACAGAGCCTGCTGACCCTGCAGGGTCAATGGCCAGTGGGATCAGAGCCAGCAGTGCCCTGGGGCCAGCAGGGCCATCCCTGTCCTGGGGCACCAGGCCCAGCAGTGCCAGTGGGGCCAGGGAGGGATTGTCCTGCTCTGCTCTGGGCTGGGGCTGCCTCTCCTCGAGAGCTGGGGCAGGTTGGGCACCACAGAGTGAAAAGGACATTAAACCATCAGGAAGCATCCACAGGAGGCCACGAGGATGGGGAAGGGTCTGGAAGGGAAGCCGTGTGTGGAGCAGCTGAGGGCACTGGAATGTTCAGCTGGAGGAGACTGAGGGGAGACTCATCACGGTTCCATCGTCCTCATGTGGGGCAGAGGAGGGGCAGACACTGATCTCTGCTCTGTGGGACAGGGACAGGGACAGCTGGAGCTGTGCTGGGGCAGGCTCAGGCTGGAGTTCAGGGAAAGGTTCTTCCCCCAGAGGGTGCTGGGCACTGCCCAGGCTCCCCAGGGAATGGGCACGGCCCCGAGGCTGCCAGAGCTCCAGGAGCTCCAGGGATGGCCAGGCTGGGATTGTTGGGGTGTCTGGGCAGGGCCAGGAGTGGGACTGGGTGATCCCTGGGGCTCCCTTCCAGCTCAAAAGCAGCGCTGTGTCCCTGGCACCCTGCTCCAGGCTGGAATAACCCTGCACACACCTCCCAGTTGTCCCTCCTTCCCCTCCCTTTGGAGGTTCCTGTGTCAGGAGAGTGAAGCTCAGCAGCAGCAGAAGCCACGTCCCATTTTCCAGTTCCTAATTTCCCCACCCTGCTTCCTCCATCAGCTCTGTAGGTGTAGGCAAGCCCAGTTAAAGGCAATCTAGATGAGCTGGGTGCAGGCTGAAAAGGGTGCAGTAGATGGGGAAACAGGTTTTTTAGGGGACAACCCTTAAAAATTGGTGTGGTATTTTCTTCTTTTTTTTAAAACACTGTAAAACTGTTCTTACAGCCAGCACAGCTCTGTTCAGAACTGTAGTAGTGGAAGGTACTGTGGAGTCAGGGCATCATCCATGGTAAAAGGGAGGACAAAAAACAAGTGAATACCATGATTTTAGGACCTACATGGAAGTATCTACAAAATTTGATTAAAAGGAGGGAATTTTTCTGTTGCCATTTCAACAATTTGCAGATTTTAATAATTTTGCCTTCCTTTAATATGAAGCTTTTGGGTTTTTTCTTTTGAATTGCCTTTCTTTAACCACAGTTTTAGTTATGCCATATTCCTATTTTAGTGTGCCACTTTCCTATTTTTCCTCTGAATTTCCCTTTTTGTAAGTGGATTGCTTGAAGCCCAGAAATTTTAATAAATAAATAAAAAGAAGTCAAATCTAGATCCATCTTTATGAAAGTCTAGAATGATGGTAAGGAAATACACCTTTCAAAATCAGAGCTTTTGTTATCCTAGCATTTGCAGAAGCCAGTGCAGCACGTGTAAGGCAAGGTTGGTGCTGCTGCAGAAACAGCTTTGTAGCCAGTGCAGTGTTGTCAGGAGCTGCCCTTGTTTCCCTTCTCGGTGAGACACAAACCCCCTTTGAAGTGCAGCAGCAATCCAGAGTACAAGGGTGAAGGATCAGAAACAGGACATGACAGAGGATGGCTTGTATGCCAAATGGAATGGAGAAAATGAGCAACACATGAGGGATGTAAAGAGAGGGGAGAGACACATCAAAATCACCTAACCATCCCTGATGCCTTTAGAAATTGAGAGAGACAGGAGAAATAATACATATGACTCTCTTTAAATCATAAGAATTGTTTTTCACAATTCACTGGAAGTCTGAAGGAGATTTCTGTGGAAGGCTGGGAACCTTGTGAAGTCCCTGGGAATGCCTCGGCACAGATTAACATTTGGTGAGGGGAGAGAAAATACCTTCAGCAGTGCTTGGCCTTTTAACTGCACAGGCAGCTGGTCACACGGCAAAGGTGTGCCTCTGTGAAAGGTCACGAGCAATACCTGGCATCTTTGGGGCCCTGTTCCCTTTCCTTTGTGTCTCCTGTACCCAGTTTTACCTGGCAAAACCAGCTGAACAAATTGAAGCTCATGTTGCTGTTGGAAGCCAAGAGTCTCTGCTCAGCTTTGCCATTCCTGCCTCCCCACCTGCTGCAGGTGCTCTGAGCTCTGGGGGATTATTTTTGTGACATTGCACAGAGCCTGAACTGGCTCATGGAAATACTGGGGGGGGGTTTCAAATTTGGTATCCAGACATCTGATTTCTGACAGTGATAAATCAGTGAGAGGTTTTCCTGTTTGACTTCCTGCCTTGATGTTGTCCATCCGAAGAAAATAGTCTTGGAAATGTCCTATTAAAGACTTTTTTCCCCTTGTGAATGTCACAGACTGTGTGTTAGCAGACAGTGAGGACAAAAAGAAGCTCTTCTGATGAGCAGGTCTGTGGTGGGTGCCCTTGGGTGGAGGCACTTTTCCAGCAGTCACTGACAGAACGTTGGGTTAGATGGACCCTTGGTCCCACCTCCAGCAGCTCTTGAGATGCATCAGCCTCATTTTTCATACAGAGCCATGTGAAAAGAGGGCTGGAAACCCTGAAGAACTGGAAATTAATTTAAAAATGGTGCTTTAAAACAATTACTTTGAATTGAATTAATTTATACATTGCAAGAGTGTGCCTTATGTATTTCCAAAGATTTATGGGTCTGAGCCTTCCCTGCCAGCAGTGTAAATTAGGAGTGATTTTGCTCCAGTCGTGCTACTCTGAGTTAATCCTAAATAGAGATAGAAAAGCTACACACTTAGGGCATCGAGTCTAAGAGGGGCATGACAGTGACAGTCCTAGCAAAATCACTTTAACAACTGGATTTTACCACTGGCAGCTTTTAAAACCCCAGCTCATCATCTGAGATCCCGTTTTATAGAGCAAAAGGTACTTGCTGGCCTGTCCACTCACATTGGCAGCAGCTCGGGTTGCTAAGGATGATGGAGCCTGGGGCTTTGCTGGTGGGGAATATTTTCTACATCCCATCTGCATCCCTGTAGAACTTGACCATTAGTCAGGCTACTTCTAAATGATGCATCTCTTTTAGAGATTTCGACTGATAACAAATGAAAGAGCATTTTTTTTCCTTCCCTCATTATGCAGGCAGCTGTGTGACAGCGTTCTGACAAACTGTGTTATCTCAGGCTTCCAGCTGCAAGCTGTTCTCATCAATACTGCTGCGAGCTGGTTCCTACTAACCCTTGTGCCTTTATGCCCATTTTTATCAGAATTTAATTTTAATGTGAGGACAGCCAAATATAATGCCAGATGTGGGAAGCAGATAGTTTCCTTTGTACAAGAACATAGCAGGGGAGGTCTTCTAAAGGACTGGCCACATGGTGTGTGGGGGAACTGGGCTGGGATCATTATGTTTGATTCCTGGGGTTTATTCTTTCTATTATTATTGTTATTATTATTATTATTATTATTATTGTAAAGTTGCCATTTCAACCTTTAATCATATTTGCCTTGGCCCTGAACTGGAAAGAGAAATTAAACAACAACAAAAGATCTATTATTTAGGAGAAAATAGAAAAGGCAACCTGCATCCCTGGTCCCGAGCTCACGGTATGCCAGGGGTGCTCAGATTGCTTTTATCCTGACTCCTTTCAGCTGGTCTGAAGAACCAAAGGAAACTGAAAAACAGTTGCAGGAAAATCTTGTTTGACATCTACTGAAATCACTATTTCTGAAAATGTGACCTGGTTCCCCCAGCTAGAATACCCAAGCCAGGTAGGGAAGGCACCAGTAAATCTGTGTAGACTCAGGACATGGAAGGATGGGATCCTTCTCCCTGTAGCACTAAGTTGTTTTTCTCAGTTTACAGCACAGA
>NW_024506552.1:1458404-1493404 GCF_017590055.1 Onychostruthus taczanowskii | reverse complement strand
GAAGGTCACTGTCATCTACTCTGGCATGTTCAATGTTGCCTTGTGATGCTAAAACTGTGCTGTGAGGACTCGTGTTGCTTCCTCACATCTCTGCTCTGCATGTTTTAGCAGAAGTTTCTTCTTACACGTCACATTTTTTCTTGTATCATCATATGGTGTGAACAACCTCCTCTCAGTGACTTCATGGGACAAGTCACAAGTTCAGCTTTCCTGTGATGTTGCTAAAACACAAGGTTGTGTCACATGTGGGTTGTCCCAGTGCTGATACTCTTGTTACCACATCAAGGGAACTAAAACAGTTGTTCCATAGAAGGTAAATCTTGATTTGGGATTTAATTTAAAGTCCACAGTCATATGACACAATGTGCTGATGTCCTAGAAACCCTAACTCTAATGTAGTCACAAGTTTAGAAGGGATAACTTTGTTCTGGAAGACTGTAGCTGGACCCAGCATTGTCATCCTGATTTCACCACGAACCAGGAAACAGGAATAAAAGTATTTCTTGCCAGTTTGCTCCTGCCCAATTCAAATAAAATACACAATGCCAGAAGATGTGGCAGAGTGTGATCCTGAAGTAAGGAATATGAAATACTCCTTATGGCCTGATGCTTTCAGCATTTGAAATCCTTCTTCATGGCACGATACCAGTGTGCATTTTTTAATAGATATGAAATAATTTTACTAAATTATTTTGGACTGAAACTCTCATCCTTCTGGTACAAGGAGAGGAACTGAGATAAGCTCTGATTTCCTCGGTGTCCTGTGATAAACGGGGACCGAGCCAGGTTTAAAATCTACAAAGCCCTTCTGTGCTCTGCAAATGAGGTGGTTATGGTTCCTCCTCTGGCTTAGAGCTGCCCAATTTACCCCCCAAATCTACCGTATCACCGAGTCCCAGCTGCAGCATGAACTGTCTGAGGGTCTGAAACCACGTTAATGGGTTTGCTGGGAATACTTCCTAGAGGTAGCAAAAGCTCCACCTGGATGAATAGTGGCTGATGGAAAGAAAGGGAGAAATAGCCCTGCATGCCTTGAAAAGAGACACCTAAACGGAGAGAAATGCCGTTCCAGGGAGGGCAGGCTGCAGGGGAGGCTGCTCTGCGCTCGGTGCTGCTTGCTGGTGGTTTAGGAGGTTCCAGGAAGGCTTTGTGCGGGGTCTGTGCTGCCTGTTCCCTTCCCAGCAGCAGGAAAACGTTCCTGCCTTGCTGGCAGCTCCAGCCCAGCCCGGCGCCGCTGGTTCCATGTCCAGGGCTGTGTGACTTCACCTGCCCCGCCTGGCTGAGCTGCCGAGCGGGCCGAGAGCCTGCAAGTGAGACTTTTATTGCACGCAGTGGTGCTCCCCCATAGACTGTAATTGGATTTTTTTTTATTGATTATGTGGTTAACTTTCCTCTTCACAGCAATAAATCTCAGACAGCGTTTAACTTTATAAAGTGAGGAGGAGAGGAAAGTATCAGGTGAGGAACGTCCCTTCCTGCATTCCCCGGCCCCCTGCCTCTCTTTTTTTTTTTCCCCCTTTTGTTTTTTTCCTAGTTTTGCACTGTCTTTTAACAGGACTCCTGTCAGGTGAGGTGGTGCAGGGCTGTGACACCTCTGGCAGGGCTTCTCAGACATTCCTAACAATGCAAGTCCTATTCAGAGTAGTCTCAGAATTTGGCTTTCACTGGTGCCAGCAGTTCTGAAAGAGGCACACTCAGCTTGGAGCACTCAAGTGCTGATGGACAAAGTGCTGCTTTAACAGTTCTGCCTAATAGGGAGCAGGTGAATAAATACACGATTAGAGAGTCCTTCACTATAACAGCCTTATTATCACATATTATATAGAGCTGGAATTCCTTGAGGGTTTTTTCTTTTTTTTTTTTTTTTTCCCCCAACTGAGTATCTCAATTGTATCTAAAATTATGTATATGGTTCCCGAGATTTCAACTGATATAAAAGTTAGAGTGTATGAAAACACACAGGATTGTTCTTTAGTCTTCCCAGGTCATCTGAGGTTACTAACAGGCAGATTTTGTGTGGCACAAAGCGCTGGCCGTTCTCTTCCACTTCAACAAGTACTAGCAAAATTCAGGCTTTCAGTGCTTCAGTGAGTTTGGGATGTTCTGAAGCTGAGGGGGGACTTTCATTGCAAGATGTACAGATAACTTCTTTCTTTATTTTTCTAATGGAGTACAAGGAAAGCCTGTGTGCAGAGAACAGATTATATTCCCGTTACCAGTGATGCCCTGACAAGGGGGAGCTGTGTTCAGCAGAACAAAGGGGTATATAGATCTCTGGGAGTAAAAAGGTCAATAGTCTCTATCCCTAATGCTGCATTTGTAACACATTTAGCTGTTAATAGCCCTCCTTTGTTGGCCTAATTAGGAGGTAAAGGATACATTTATGGATGGTGCTGATAGCACAGGTAATGAGGGTTCTTCCAATGATGGGGTTTTGAATCCAGGTCTGATCTGGAGATGAATCACTTGAAAGGGAAGCTGGAAATGGTGGGATCATTTGGTGCCCTTACTATTTTCTGTAGAAACCACTAATGAACAACTCTGTGCCCTTCAGAGTCATGGCCTTATTTTACAGCTGGGGAGGGTATCTGCCTTTGTTCTTTAATATCAGTCACACAATATAGTCTTAGGAGTTGGAAATGAATTGGACGGTCTCTGTCCTCAGTTCCAACTTAAAACACATTGACTTCATTTTCACATGGAATGAATGCTTCTAGCCCCAGTGAGAAAGGAAATCAGAGCTGTGGGTTGTGAACCAGCTGTGCAAACCCAGTTCAAGGTGTTGTGGGAGTGTTTGACACTGTCCACTGCAGTCAGCTGGTGTCAGAACCAAGGGGTTGAGCTGAGGAATGAGGGGTGCACCATCTTGATTCCCTTTCCACGTTTTCCCCATTTTGCTTTCCTGCTTTGAGGGCAAATACCTGCAATGGGTAAGAACCCATTAAAATGGCAGCCTGTCCTTACAATTGCAATGGCAAAGTTTGTGTTCTTTGTAAAATGAATGAGTGGAACCAAGTGGCAAGGAGACTTCTTTGGGGGCATTCACCCAAGGATAAGTAAATATCCTTGTCACCATGCTGCTCTCTAAGGAGTCCAGCCCTTCCATTGGACATCCCCTGATGCTGAAGGAAAAGCAGCCACCTGCCTCTGTCCTGAACTGTTACTGGAGGTGATTTAGGTTATCTGGCAGATGAATCACTTGAAAGGGAAGCTGGAAATGGTGGGATCATTTGGTGCCCTTGCTGTTGTCCACAGCAGATGGGTTGGTGTGGACAGGGGCTCCTGGTGTTCAGCTCTGGGGAGCAATCCCAGCTCAGCAGCACCTGGCTGGGCACCCCACGCCCTCACCCTACAGGCCAGGCTGCTGCCATCTGTGGTGTGGCAGCCACCCCAGCATGTCCCAGGGGGTTAGCAGAGCAATATTCTGGAGTGCAGATTGGCTGGGCATGGGAATGCTTTGGCCAAGAACCCGTGTGCAATTACAGAGCACTCCAGGGAGGAGCGTGGCACTGGAGGAGCTGTGTGCTCTCAGAGGAATATCTCTTAAGTGAAAGCAGAGAGAAGATGGCTTTGCTGCTGCTGCTTCTCCTCCCTCAGGCTCTCAGACTTGACTCTTGAGAAGTCAGCTGGGAAACCGTGCAACTCTACCCACTTGTCAGAAAAACACCTGCAGAGAGACAAGTCATGCCTTGTACCTTGGAGCCCGCAGAGCTCGAATCGATCCTGGTCCCCGCAGACTCACAAGAGCACAGGGAGAGATGCTGGGGGCCCCCAGCTCTCTTTGCTTTCAGCTCCCAGTGGCCTCAGCCAACACCACGGGGAACCAGGAGCCTCCTGCACAGAGGGAGCCACTCCAGGCAAACACAGTTGGGCTTTGTTGTGACAAACTGCTGCTTAATTCCCACAAGGCTGCCTGCCTCCCTGTCCTGATCCAGGGCAGGAAAAGCACCTTTGTGTATTGTGCAGAGATCTAAAAAAACACTGCATCTCTTCTGCAGCAATTCTTTCACACCACCTTGTCTTTCTTTTTTTAAAAATTTTATTTCCCATTTTAAATCATGCACGGTATAATACAATAAAGCAGTAAATCATGCAAATTGGTCTAGGTTACATTTTGAAAAATGTTAAGAGGAAACTGTTAAGAGACCCGTTTCTGACAGGCAATGCATTTTAAAGTTGAGGGATTTGAAATATTTCAGCAGTGGACCTAAAACAGCATTATAAATTAGTTCAACTTATCAGCCCAAAACAGAATTATTCATCTTCCAAAAGGGTATTTCATGCCCGCTAGGCCCAAACGATCGTTCACCTTCATTCTTGCCCTGCTCTAAGGGTAGGTCTCACTTTACTGAATTCTCCTGATTCATTACTGTGTGTTACTTTATGAATTTTTTATCAGCATTTTAATAGCTCTTTCAGATGATTGAATGTAACTGATTCTTGTAGCAGAACACTGATTGAACAGAAAGACAGTAATGTATGTCGTAGGGGTTAGCTTCAAGCTAAGCAACATGATTTTTACCTATAAGATGTGCTGTCTTTCCTTCTTATCCCCCCTCGTCTCCATTTTCCTCCCTTTTTTCCACAGACAAGAGGCAGTCTGGCTTGTTTTTGGGAAACAGGGACATCTAAACACCCCAGCAGCAGCTCTGACCATACTGCTGTAGTGTATCATGGGTTTGGGGTGTCAGAAGAGCAGGTTCCATCAATTTCTGAACCATTCTGATCTATCACATCTCTCACCCAAGTGCCTCACACTCTGCTGTTGTGTCAGGCCCTGGGCACACCTGGTGCTGACCGTGACAGCAAAGCTGCTGTGACACTTGGTGTGCTCAGACACTTGGTGCCTCAGCTGGGGCTTGACCCACTGCTTGCCAGCCTTCCCCATCTGGTGACTCTGGTGTGGGGAGCAGCCTGAAACCAGACCACTGAATAATGCAAATTAAAATGTCCTCAGGTTAACACACACACACAAAAGATTATTTTCTTTAATGATCCATTCTCTATGGTGTCCTACTGGGTAGTGTGAATATAATTAGGGAGACTGGTGTGAAGATCCTAGCGTGGTGATGGGGAGGGGGATTGTGCTTCCTCCATCCTTGTGAGAGCCCACAGAGCCCTTCAACCAGAGGAAAACTATCCCAGCTCTTTGTGGGCTGTTTCTGCCAGGTTTTTGGGGTCACATAAGAATCAGAGCTTGAGCAAGGTGTGGGGCTTGGAGCTCAGCAATAGCAGCTGTCCTGGCCCAGGTGTGTGGAGTCCTGGGCCAGTGAAGCTGTGTCTGCCAGGCAGAGGAGTTGGGCTCACTGATCCTGGCGGGTCCCTTCCATGGTTCCACGATTCTGTTGCCTGTAACTGAGTTGGTGTGGATGTTCCCAGCCAAGGGTGAGCCACTCCTGCCTGGGCAGGCTGGGAAGGCTGTGGCAGGAGATGCCCAGCAGCTGCTCTCCACTGTCAGCTTTGTGCAAATGAGGTCTGGCAGGGCCCTCTTGCTGTGCTGAGTCCAGCCTCTCCCTGCTCTGCATCCATGTGTAATCCCAGCCGGATTACATGTTCCAATTTAAAGTTGATTAGATTTTATTCTTTTTCTCTGTCCATTCTTCTGAAGGCAATTTGTTGTCTTCACTGCAAACAATGTATTTATCTCCATCCACAGTTGGCCCTTTCTATCCAGTAATGTTGAAATTAATTTATCATTTCAATGAGGCTTAAGGTCATCAAGGGTATTTTAAAGAATTAGCAGAGGGGAAGGTGCAGTCACGCCACCCAGGGTTGGTGGAGCAGCCTGTGCTGTGTGAGGAAGGTGGAATCAGCACCTCTCAGCTGGATGCTTTTTCTCTCAGAAAAGCTGGCAAAATACTTGACTTGCCAATTCTCTTGTTTTCTTTGTAGTTCACAAGACCATCATAATGTGAAATGTGATGACAACAGAGCTCAGCTAAGGGAGCTGGCTGGGGCCAGAGCAAATGTAGCTGAACGGCTCTTGCTGTTTTTCCTTAGACCTTGGAAATTTCCAAATGTTAGTTTTGGGTCCTATATTTGAAAAGACTTCCTAAGTCTATTTTTTTTCCCCCCTTCTAGTTTTCCTTGCTTAATTCACAGTCTCCTGAAAATCCCTTCCCTCTCTGGCCGTGGACGAGGCTGCTGAGTTTTGCTCAGCACAGCCCCGTGCTGGCAGAGGGCTCCAGCCTCCCCACAATGGTGGCTATTCATGAGGAGTGTGGGGAGAGCTGGGCATGCAGGAGAGCAGAGCCGGGCAAAAACAAAGTGATTTTCCCCATAACAGTGGGCAAGTTTCAGTTGTGAAGAAGTCCAGGAGGTGAAGTGCTCCCTTGTAGAAGGCCAGGGTAAGACCACGGGACAGGTTGAAGCTGGAGCTTCAGTGATCACAGAATCATAGAACCATAGAATCAGTAAGATTGAAAAAGACCTGCAAGATCCTCAAGTCCAACCTTTGACCTAATATCACCATGCCTACCATGCATTTAGGGGGAATTTCAGAAGGGAAAATCAGACTTGAAGAGGAGAGTACCAGTTTTAAATGCCACTTACCAGAACAAAGCAACAAATGGTCTTGGCCAGAATGTGCCACAAGCATGACAGTTTATGCAGTGACATTAACACATGCAGGGAGTGAAGTGTTGTAGGGTTCCTTGAAGCTCAAAAGAGCTTCCTTTGATATGTGATTTCACTGATTTGTGCAGAATTGTAGCTGGCAGAGAGGCATATTGACAAACCATGGGGTTGTGGAAGTAAAGCTCTGCTTTCAGGTGTATATTTATGGGTGACCCTTAATGCTGCACTTTACAGGTGACTCTGGATGTGCAACATAATTCAGAAACTGTTATGTTTCCCATTTCTTAATTTTTTAGAAGTGTTTGATACCCTCATAGGGAAGGTGATAGAAGGACATGGTGAGGCTTCAGCTGTCACACAGGCAGTTCCTAGAATAAGTTTTACACGCTCATTTTCCTTCAGGTTTTCTGTCTTGTGCTGCTTTATGAAGAGAATTACATTGTGAGAGAAGTCAAGCAAGACATTTTGATGTTCAGAGCAGGTGTTTGCCTGTCATTCCAGCTCATTCCAGTCATCTCCTCCTGCATGAACTGTGCTCCCAGGGCAGGTCTTGGTGTGCTTGTCCTCTGTGACCCGCTCTGGTTGGGTCCTGCTGAAGGTCATTTCCCATGCAACTGCCATAGGATGTAAGGTACCCTCATTGATGAGTCTAGTTAACAAAATTAATTTCTTGCTCATGTTTTGATTCAAATCACATTTTTTAGCTGCTTTGTAGAACACATTCTTTAGCAGGTTACCTCAAGTCATTTCTAAAGCATTCCCCACCCAGAGATGTAGCAGGGTGAGGGATGAAAGAGCCAATTGCTCCAGCATGCTCTGGGTGCAGTGCCAGGTGAAGTGAAACCCAAAGGAATGTGATCCAGCCCAGGTGAACCTGTCTGAAGTTTCCAGTGCAGCTTTGCCCCCAGGGAGCTTTACTGTTATCACCTCACTCAGCAAGGTTGATCCAGGTGCTGTAACATGTCTGGATGGCCTCATCCATCCAGTGATTTCTACAGGCTGTCCCTTCCTCCTCTGTCCATGTGCCCATGCCAGCTCATGCCCGGGGACAGCTCTGGCATGTCAGCTCTGCTTTGCCATTTGTGACACGCCTTGGCTGACTGGTGCCAGAGGGGTTTTGGGACAATCACTGAGCAGATCCAAGGGCCTGTGGTCAGCAGAGAGAGCTGTTCTTGAACAGCACTTTACATTCTGGCAGAGAGGAAAACCTTCCTTGGAGCTTCTGGAGCCCTGGCTGGAACACTGGAGCTCTGCAGTCCCTGGCTGTCCACAGGCCAGCCAGGACACACAGGCTGGCTCACATCTGTGGGAGTGCTGCAGGGCAGGATGGAGGCAGGGCCCAGCAGCTCCTGCTGACAGAGGATTAGTCTGGCCTGGCTGGCCAGGGGCTGCTGGTGAGCCTTGGCAAGCAGGAATATTGCCCAGGAATTACATGGCTCTGGAGTGAAAGTTCAGTGGTGCAGTGCAGCCATGAGAGGAGCTGCTCCTGTTTCTACATGCTCAAAGCAAACAAAGGCACAGCCACAGCACGCTGGCTCAGGAGGTGGAGGGCTGGGAAGGACCTGTGGCCCTTCCAGCTGCCCTTTGGCTGCCCCTGCAGCCCAGGGCAGCTGTGCCTTGTCTCCTTTCCCAGCTCTATCCCTCTTCCCTCAGTAGCCAAGCAACAACTTAGGGATGGCTCTGTTGCCTCTGCCTCATTCCAAAGGCTTTGGTTAGGATGACAGTAGTTTAAAATCAATTGAGAATCCCAGAAAGGTTTGGGTTGGAAGGGACCCTTAAAGCCCATCCTGTGCCACCCCGTGCCACGGCAGGGACACCGTCCACTATCCCAGGCTGCTCCAAGCCCCATCAAACCTAGCCTTGATGTACATGAGGTTGTGAGTGGTATCAAATCTTGCAGTTCCCTGTGTCATCTTCACTTGGTTCTCCTCAGAAACAGTGGGACTCGTGCCTGGGTAAAATCTGAGCAGGAATTTTTGGAAAGGAGGCCACAGTGCTACTTTCCTCTGGAGCAGAGTTAGTGTTTGTGCCTCCACCTTTACAGTTTTTGTCATTCTGGTCTGCCTGGCAATGGTATTTCATGTCTGGCATTACTTTAATAATAAAAATAAAAAAGAGGAAAAGATTTCTTGATAACTGTGTATATATTTGATACGATCTCCTTTTACTGAGAGTAAGGCCATTGGAGGAATGGGTTATCTCTGGGCTGCAAACCACCATTCTATTAGTCTGTTTGAAGTTATCTAGAAAGTCTGTGTGAAATATAGCCTCCTTCTTCCCCTCCCTCTCAACCTTCCTTCTCCTTAAATATATTTTCAGTCCCAGAACAAAACAAGGCTGTACTGCAATACAAAAACATTGTTTAAAGGGTCTTTACTCCTAGGTTTTATTTTCAGCCCTCCTGGTAAATGGGGCTGGTCCAGCTTGATTCTAACCTTTATGCAAATTTAACGATAATTCAGCACAATATTTATAAGATTCAGAGTTAATTAAATCCCAGTGGAGATCAGACCCTGTATGACCTCATTACAGTTATACACAACTGCCTAATTTCCCTGAACAACCGCCGAGTGGAGGGCGTGCTAATTTAGGGAATGTATGGACATGTGTACTGTCTAGATGTCTGTCTGTGCAGCCCAAGTGGCAGCAGCACTGCTCCTCCCTGTAACCAGCTCCTACTGAAAATCACATTAGCTTTTGTTAATAGACTCTTTTTTTTGTTCCGCTGGATCTTTAATCGATAGAAATAAAATTAAAGAGACATTAATTATCAAGCCTTGAGTTCCTCAGCTGGAAGGCATTTTAGCAATGCAAAGTATTATTATTGCTATTAATTTTATTAGATAGGCTTCATTTTCTTCCCTACATAATGAAGAATTTAGGTGGATTTCACCTGTGTGCAAAGGGGCTGGCTCAAGGCCTCTTGCATCGCTTCTGTCTTATCTGGGAGGCTGCAGAGGAAGGTTTGAATGATTCATGCAAGCCAGGATGGGAAGCTGCCATCTGTGAGCAGCTGAAAATTAAATCAATCTTTGTGTCCTTCAGTGCACATGGGCTGGTATGTACAGACACACATATGTACATGCAAACATGGGGGGGGGGGGGGGGGGTTAATTCCCTTTATTCCCTTTTCAATCTGAATCCTTCTTATGATCTTTTATGTTTAGTCTTTAGGGGTCTTGTCTGTTATTGCCATGGTCACAGTGAGGGTGGGAGTGGCTATTTCTCAAGAGAATGTTCATAGAAAAAGCTCCATACAAGGGAGCAGGAAGGACAAATTTTATTTGCCTATAGTGTAATCCAAGGGGGACTGACAAAAAACATTCTCTAATGGTAAATAGGTTTCACTGTATTTGGATTAATTTCAATTTGGACACAACTTCAATACTTCTTTTCCTTTGGAAATGAAACACTACTCTCTAGTAAAAATAGGGAATTTCAATGTTTTGAATTTTGTCATGAAAAAGCAGTTGCTCACGGATCTTTTTTTTTTGGTGTGGTGTTGTCTTTTTGGTGGAAAAAAAACCACATCAGGAGTGACTACAAGTATCTGTTTTTCAATCTAAAAACCTCCTTATTTTCATAACCATATTCAGAACTGAATCTTTAAATTTGATAAATATAAAAAAATCCTTCTTGAGTTTTTTTTGTTTGTTGGTCAGTTAGTTTAGTTTTCCTTTAGTGTTTTTTTCCCCCATTTCCTTTACTCATGAAAGGGATGAACAGTAAAAACATGAGTTTCTGCTATGTCAGCATGGGTTGGCACTTCCAGCATGTAAATATTTTCAGCAGTTTGCCCACAACACACACATCCATATCCCCAGCAGCAATCCCTGTGCCATGAGGAGTCAGCAGCACATGGACAAAGTTCTCACAGAGCTCCCAAAACAAATCCTGTTCTGGAGTCTGCAGAACAGCATCATTCCTGTGTGTAACAGCAGAGACAAGGAAATAAAGCAGCCATGAATGATCTCCTCTTGCACCAGGAATGGACAGCATTCCCCATCAGCTCTTCCTTATTATTGCATCCGAGGACGCCTGAGTCAGATGAAAGGGAAATAAAATGAACATGTTTTTGATGATCAGCAATGACACAGGCAGAGACACAGCAAACAGAGTGGCAGGGCCTGTGCAGAGCAGTGACTGACAGGACCTCTGATCTCTGTGCCCACAACTCTGTGTGATGGGGAGGCAGCTGCAATCTGTTCTGTTTAATGTGAGCTCTGCACAGCCCTCGGGCTATTTGTAAGCTGCCAGGGAGCTTTGTATCGCACAAAGTTTGGGCACCTTGCTGAATTTCATGGCTCTAGCTGTGCTGCAGGGCTTGACAGTTTAAAGGATAGAAAGGGGTGGGAATTTTCTTAAATAGCCTTCTGCCAAATTAAGAACAGTGCCCATATGCAGGTCAGAACTGGTTGGTGAACGGGGATTGCAAACTGTGGTGTTTGTTCCCTTCCCCCAGGAAGAAACGAAAAAGTGGTTCTGTGCTTGGGATGCAAAGTGCCAGGGAAAGACCAGTGGATGGAGAATATCATCAACATTACCAGACACACACTAAAACAAAAGCAAAAAGCCCATCAGGCCAGACAGGACAAAGTATCTTTAACACAGGAGCCCCTTTAAGAGCTTTCTGACGGCCTGTGGGGATTTTGTGGTGGTTGAGGTTTTTGGGGGGTTTGCTTTACTTTTCCTTCAGAGTTGCTCTAGTTCATTAATTCTTAACAATTTATCAGTATGGGAAGATAAATCCCCTGCAGTCCCTTTTAATATATTTTCTTCTTCTTTTCAAGTAAATGATTGATGAGTATCAATCTAATTGTTCAATGCCGAGTGGTTGCTAATGTAGGGCCCCGTTGCCTGAGGGTTCCTACCATGGTTTATAACCCTGTGCAGATTGTCTGGTTAAGATCTTAAGTAGCCAAAGCTGTAAAAGTTTATGTCTGTGGGTGGGTGGGGGAGTAGAGAGCTCACAAGTAAGCAAGGCACATTTCCATTAATCATTTTGGCTGCTGAATTGGGCAATACATTCCCATCTATGCAATCTGGGTGGAGAAGAGTTTCTCTGTGTCAGTATTTGCCTCTGGCAAACAGGGCCCAGAGCTGTGGTGCCATGTGGAAGGCTCATGGAGGAGGAAGTGTTGTCTGGTGGTGGAGGCACAGGGCAGGGCTGGCTGCTCTGTGTTCACCCTGCCGTGGCTTTGCTGCCTTACCCTAACACGAGTTTGGTCACCCCCAGGGATTACTGAGCTCCAGTGTGACAGGGGCTCACGGCCACTCAATAACCCTGCTGTGACCTTCACACTGTTCAGGCTCCTTGAATTTGGGTGCCACCATCACTCTGGAATTAGCAATGGATGTCCAGACAAGAACCCCTTTTGGTAGGTGCTGAACCAAGACAGTCTCTGTCAGGAGCTCACCATTCAGGAGATGAGAGCAGCTGGATGCACACACGGGAGCACACGGGGGAAGTGACGGGCACGGGGCCGGCCCAGCCCTCTGTAGGTGTCTGCACACACCAGCCAAGCTCTGCTCTCAGGTTGGTTTGGGTTCCTTTTGGGATCTTAGGTCTATAAGGAAGAGGAACTGCAGAGCTTCACAGAGTGTGAGAGGTCCCACCACCATGGCAGGTCCAGGTGTGCAAGCCCCACACTCACAGTGGGAGCTGTTGTGGCTCCATAAGGCTGGGCTGGACAGCCATAGGGTACTAAGTTAAACAACATATAATCTAATGTTTTCACAAGGCTTTATAAGGCAAAGCTGAGATAAAAAAAAGGCTTGGACATCTTCGTGACAGGTAATGCTGTGGAGATGCCAGTACAGATTTTTACACTTCAGACAGGCAATGTGTGAGTAGAAGCAAAAATAAAGTGAAAACAAATATTGTCTGGTGTTTCTTTATGTTTGGAAATTTCCAATACTTATGTTTTTAATTGCTTCTAGCTACAGGTCTGTGATATGTTTTAAAATTAGGTAATGAAACACCAAAGCTCCCCAACAGCATAGAACTGAGTTTTGATTTTCAAAATCTGCATCAAATTCTTAAAGTAATCTATATTTTTAATAAATACAGGAAGTTTCTCTGGTATTAAGATACCTCTTATTGAAACTACGTATTTTGTTCATTTTTTCGACAAAGAAAGAATTATATTCACCACTAACACAACAGCTGAGATACCTATCCATAATGCCATCTGGCACCTCTGTATTGTAGGATTTTACATTTTCAGACTTGTATATTGATTGATTCCTTCACATTTAATTTGTCTCTTGGTTTTTCAATATTTTCTCTCCACTTCTTTGAACAGGGCACTAACACCCCATCCCATTTTCACTCACTGAAGGTCCCCAAGTGAAGCCATGACTTTCCAGTTTCTGAGATCTGTCCTGAGACCTCTAAACTGGGTTACATCATACTGCCCCGAGGTGGGAAGTGATCTCATATGGGTAAGGGACAGAAGCAGAAACAACTTTATAGGTGGCAAAGGAAACATTAAAAAAAATCCATTTGTGGGCACATATTCTCTCCAAACAGATGAGGCAATTAAAGGAGAAAAACTGACAACAAAGGAGAAGCAGAGTCTACTAACATTTGCTCAGTGTGAATCTTGGATTCCTCTGTGGGAGTTATTTAAATTTACACCAGTGAGGGCAGCAGCAGAGGTGGCTTTCCACAGCCGGTGCCCCACATCTCCCTGTGCTGTAAATTAACCTGCTTTCCCAGTGACTTCACTGCACCAGCTCCCCGGGGCAATCACTGCCCTGACAGAGCTAAGCTTGGTGTCTGGGGCTGCTTCCCCAGCCCTGCCTCTGGACAAGGTTTTAGGAGTGATTAATTCCTCTGTAGCACTCGGGGCTTTGCCTGGACAAACAGCCCTGTTTGCTCACGTGAGATGGATTGCAGCCTCCAGACCCTGTTCTTTGCCTGGGGGGTGAGGGCAGGGCTGCTTTGCTGTTTGGAGAGTCTTATTTGAGAGGTCTAAATTACAAAACTGTTCATTTTGTTTAAAGAAAGATTATGATCTCTGGAAGAAATACAGTACTGGCAGCAACAATGCACAAAGTGCTCAGAAACATTTGGGATATTGGACCTAACAGAAAAACCCCTCCCAATCCCTGCACCAGCCTTAGTGCAAGCACTGACTTACCCAGAGCCACAGAGTATTTGGGAAATGGAAATCTTCAAAGATAAACAATTGGCTTAATATTTTAACATTTGTTCCGTGACCACTATCGATGTCTTGATTTTGGCACTGCCAGGGACAGCTGTGCTGGACCATATCTGTCTGGAGAGCAGCGGGGGCTCAGGACGTGGTGGGAGCCCTGGGCTTGGGCAGTGGGGACATTGTGGGTTTGAGCAGTGGTGACACCGGGGGGTTTGGCAGAGGTGGCACTGTGGAATTGGGCAGTGGACACAGGGGTTTGGGCAGAGGTGACATTGTGGGTTTGAGCAGCAGTGACAGTGAGTTCGGTCAGCAGTGACATGGTGGGTGTGGACAGTGGGGACACGGGGGGTTCTGGCAGAGGTGACATGGGGCTTTGGGCAGCAGTGACACGGTGGGCTTGTCACCGTCACCCTCCCTCCAGCCTGATGAGGAGTTTGTGATACACAGAACCCAGCCATGTACCAGTGCAGGCAAATGTTATAGGTTTATGAGGAGAGTGATTAAAAATGTATCAAAGAGGCTTGTAAAGCTTATGGTTCAAGTTAACTGTATGAAGTAAACAGCCTTTAAGTGTCTCCTGGGACTGTGACAGATAGTCTGTGGGTGTTACTGCAACATGGTACTAGTGATTGTTCTGGCCATCCCAAACTAATCACCATCTGTGTGTATGAGCCTCTTGGGAGCTCCTGGTTGTTGGACAATCATGGTTGTTAGCATTTTTAATCAGTTTCTGTGCAGCACAGATAGAAACCGTATGCTCCAGTCTTTATTTTCCCTACTCGGGGAGAATTATTGCAGCATTAAAAAGGGATGTGCGAGTTCCTGCTAATTTTAGAGGGTCACATTCACCTCGTGCACCCAGTCGTGGTGACATTTCCCTTGGTGTTCCCTGCCCCTGCTCTGAAGTGCTGTGGTAAGAATTATGCTCCTGTTTTGCTGCTGGCAAGGTGGATTGAACTGCGAGTCCTTGGCTCTGCCTGGCAGCCCCCCCTCTCCTCATGGCCACGCTGCCTGCGTGACTCAAAGGCACTGACACAAATGCAGAACATTCAGGATCACGGTTGGGGAGATGGAGTTGGGGGGTTTTATTGTCCTTCTTGGTAGTGAGAAAGAGCTGCTGAAGTAGGAAGAAGCAGAGCAGATCATTGCCTGGAGCAGGAGACTGTGTGCAGTTGAAGTTATGGGCCCTGGGAGAGTTCCCAGCTGTACTTGCCTGGCTGTTGATGCAAGAGGCACTGCAGGCAAAGATGGCTCCGGGAATGGAGGGGCAAACAGCAAGGGGAGGGATGGCTCAGATCCAGGCTCTAAGGAGCAGTGCTGATGCTAAAAGGAAAAAGCTCTTCTCTCGTTCTGTACTGAAGTGCAGCTCATCTCGACAATTAATCCTTTAAGAATTAAGATCTGGGGGCTGGCTCGGCGCTCCGCAGCCGTTTGACATCTGTGCGCGGTGGCTGGAGAGCAGAGCCTGGCTCTTCCCGCCAGGCTCCGGCAGCCTGGCCCCAAAGTGCTGAGCTGTCAGACCTGGCACTAGCTCAGTTCCCCCTTGTCCCCATCTCCCATCCCCAGACTCGGCTCTAAGGACTGAACAAAGGGCTGGGAGTGTGAGCAGAGAAGGAGATGATGGTACACGGGAGGTGAGGGGGGAGAACAGAGGAATAGCGAGCAGAATTCCCTCCTGTTCCAAGCAAGCTGGAGTTCTTGTCTTAAATGAAATGTCTTCTGTGTTTTCATTATCAATGTTGCCACCAGCTTCCTCGAGCTGTGCTCTCCTTTTCCTTTTTAAAGGACTTGATTCAGGCTTCCCATTAATTTTCCTGGAGCCGTGAGGTGAGACTGAGGGGCAAGGTGCTGCTGCTGCTGGGTTTATCAGCTGGGGCTGCTGTGTCCTTGTATCTGTGGGACCAGGAACAGGTTTTGAAGAAGATTTTGAATGAATGAATGAATGAATGAATGAATGAATGAATGAATGAAGCAATTTTGTGGTGCACAGTCATGAGTGAGGGTTAGTCCTTCTCTGCGCTGTTTGGATGGTAGGGTCTCATCCATTTATTCATGCTGATGTGATCAGAGAGTTTGTTCTCTGGAGTTCCATCCATGGATTGTGCCAAGTTTAACACCACAGCTTTGTGGTAGGTGCCATGCCTACACAGTAAAGAGGTGCTCTGTGTCTTCCCATCCTTCCTACTAGTGCTCATGTCTCCCTGGAAACTGTATTCTGGTGTTGGCAGACCCAATCAACAAGTAATTTCTGTTTACCTGTTGTCAAAAGGGACAGTTGTATGCGATTAGGTGTGTATTGATTATCTGATTTAAACCACAAACATTTCCCCATAAACAGTGCCAGGCTGTGCTGTGCCCCCAGTCTGTCTCAGAGCAGTGCTAACTCCTCCATATGCAGCAGCACGGGGCTCACGCTGGTTTGGGCCTGGTTGGTTATTCCTGTTCTCCAGCCTGGCCTCCCAAGGGGGTGGAATTGTCAAATACTACTGAGTTCATTTAGGGTCTGAGAGTTGCTGTCAGGCAGGGACTGTCACTGCAAAAACTCTGCAGTTGCATTTATACCAACCTGTGAATTCCTTCTGGAAGGGGCAGAATACTGACAATTCCTAGAGTTAATGGCCCAAGTGGGTTTAAGATCCATAATCACCGACGCTGTCTCTCCTCAATGCATGTGTCTTCATCTGTCAGCCTTGAGGATCATCATGGGCCTGTGTGAAATGAAAAAAACAGTTTAACTGCTTCATATTAACTAACATATTAGAGCCCTCCTGACATAATCGTTGTTAATTCTAACAAAACATGCTCCCGCTGCTGGTAACCCGAGTGTGCTTCCAAATGCATCTCTGCTCAGAGAGCAGGAGGAGGTCACTCGCCATGGGACCTGGACTGCAAACACACTTCTCCTGGAATCCATCAGAACCCAAGCCTGGTTACTCTCACAGTGCAGAGCAGAGTGCATCTTCTTGGAAAACTAAAACTGCTTTTTGAGGGAAGTGGCTCGCTCTGGCAGCTTGTTTCCTTTATTTTGGCCTTGCAGATGGATCAGATTTACCTCCACCCAGAGGGGAAGAAGAGTCAGACTGAGAGGCACAGAGCTCACTGGCGAAGGGCCAGGTTTAGAGGTGGAAGAGCTCCTTGACACAGCTGGGGGAGCAGTAAACACTCAATAAAAACTCGGTCAATACTCAGTAAATACTCACTGCTGCTTTGCATGTCTTTCAGATCTGCATGTCACAGATGAGCCTCTCCCTGTCTGTACAGGGCACTGTAAAAGTGTAGGCAGTAAGGGCTGGTCTGTACTAGCAGGTGAAGGAGTACCCAGTTCCCTGCAATAATTGTCCAAGTGTCAGCACAGTCCTTCTGCAGGAACCAGGAGACCTTTCCAGGGGTGGCTTTCAGTGCCCTGTCTGGCTCCCTCCCCTGCCAGGGGCCTTTCTCAGGGCCTTGGAATTGATTTGCACAGGAAGAAGTGTCTGCTCATCCCTCCCACCTCACGCACTTCTCCTGTGTGTGCGGGGCTGGGCTGGGCTTGCAGAGGCCTCTCAGCAGAGCCCTGGGGGGCTCCTGGGGCTCTGCAGCGAAACCTGTGCTGGAGCTGGTGTGAGGGACAGGAGCCTGACCTGCCACTCCTCGGCTTTGGGGTAAATTCCACATTCTGAGGCCAGTCTAGGTGCAGTGGTTGCTGAAACATGGAAAGAACCTGCTCTGAGTGGCTGAGGGGAACCATTTAACTTGATTGAATTTTGTTACTGATATTTTTATGTCTTTACTCCTTTTCCTAGGATTATGTTCTCAAAGGGGCAGGTCTGATTCTTCTGTCAATATTCAGGCAAAATCAAAACGATTTTTTGCCTGAATTAGGACCCATAAAGTATGGGTCCTAATGTTATTAGGCACATCCAGGTTACAGGTCTACAGCTACATATAAAAAACTACATTTGTAGTGCTGGGTGTCAGGCCTATATCACTGGAGGAGGAATTTATTCTACCCTTTACTTCTTGCAATGAAGCACTGGTGGATGCTCAGCTGTGACAGGTACTGGTAAATGGATGTGGCAGAATCGACTGTGAATGTTTTGGCAGCAGCCCTCCTTCAGGTAGCTATTAACTTTATTTTTTAATATGAAATTCAGGCACTAAATCCAAGGGAAAAAAAAAGCATACATAATGTAGGTTAATTAAAATGCCTGTAAATGAACAGGTGACAGGTGCCAAGCCCCATGACAACCACAACTGGAGAAATGAAAGTGCAACAGACTATTAGGATTCCTGTGTTAATCAGGTAATAGTAACTTGGGTAATTACAAAATCATATGAAATCTTTTTTAAATCCCAAACCTCATTTATAGCCTTTTGGAGATAAAATATAAAATGTAGAGTTTTAATCCAAAAGGACTTTCTCTTCTCTGGAGCCCTCAATCTCAGATTTCTTCCATGGCTGACACAATTAAAGGTTGGATTTTTTTTCTCTCCCTGCTCTTCAATTTTATTTTAATTAAGAAATATTAAGTTAAAAGCCACCAAAGAGCTTGAGTTTCTCTCTCTCTAGCAGGTATTTGGTAGTCACTTATGTGTCCCAAGGCCTTTTGCTGTGTATCAGGTGGAACCTGTCATGTGCATCTGTTGGCTCTTAGAGGTAGAATTTATTTTTGTGGTGAGAAGCAGCACAGGACACATGTGAGATGAACCTGGAATAGACTGGAAGCTGCTCTGCCTGCCCAGGAACAAATTATTTGCAGATAAGTAATAGGACTTCTGATTAAAATCTTTTTTCTGTGACTATGAGCCCAAGCATTGATACATTTTCATATCTGATGTGCACACTAAGACAACACCCCATTGTTGCAGCCTTTCCCAGATTGAAAAGCCCATCCAGATATGGTTTTCCAAGTAAACACATTGAACTCTCCTGAGGAGATGTTCACAGACATTCCTTCTCTCCTTCTGGAGTCTTACTGTATAACTGGGGTCTTGATCCCAAGCAGAAAGTTTAGCAGAGGCATTAAGTGACTTGCCCCAGGGCATTACTACAAATCAGTAGGAAAATGAAACCTTCCAGACTTGTGATGTAATTACCAAGACACATGCCTCTCCCTTGATCTGTCAAAGATGTAAAAACATATATAAAAAATTGTCTGTAATTAGGGCTAGGAGGTGGTGCCTTTGCTAAGAACCTGCACCAGGGTTCCCTCTGTGAAGGATCTTGGAGGCTGATTCAGACTCTGGCATATAAAGATTTTTCTTGGATTTTTTTCTTTTTAATCCAGATATCAAAAATGAAAAACATTGGTTTTCATCCTTGTCCCTACAATAGAATTTATTACCCCTGGGCTATAGACAGCCAGACAAATAGAAACAGATTTGTTTCTTTCTTTCCTTCTTTCTTTGACTTGGAAGATGAGAACATGTTTTGTACATTCCTACATTGCAGCCAAAATAAAGATCTTTATCTTCAAGGAAATCAGAGGTTTGGTTCTTGGTAATACCCCACTAACCCAGACAGTGACAAATTTCCAGCTTTCCCCACCATACCAGGAACATAATGATATTCAAGTCCCATCAAGAGGAGCAAGGGCACCTTCCCTCCCTTTCCCTTTTCTGATCAACACTGTGTATAAATTAAACAAAGAAAAGGATGGAGCTTTATTTTAGGAAGCTTTTGGACCACAAGTTGTGTAGTTGTGTTTTGGATTAAAGGTCAGGACGGGAAATCTGCCAAGGTTTCCCCTCCCCACTGCTACTAATTGTCACTGCTCCAGTGGGAAAAAAAAATAAATAATACTGGATTAGGGGAAAAAAATAAACCCAGTAAGAATAATAAGGAGAAAACGGAAATCAGGCTTCATCTAGTGTTTGAGATATGCCCTACATAGAGGCTATTGAATTCTGCCCACCTCTGTGCCAGCCTCCTCTGGGCATGGGGGACAGTGCTTATTTTGTTTAGGGGTTTTTCCCTCCCTCCCACCCTCTACCTCCTTCAGTGTTTTTATTCAGGCACAGCAAGCACAAAAGTGAATGCTGACAAGCTTTGGCACACTGAAAAAAAAATAAAGAAGAAAAAATAAAAAAGGAGAAAAAAATTGCTGCCCGTCTCCCCAAGCCGTCCATTCTGTCGCCAGAGCCCCGCATTTTGCAACATAAAAGCATAATCAAAAGAAATTACGCTTGGACTCAGTCAGGGACAGGGCAGAATAGTCCATTTAGCTTTATGCTAAAAAAGAAAATAATTGGACCAAAATTCGTTTGAAATAGGAGCAGGAAACAGTTTGTTTGCAATCTATTTCCTCTGGAAAACAGCAAACCCTATTAAACCCTCTTTGGGAGCCATTTATTTTGGAAACAAGTTCAACATTCTGCAAGCAGCACACGCAGGCAGAAAAAGTTGTAGTGGAGTGTAATCTTTGGAGGAAATGTCCATGTTTATCTGCAACGTAGTTCCAACCAGCTCCCAGAAAAACAAGCGTTCCACAGCTTCAGCTGGGCTTGGCTGCTCGGAGACCACAGCCCCAGAGTGATAAGCCCTGTAAGAGGTGCAGCTGGGAGGCAGGAAAACCAGCAGAGCCAAAGGGTTCTGCTCTTCTCCAAAGGGACATTCCAAGGGTTCTTCTGCTCTTTTCCAAAGGGATGTTCCCTCTGTGTTTGCTCTCTTGCTCTTCTCCCATCGCCACCCTGCACACCTCATCGTACCACGGTGTTCTCATTCCTGGGGGGTTTCCCCTGTGACATCCATACCTGTGCCAGAGACACTGGGAACCTGGGCACGGCAGAGACACCAACAGTCCCAGGCTGTGGAGGCTGCTGGTAGTGGCTTTTGCCTCTCTTTTCCATGGTCAAAACACAGAAGAATCCTTGAGGGAGCAGTTACAATGAGTAATTTCCAGCTGGTGCGTTGTGACTGAGCAGTTTGGGGCAGTATTTGATGGCTGAGATGAACCAGTTCAAACCTTGTTGCTGATTTGCAGGGGGACAGGACCTCCCAGCAAATCCACTGAGCTTCTGTCTCCTAACATTGTTGTTAGTGCTGGACACAGAGAAATTCCTCACTGGACTTCTGTGTTTCTTCATTTAGGAGAGTTAAATCAATACTTTCTAGTGCTCACCTCAAATTCATCCTGTGTGCTGTGATTCCAGGTAACCCACGGTACCTGTCAGTTTGGCTCCATGTCTGGTGCCAGTCAGGGTTGTTTTCCCCAGACAAGGGTGGGTTCCAAGGCCTTTTCCAGCTCTGGGAATCCCGTTATCCCAGAGCTTGTAGCAGCCCCAGCCTTGCACAGCCTGATGTGCCCTTTGTGTCCCCACACCTGGGACATGCAGGGACTTGTGCTGCTGCCTCTGTGCAGGTGCTGGGAGGTGTGGAGGTGTATCCTACATCTGAGGCAGTGAGAAGGCATCTGCCAGGCCCTGCCACTTCCCCAGAGCTGAGCTTTTCCTCCAAGCTGTAACCACATCCTGCCCAGTTGTGTCTTATCTGTGGTGATAAGATTAACCCAGTTATGTAGGTATTTGCATTCCTCTTAGCCACCTACACCTGTCCCCACTTCCCCTGATCTCCTTCCTTCTCCACATTAATTTCTCTTTATATTTAACCTTTATATTTTGGAGAAAGGAGTATAATGGGTCTCAGCAGGATATCATCTGATTTCTGCTCACAAGAGAGGGTCTTAAGTTTCCCCACAAAGTGGCTGTGATTTATGAGCTGTTTCTCACTTAGGGGTTAAGTGTTATCTCTCAGCCCAAATATCCTGTATTAGCAATAGAGCTGATTACCACTGTTTGTATCAGTCATTGGGATCCTTAAATAAAATGGAGAGCAGCTTGTTGGAAATCCTCATTTCATTGAAAAGCATGGTTTAACTTTAATAGGGTTTGCATATATATCGTAAATCAGCTTGGAAAAAGGAGGGCATTTTTTTTTCTCCATCTGATTGTTTTACACATTTCAACAGTGTGTAAAAACACAGCCTGTCATTGTTAATTTTAACCAAAGGGAATTACTTCTCAAAAGGCTGCAGTCGTGATTAAATGGAAAAGGTATCAGTAGTGTAAATTTGGAGCTGATTAAATGCTGTCAGCTCAGATTCCTTATGCAAAGAGATACAGGGATTAGGCTGCCTGCTTTCACCACCTAAATAACACAAGTGCTTAAGTGCACCTAATGCAGGGAACTTCTGCAACACTGACTTTGTGTTTTAGCACAGGGCAAACCTGAATCCTGAAGTCCCTGAATTGAGCTGATCCCCTTTTCCCATCTTACAGAAACTGGGTCTTTCCTACTCCTGGGATGGCAATAACGAATGTTCTAGGCTTTGCTGCCTTAGGGAGTGTGGCACCTTCCCAAAGTGCAAAGGTGGGTTGTAGGAGTTTGGAACCTACTGTTCTTCCTGTTAAAAAGAGTATTTCTCTCTTCTGGTATAGTCCTGGGGATAGAAGTGGAAGTTAACAGGCAGGACATTCCTGATTCCACTGTTGTCTCACC
Organism: Onychostruthus taczanowskii; assembly: GCF_017590055.1. NCBI lineage: Eukaryota > Metazoa > Chordata > Aves > Passeriformes > Passeridae > Onychostruthus > Onychostruthus taczanowskii. The sequence continues at coordinate 1,471,189 of NW_024506552.1, read as the reverse complement.
TGCAGAACTGCCACAGCTTTCAGCCTTTCTAGAATGAACAATTCTCTACCGAGGGTGAGGAAGGGACAGCTGCAGCATTGCAGAGTGCAGGAAAGGGACCTGGTTTCTGTGCTCAGAGCAGGTCAGAGAATCCTCCAATGGTTTAGGTTAGAAGGGACCTTAAAAAGATCACCCAATTCCACCTCCCTGTGATGGGCAGGGAAACCTTCCACTAGACCAGGATGCCAGCTGGGTTTGCAGTCTTCTTTCTTGTCAGAGTAGGGTGGAAATCTGCAAGCTCAGGCAAACGAGTTGTTCAAACACTTCTCTCACCGTTAGGGACAACTTCACTGTCACCTGTGGGAAGGGATCACCTCCCTCTGTCGGCTGGACCCTCTGGTGAGGTAGGCAGAGGTTTAATCAGGTGGAAATGGCAGGTATTTTAGAGGATTCATTTAACATCAGATCCCAAAAAGCTTTGGGGCACTACAGTGGGCCATAATGCTTGGTGGTTCTTTGCAGACATCCCAGTCCTCACAGACAGACAGGGAGGTCTGTGCTTGCTGCAAGGAGTGTTCATGCCATGGGCAGAGAGCTGGGCTGCCTTGGGATTGTACAGTGCTGGATATGCTGGACAGAACTGCAAAATGATCCTGCAGATCTCACACAAACAGGTCCAGGGTGAGGTCTGTGTTGTTTCCAAGCAGCTGCAGACAGAAGGTGGTGAGGGAACAGTGACCAGAAGAGAAAGGTGCCTTTACATTTGCCAGTATTGCAATGTGTACAGAAGCTTACTGCAGCTTATTTGTAATTTAAATTTTAAATAATACACTCTTTTCCCAATGCTATGGACCATAGATTTCACATCCTCACATGTGATCAAGCCAGCAGTGCGATAAGGGAATATGAACAGAGTTCTTGAGATCCAAATCCCTCCTGATTAAAAGCATTCTGTGGTTACTTTGGTGGTTTTCTCACAGCACTCAGCAGTTAACCAAAGAGAAGAATTTCACCCAGGGTTTTTTGTCTTAGATTTTTTTTGTTGTTGTTGTTGTTGTTGGTTTGTTTTTTGGTTTTTTTTTTTCCCTGGGCACATATTGTCAGATACTGGCAAGTTGATAGGCTTTTATTTCATGCATAACTAAAGAAGCAGCAGTAGTATGAGGAAGCTGGGGCACAGCTGATATCTAGAGTAGAACTTACTTTAATTGAAAAGCAGTTTTAGTCTTTTTTTTTTCCTTCTCTTCTTATTGGGGGGGGGGGGGGGGGGGAGAGAATTGTTTTCAAGCATTATTAAGCTTTTTTTTTTCCTTCCCAGAAGCTAAGAAAGCCATCTGTGAAAACCTGTTTGCATGTTTGTTTTCTACAATAAAATGCAAAATACTTCTTCCTGTTAGCGGATTATGCCATATGTCACTCCCTGTAACAAAACCAGCATGTTTATTAATGAACCCAATCACAGGCAAGGATTTAGAAAGATTTAAAGGAACTGAATTTTCAGTTCAATATTTTAGTGTAGAAAAACTTCTGGTCTGTTGTTCATGTTGTACTTGAAAACTCAGGCTTTGTTTCTTATATGAATTTGCTAAATTTGCAATGGAAAGAGAGCAGGAGGAAACTCTCAAGGAAAAGAAATCACACTGCCATCCCTACGTTCTGCATGCATGAACCCCCAGCTGATTGTGATCAGCAGTTTATATGTGATTAATATTTAATTTGATTGGTATAGTTTTTTTCTCCAGATAAGCTAATTAAGAAACTTGATGGAAAGGACACCCTTGTGCATTAATGTAGCAGCGTTTTGGTTTCTATAGGGCAGACTAAACCTTCCTGAGTTACAGATGAGCTGGAGTCAGCTTTCTCAATGTGTAGTGCAGAGACCTGAATTCCATGGCTTTGGCTTTCTCTCCCCAGACTGCCTGAGAGCTGGGCTCATATGATTGCTGCTCTGCTGGGGACTATTTTCATACATGATAAGGGCTGTTGTGATAGAAGGAAAGATAACCAGAGATCTGTTTGCCCCCTCACATGGCAGGAGACTGTGCCTGCCCAGAATCTGGTTACAATCCTGGGAGCTTTTGACGTCTCAAATAGACAAGGTCTCTTATCAAAAGGGTTCAAAGCTTGGGCCTCAGCACACCAATCAATACTTGCTTTATCTTTAAACTCTAATACTGCCCTCACTGATTTAGATCTTGTTGTGGAGCTCAGCTCAGGCAGATAATGCTGCTGGGAGAGAGACGGAGCATTTCAGCTCAGGCTGGGATTTCTCTTGTTGTTCCACCCAGGACCAAGCAGCATTCACCAAATGGGATTTTAGGTTGCTGTGGGAGGATGTTTTACCCCTTCTTCTGAGTTTACAGAGAATTTACAATGCCTTTTATATGTGGTTTTTGGAATATTCCATCACCTTCCAAAACCCTAAAATAAGCAATAACAGTCTGATTTTTCACATGTGCTTCCAGGGTAACCACAGGCAAAGGGTGAATGCCAGGTCTGTTCTCTGGCAGCAGAACACTGCTGGAAATGGGTCCATTGGTTCCGTAGGCAGATTAAATTTCTTAGTGCTAAAGTTCTTGCACTGAGACCTGGCTGGCCACTTATGAGGGGGATAATTGAGTTAGCATCTTCAAAATTCATATCTTAAGGCAGAAAAAGGTGTTTGTTAGCTTGGTAGATATATTTACTAATGCAGTCATGAAACAGCTTCCTAACTGTACTTTGTGAAGACCAGACAAAAGAAATCCCTCTTAACATTTCTCCAACTTTCTTACAGCTAATGAAAGGCTCCGTAATTTAGTGTCCTTCTTAAAAGCATAATTCATCATGGAAGAAAACTGAAAAATAAAAGTGACCTATTTGAAAGGTCAGTTCATGTTTATGCGTCAGAAACAGTCATGAGTACAGGTTTGGTGCAAGACAAGGCTGTCCTAAAATAGCATTCCATTAATCGTTTAATCAGCTCGTGCTTGTTACAGATTTGACATATTCTGTAGACAAATCAGGTCAGAGGTAACAAGTGATTCAAAGAAACAGATAAAAACCCTACTGAACTGTGAAAAACATTCTTCTTACAAGAAAAAATCTGAAAGTGAAGCATACTCCTTCAGTCTGGAAAATTAATAACCTGATGAGCTTTCACAGACACCCTGAAGGCCCAAGATTCCTGGATTCCCACCCATCTGCTTAGGACTCCCCAAGAAATATGTCAACACTTATTTTGCTGCCTTTATTTTTCTCCTCTTTTGCTTTCTTAGCATGTGTCTGTTGTGGAAGTGATCTTTTCTGCCTGTTTGGCTGCAGGACTTCAGTCAGAGCCTGTATCCCACCCCAGAAATGCTCCCTCAGGGCAGGGCCCTGGGGGCTGTGGGAACGCAGAAGAAACAGGTTAAAATTCTGTGTCACAGCCTCTGGAGCATCCTCCTCTGTTTGGGAGCAGGAACAGAGTGCATGGGGTGGATGTAGGCCAGAGCAGGGTCAGAGGGCTGCCTGGGCTGTTGCACACTCCATGTTGACATTGTGATTTCAGGAGACAAGCCCTGAGGATGGTGGCTGTGGGTTATGGAGATCTGAGAGGAGGAACAGTCATGTAGGATTTTATTCATGCATTGTTTCCAGCACTAGGGAAGCATCCACATCTCTGCTGTCTGCCTAAATGCCCACCAGCTCATTTCTTCCCACTGCACACTAGCCCTGGCCGAGCTCTCCCCTCTCAGCTTTGCCTCTTCATGATTGCTGTTCCAGGCACCTGAACTTTGTCAACTCTCCAGTTCAGTTTCCCAAATGAGAATGAGCTGGCAGCCCGAGGTGCAGCTGAGGAACAGGCAGTTCCTGAGGGCTGCAGCTGAAATGGGGAACGTGCACAGTCATTTCTCTTGACCATCAGCGCTGAGCGATGGTGGCACAGAGCAGGAAGCCTTTTGCATCTCGTGCATGGCAAAGCAGTGTTGTTATTCTGGCTGCATAGCTTGGCTTGTTATTGAGCACATGCTTTGCAGATTAGCCTGTTTGTATAGCCAATCGAACATGTGCTCCATTAAAAATTAAAACATCCTGTTTTAAGGATGGAGCAGGAGACATCAGCTGCCACTGTGTAGCAGACATGGAAAGCCCCCAGAGCCCATTACCATAGGTTACAGCAAATGTTAATCAGTGCCAATGCAGTTAAATAATGCAGTTCGTGCAGATGGCAGCTACTACATCTACTCACAGATGTGTCCTCGAGTCCCTGAGGTTGCTGTATCACAGGAGTTGTCGGGAACAGTCAGATCTGATGCTGACTGTGGATATCACCTTTGTGTTTATGCCACAGATACCAGCCAGAGGAAAGGCAGCCATGCCTAGGCCTGAGGAACGAGGTCAGAAACACACCAGCGCATAGCATGAGGCTGGACCTGAAATAAAACAAAAAGGAAATCTGTGCCCTTCACAAGTTGGGTCTTTTTTTTTTTTTTGCCAGGCATGTTTACCTTCTGCACATACAAATCAGTGTCCTACCATCACTAAAGACATGGATCCACAGCTCAGCTTTTGAACTGGGATATTTGTGATCACTGCAAATCATTATACCCATTCCATGTGTACAGGAGGGCAGAGCAAACCCATTCTGCAGCTTCAGCCCTGTTCACAGCAATCTCTAGGACACATATAAGTGTTCTCTGCCGGCCTGCCGTTTGTCCTACCTCAGGAGAAGTAATTTATTTACCTTTTCAGCTGTTTATGCTCAGGATGTGTGTTTATGAAAAAGAGTGTGCAAATCTATATGACATGCAAGAGTTCGCAGATGAAAGTTGTGCTATAAGTATAAATATTGTTTCTAAGATCTGTCATGCTGTTCAGTAGGTACTAAGAGGTAAAAACATTGCAAGTCAAGAAGCTTAAAAAGCATTTCTTTTTCTTTTTTCACATCTTAGCACACCCTTCTTCATCTATTTGTATTTCAGGTCTGTGTCATTGGTGAATGTTCTTTATCCCAAATCTGGGGATTTCTTTTAAGAAAGCTTGTCTCCTTTTTTTAAAAAAGGTTCTGTCTGTGTATATTGTGTGGAATAGCTTGAAAAATGAAACATTTTATTCAGTAAATACTTGGCTTTTTCTCACATTTTGCTTAATTCACTGAAGACATGATCATTTGAGATCAGGGTTCAAAAACACGTAGATTTGAGGTTTTCTAATTTCCTGGTGACTTCACCATTGCTCTGAGTGCAAGTCTCATGTCTACAACACCCAGCATTTGGTGCTCTTTGTTGCAATGGCTCAGTTTGTGTTTTCTGTGGAAGATGAGCTCCAAACCAGCCATCTGCAGTGAGCCTCAGTGGAGACATTTGCTTGTTACAACTGTGATTTCTTGAACCTGCCATAAGACTGTCACACTCCACCCATCCCATCCCACTGGATGGCACACCAAGCCTGCATCCCATCCTTTGTAAAGAGCTATTGGCAGGGCTGGGAATTGCACAAGTGCAAGGAGGTTGGTAGAGAGATCTGAGAGCATAATACATTTTGGTTATTTAAATTTAGTTCTCAAGGCTATAAAATGGGACTTGGAACTCAGGGGACTCATTTTTTCCTCAGTAGTTTCATCTTTTAACCATTAATTGTCAGCTAGGCAGTGTGGGATGAGCGTTCTGCTGTGACCATGCTTCTGTCAATTAATAATGGAACGTATCCAAAGTTTATCTGTAGCAATCATTCATACCATCTGGCAATACAAATTAGATGATTTTGAAGGCAGTCTACAAACAGGCATGTTGTTCTAGGGACTGCCATAATTATATCTATCAAATAGATAGAGAAAAAAATGTATTTAATGCATTTTAAATCGCGTATTGAGATCAATATCCCCTGAGAGCGAGCTGGGCTTTCAGAGAACAGGGGCAGCAGCAGATTTTTGTAGCCTTCCCGTGTGTGTGTATCAGCAATGCTCCCAATGAGAACCAGCCTTTTTGGGGAACGAGCAGGGGATTATTTTTCTTGCCCATTCTGGCCCTGGCCTCATTCCCAAGCCTGACAACAGCAGTGCCAATTAGTGACAGACTGGGGACTGGCCAGAGATGACAATGAAGCACTCACAGGACAGACAGAAATGTTTTAAATGAGCTGCTGGATCAAAGGAAGGGAAGGAGCCGTTTGGGCAGCAAGCAGCAGTCCCACGTTACTCTGCGATGCTTGCAGCCTGTTCAGTGCAGTTGAGCTCCCGGCCTGGCCCATCCTCACACACACACACACACACACACACACACGGCTGTGACAGAGCCACACTCGTTTTTCATACAATCATGAAGTATCCTCAGCTGGGAGGGAACACAAGGACATTGAGTCCGAGTGCTGGCCGCTGTTTCCCGCCTGGGCTGTCAGGGCAGTCCCGCGGCTGTGGCTGCCCTCGGTGTGAGCTGTGCTCAGGGGAGGCAGCAGCAGCTCGGGCTCCTTCCCTGCCCCCACACGGTCACCCCCCATGGCTCCCAACATCCCGGAGTTGGACTGGAAATCTGGGAATGGCTTTTACAGCTGCTCCACCCAAACTGCCTTGGCGTGGGGGATCCGTGTGTCTGCAGCTTCCAGCTCGGGCCCTGCCTCTCGCTTAGGAGGTGTCTCCCTCACAGAGGGATGGTGGTGTCCCCTGAGCAGGGTGACCCTGCCCTGTGGTGTCCCTCCTGAGCAGTGGCCACAGGTGACCCTGCCCTGGGCCTGGCTAAGCTGAACCACTTGAAGCTGCCGGACTCACCCACGTTGGTCTCTCCATCTCATTGCTACTCTATCAGATGCGACATCAAAGACCAAAGGAAACGAAAGAAATGTGAAATATAGTTTATTCTCGTAATTATAGATGAGGAGTTGTAACTGCATCTGTGCACTTCTCAGTAAAGCAGCTGTTCTGCCCTTAGAAGGATATTTATAGACTATTGAAGGTAAACAATCCTGGCTTATTTCATATTGCAACTACATTTGCACTGAGTTTAGCTGCAATTTGATCAAAGAAGCTGCTGACATGTCAGCTTTACTGATACAAGATAGTTTTTCCTTACTGTTTCTGCTAAATAATCTCTGCCTGTTTTTCAGATGAACTGTTTTGATATTAGTAAGTTCTTTGGAGTGTCAGCTGAGGCGTGAATTGGTATGATATGCAAACCCATCCTCAATCTCTGAGTCATCAGCTTACAGCCTCCCTCTCATACAGTTCGAGGTGACTATTTGATTTTGGGGTTTTTTCCTCCCTCAGTATTTATTCTCTGCCAATTTCCAATGCTCTATAAATGGTTCAACATCAGAATTTTGACATGTGTGATGAATTTCAGTGTTTAAAGCTCACAGGGCATTTGCAGCAGTTTGGTCACTAGCTGATGAGTTATCCCAGTCTTTCACTGGTGTTTTGCTGCTGTTCTTACAAGTGTGTGGTTGGCTTTTAACTGGTAGACCAGGCTGTATCACAGTGATCCTTCTATGTATAAAGTAACGTTTAGGTGCACTCTAATTTTTTAGATAAGACTTTAGATAAGAATTTAGATAAGAATTTTAGTGCTTCTTATCTGATGTGAACTGAGAGCAATATTTCTAAAGCAATTTTTTTACCTGATGAAAACCTGTGGCAATTGGAAATTTATCTTTGATTTAACATACACAATGGCTGAAGAAGTATAAACTTGAGACAACACAGTGAGTGAGGAATGAGTAAAACTGCTCAGGAGCTGCTGTTGCTGCCCAGGTTGGGTATCAGGGAAGGTTCTTCCCCAGAGGGTGCTGGGCACTGCCCAGGCTCCCCAGGGAATGGGCACGGCCCTGAGGCTGCCAGAGCTCCAGGAGCTCCAGGGATGGCCAGGCTGGGATTGTTGGGGTGTCTGTGCAGGGCCAGGGGCTGGACTGGATGATCCTTGGGGGTCCCTTCCAGCTCAGGGTGTTCTGTGCTGCTGTGAGTCTGTGAGGCTGTGGCTCTGTGGGGCTGTGATTCTGTGGGGCTGTGAGGCTGTGGCTCTGTGGGGCTGTGAGGCTGTGGCTCTGTGGGGCTGTGAGGCTGTGGCTCTGTGGGGCTGTGAGGCTGTGGCTCTGTGGGGCTGTGAGGCTGTGGCTCTGTGGGGCTGTGAGGCTGTGGCTCTGTGGGGCTGTGAGGCTGTGGCTCTGTGGGGCTGTGATTCTGTGAGGCTGTGGATCAGTGTTGCTGTGACTCTGTGCTGCTGTGGCTCTGTGGGGCTGCGCTGGGTGAGCTGAGCTGAGCTGTGGCTGCAGCCCTGCCCCGGGGAGCTGCTGAGCCTTGCGCTGACCCGGAGCACCCTCTCTCCCGTGAGAAAGCTGCAGTATCCATGGCAAAGGTATTTTAGCAAAACCTGGGAACAAAGCAGCTGTGCAGATTTAACTTCTCTCCCTCTACAATGTGCAGGTGCCTGTTGTATTTAGGGCCCTGCTCCAGTAGCACTGAAGTCAATTACAACCTCTTTGCTGGTTTCCATCAGTCATGAATCAAGCGCTAGAATTGCATGAAACGTTCATTGTTGTGTGCTCAGCCTCGTTTCTGAGGAGGTGGAGTCGCTCCATGATTCTACATATGAGAGTTAAATGCCTCCTGTGTCTCCACTGGTGTCAGCTTTTACACCTTGCCATGTGTTTTACAGCCAGTAACAAAAGCAGGCTGAAAATGGGCCCTATATTAAGCTTGTTTGTGCTGATGTTCATCACATACATTTCGGGAGGGGTTTTCGTGGCTTTTTAGAGTTGGGGATTTAAAGGAAAACCAAACTGGTGTTGTGAAAAACATTCCCTTCCCTTCATTTCCCTTAAGCAGAGTTGTTATTCTACATCTGTTTCTGCTTCCTATGTCATAAAAAATAAAAAAATAAGATCGGTAATTTCAATTTGCTAGTAGCACTTCTGCAGCCTGAAAGTGTGATATTAAGCAACTTATTTTTATTAGGTCATGCCTAATGTGACCTAGCTTGCTGTTAGGAAAAGCCAGTAGTAATAATTCTTATATGTCACCACAAAGCTCACTTTAAAAAAAACTTTATTTTCCTTCAATTCGTATGACAATGAAAGCACGTACATATGCAATATAATATATTAAAGAAACTTGCATTTGAGTGTACATGTTAGCATGCATTTTATACACAAACTTTTATTTATTAATTTTGAGTGGACTTTTTTTAAGATTTTATTTTATGCATGTATGCAAATGCAATCTTTACATGGGTGGACGCTGGAACATGCAGTGCCAGGAGCCTGTCAGTGTACCAGTAAGTGGTTTAAATTCACATCTAAAAACAAACTCCCTGTGTACAGCATGCAACCTCCCAGGTGTGTCTGAGTCCAGGAGGACTCAGTGAAAAGGCCTGTTTGAACAGGGGTCGCCAAAAGAGGGGCTTCACAAGTGACGCTTCTACATGAAGAATGTAGAATGGTCTCCTGTACAGGTGTGTTTTAAGCACCCTTTAAAAGCTTTAAGGTACAATCAAATGACAAAAAATATCTTCCTCCTAGTAGAAAGGCTGATTGTCAGATAATCTGTATTAGAGAGTTTCAGAGCTTAATTAAAAACTGGTGAAAACTTGGGCAAAGTTTCAGGATTTTGCTCTTCATTTGAATGTACACAGCAAAAGCATACATTCAAAAAATATATTGCACTGGGAATTCACAGCTACAAGGTGACTTGTCAGGGATGATGGATTCCTTAAAATCCCTCCTATTCTTTCATCAGCAAAATAGCTGTTAAGTTTTTAAGGTATTCATCTGCTCTGTGCCTAGCACTGCTGTGCTAATAGGTGCAAAGGTTTAACTGTTTTCCACTCTTTAAGCATCGCTGTCTTATCTTCAGAGCTAACTCTGTGTGTCTGAAGTCCTGGAAAGCAGGTGATTGATCAAGGAATTTAGGAAACAGCTCCCTTGATAAAGCCAGGGAGGATATTTCCTAAGAGGGGCAGTGGGAGTGAGGAAAGCATGAAACTTACTTAACAAGCAAGGCTTGGGTTGGGTAATCTGCATAATACATCCAGTGGCATTAAGTCTGTCATCTCTGCATTGCAGCCCTGGTTCGGGTTCTGCACGAGCTGTCTTTCACTGTCGGTTCTAATAAAGAGCCATGGTCAGCTCCAATTCCCTGGGAGCACAGAGTTATGTTTTGTGAACTACATGTGCCTGAGGCCTCTCATGCATGATTTAAACTGCTTTGTAAATGTCAATAGGTGGAAAAGCATTAGATCCCTTGTAGATTTCTCCAAATCCTCAAAGATGTGTACACCATGTATAAACCATGCTACAGTTTCAAGGCCACTGCAATCTCTACGCTCGCCTAACTGGGGGTTTAAGGTATTGCCAGAAGCAAGATATCGGTGTATACATGATTTGATCCAGCTGGCCAATGAGACCCTTTATTAAGAAAACCTTTGCTCCCATGGAAAGTCCCTTGTGATATTAAGTGGGCACACAGCATAAATGTTGAATGTCCTTCAAACTTTGTTGCTTTATGCTGTCTTTAAAAAAAAATAAAACAAAATGCATCTCTGCTTTGTCTGTGGAGCCTGCCTCTAAATGGAGGACACACAGAAGCTCACATTTCCCTGCACCTTGGGGCAGAGGTGGAAGTAGGACTTTGTAGGTTATGAAAGAAGTCAGCTTTTAATTAGGAGTGCGCTGTCTGTTGGCAGAAGGCAGTGACTATCTGAAATAAACAAGAATCTGTTGCTAATGAGAAACGGTGGGGTCTCAGATGGCTCTGGGGATTGGCAATGTAGGTCACTGGTTTGCAGCCGTCACCATCTGACGCTGTGCTGACCTGCGTGGAAGGAGCCCACTGGGGCCCAGCCCCATTCCCAGCAGGGCCAGGCAGAGCTCAGGACAGGCCTGGCAGAGACTGAGCTTTGCCAGGACTCTGGGGCAGGACTGGCTGCTCATCCCAGGTACAGCTCCTGCAGCTCGGGCTCTGCAGTGCTGGGGACAGGGGGAGGACACTGTCGGGTTTGCTGACACGAGGAGGGGACAACTGCCAGGATTGTCACTGAGGACCATCTCATCAGTGCTAAATTAGCTGAGAAAAACACACTGATAAAAGAATTCAGCTCTTAGTGAAATCCATCACTGTGGCCAAGGGTGAGCATAACACTTGGGTACCAGAAAATTGCTATTTTGAAACCTATGGGCTGGAAAGATGTTGATTTGTTCTTCAGTTTAGGGAATAAATATTATCTCCATCCTATTTTCAAATTCATGGGGAAAAGATCCATGCCCAGCTTTGGATGACAGAGGCCCCACCTCTGCCTCAGAAGTCCTTGAGCTGCAGGAAGTGTGTGGAGACAGGGATGTGCTGCTGGTGTCTCTGCAGGAAACAGGGAACTGAGCTGGTTGCCTTCTTGTGTCACCAATTTGCCTGACTCATATGAGATACTTTTTAAGTAGACATTTACATTTATGTCACATTTATGTGACATTTATTCATTACCTAGAGTTTTCTGGGGTGGGCTTTTCCTCTATTTTTAGCAACATAAAAATATATTCTTTGCATCTAGCTCTTTATGTTCCACAATTTATCCTTTATTTTCAATTTAAGGAGTTAATCTGTGTAGTTGAATGCATGCTTTGTGCTTGCAGTTGTACTTGCTGTTGTGTGATGGCAACGTGTCTTTTCCTGGAGGGGGAACACAACAGTTCGAGCAACCCTCAGGTTGTGGTGGGGCTTCTTTGATCACACGAGTCATGGCAAAGGCTTGAGCCACGTGTTGGGGGCCAGAGCAAGAGTCCAGCTGGCACTAACAAGGTTAACCAAAAGATCAAGCATGGCCCTCTTTCTCTTTATTGTCTGTCCATAGTAAAAAATCTGCATCTCATCAACAGAAGCTGAGTAGGCTGAGAGAGCAGCAGATACCCCTTCCCAATTGCAGACTGCAAATAAATAACTGCAATTATCTACTGCAAAGGGGACCCAGGACTCCTCATGTCATTTGAGATCTTTCTAGACCTGCTTTGCCTGCAGAAGCCTCCAGTATTACCTGGCTGTTCTGCAGGATCTCCTACATTATTCTCACCATCCTCGTTTCCTATTGCCTTGGCTCATGATCCCACTCTCCATTTCTCTCCACTCATCTCTGTGCTGGGTTTCCAAAACTGTTTCCAATTTTTCACATATTCAGTTTTAATCAGCAGGAACTTCTCAGAGAGCTGAATGGCTCCTCAGAGAGCTGATCCATTCTGCAGAGTGCTGACAGGTCCTTTGTAGCTCCTTGCCATGCAGTAACCAAGCTTTGCCATCACCATGGCCTCTGGAAGTCACCACTCCAACATCCCTGCCCTTCAGGTCCTTTCAAAGCTCATCCATTCTGGCTGAACACTTGGTTGTTATGTATGCTAGGGATCAAACAGAGAGCTCTCACTTTATCACAGTATCTGTTTCAGGGTTGGGATCTCCAGGAACTGCTGGCTTTCTCCCTGCCTTATGCATAGAGGTGACTTTGCTCTCAGGTGACTTTGTGCTGTGGTGCTTTCAGCATCTCAAGAACTGAGAACTTAATGTCTTATTTCCTTGTGCAAACACAGCCAGTGCTGTTGCCAGGAGAGTGATTCTCCTGCCCACAGAGCTCCCCGTGTCTGTCCCTTTCATCACTGGGCAGCACTTCTGATCTTGCAGGAGCTGTGTTCCACTGGTTTCAGAGACTAAACATTGCATTTGCTGCTCAATATTGGTTGTCCTTCAGTGGCTCATGGAGACAAGTAAAACTGCTATTTATAGATTTACTTTCTGTCTCTCTAGTTCAGTGCAGCGAGTCCTGACACACTGTCCCAGTAATCTGATCAGCCATGCTGCTTTTAAATGCAGGGCTGGGCCTTGGCCT
>NW_024506552.1:1378404-1453404 GCF_017590055.1 Onychostruthus taczanowskii | reverse complement strand
GAGGTCCCTTCTGAGGCACTCACAGGGTGTTTGTTTAGTTGATCTTTTAAAGGGCTTTTCTGGGGAGAAACAGAGGGAAAATCTGAAAGCCTTCAGAACATTTCTCAGTTGTGTAGTTGTGAGCAAGGTGAGCTGTTGTCCCAGTGTCTCTCCTGACCTGCCTTTTGTAGGTTGGAACAGGTGAATTTTGAACCTGTTTAGCCTGGAAGAATGTTCCTGGTTTTTTCCTATTTTGAAGGCCATTAATGGAAAAGTGACGACCAGTAATGAGAGTTTCAATGAAATATTTGCCATGGCAGAACTGTAGAGAGGAGAGGACACCAACACAGCAAGAGCTGCTGCTAGCAGCATTTTCCTGCAAGTGTGGCCACTCAGTTCTTGAGTATCTCAGTTACAAACTCAGGGGCTGCAGCTTCATCCCCTTATTCTTGGCACTCATTTATAGAGCTCAATGTTCCCTGTTCATGACACATCCCAATAACCCACAAGATTTAATTTTTAAAAGCACCTTTTTTTTTTTTTTCAAAAATAGAAGCATTAAAGAGCTGGAACCGCTAAAGGGTTTAGGAATGTTAGGAGATTAAACAATGGGGTTTTTAATCTTGTTCTTCAATGTAAAAAAGAGCAGTGGTCCCTCTACATTGCCAACAACTGGAGGAGCGATACAGTTTCCCAGTTTATGGGATGGGTTTCCACCAGAATATCATGATTTTTTCAACTGAGTGACTCAGGGGTAAACAATGTTTCTTCCTTTTTCTGTCCCAGAACTGAGCCTAAACTGAATCATGGAAAATGTCACAGAAATTATAGTTATGAATTGATGAGTAGTTAAACAGTAATGCACCTACAACTGCTCTGCTGTAACTCTTCAGGTATTCTTTCCTCACTCTTCTGAGTAGGATTAGCCATCATCTATCTTTTTAGGGAGTATATGATGGGATGCCTAGAAACCAAGCAAACCAGTCAGGTCCATTCTGCCAAGAATCTTTCAGTGCCCTATAATCTGTGATCCTGAGCCCAGCAATGGTGGGATCAGGAAATATGGTTTGCATTGAGCTCCTCATGCCTGAACCCAGCTTAGGAATTAGATATCAATTGTAATTGCCCTTTGTGTGATTTGGGAATTAACAGCAGCAAGAAAATCAGAAAAGAATTAATAAATACACCCACATCTCTGCTACTCTTGGTAAAGTTTGAGGCATAACTGGACCTCTGATAAAGTATTAAAATAACAGAAGCTTGAACTAAAAACATGGGTTTTTTCTCCCTGAAATCTTCTCCTGAGATGCTAGACTTGGGATTCACAATTAGATAACTTGCCAGCCCTGAGAACATTTACTGCTGCAGTGGTGATTACTAGCAGATTCAGGTGCTTGATAAGGAGGGTGGACATCTTGCGGACAGTTCAGCAATTATTTTTAAAGCTTTGCTAATGCAACTGAGAAACCAAGCTGCCTTCTTGGCATCTGCAGTTGAGTGTACTGTACATTAGATATACAAGAGATGGGGCCAGGGGGAGTTTCAAATTCAACAGCCCAGGTATCAATTAAAGTTGGGTTATTTTCGTATGTCACCGTCCTGACCCTTCAAACAGAGCAGCTATAGTGGAATCAGGATGTCTCTCTGACCCTATACTATGCAAATGCACCGAGGCCAGAAGGACCAGAAAACCTACTGAATTTTAATGGCAGAAGGGTGTGATGCCCCTAACTCATTGACATTCTAAGTGGGTTTTTTCACTAATCCTCACACTCAGTAGGCACAACTTTCTTGATCTTGGTGCTTCCGTGGGGTGTGCAGGTCAAAAAGGCAGCTGAGATTGGCCAGAAGGAAGTCAGGCTCTACAGCACAGAGGGATATATTTAGACACAATTAGAAATGGGCCTGAGCCATGAAATTCAGGTAAGAACCCAAACTCTCCTGAAGTTGAAGTGATAGATGAGCCATGCATTTGGATCAGCCCTGTGGAGATACTGACCAGTCAGCTGATCCACAGGCAGAATTTCCCAAAGTCTCTTCCTGGGTATACATTTTGAGGGATATTTTTGAAATAATCTGTTATCAGGAAGAACTTGGTGAAGTTTCAGTGCAGAATTACCTGTGTGGTTCTTCTGCTTGGACCTCTCTCCACAAGTGACATGGAGAAGCAGCTCTGACATGAAGAATAACAAAAGAGAGGCATAAGAAGAGTAACAAACTATTTTCTGCAGTGATTTTTTCAGCTATATTGTGTTCCACTTGAAAGAGATAGAGTTGGTAACCTATGGCTCCATGTGGAAGTGGAGTGATGATGAGTGCTCCCCAGGTCCTCCTGGGCAGGACACAGCCAGTCAGACACAGGGACAGGCTGCTCCTCCCTGCTGATTGAGGAGAGCTGCTGTATTTTGGGGGCTAATGCTACCTCTGGTGGCTCTGGAATGAATTCCACTTGCTGTGGAGTGGGATGCAGGCAGTAGAGGTTTATGCTGTGGGTCTGTGCTGTGTCATGTGCACAACAGAGGGTTTATTCTGTGGTGGATTGAAGGGCAGCATTCAGGGTTGGAGCATTACAGAGCGAGGAAAGGGGGTTTTACTGCAGAGACGGTTTTCATTCACTTGGCAGTTTGGTTTGGTTTTTGGGTTTTTTTTTTCCTTAGTTGGCCCTGGCTGGTTTTGCCTTTTTTTGCTCTTTTATTCCCAATGGCTTTAAAAATCCTAAATGTTTATGAATTTAGACCACATAGTATTTAAATTCCCAAACAGAGGCCCATTCTTCTCTGTAACAACCTTGTGACTTTCTAAGGTTGTCAAACGTGTTACTCTTTTTTTTTTTTTTTTTTTTTTTTTAAGGGAGTTTTCTATATAGAACCTCAATTATTTCCTCATAAAGTGATTTTAAAATTATTCCCCAGTGGGTTTTAGGAAAGTGTGTCTAGACTTTTTTCTTTTTCTGCTTTATCCCAGTCTCCCCTTCCAGCCTGCCCCTATCATTTTGTAGGTTATGGATAGCTGAGGATTTGTTGTACTGCAATTTAATGCTGAGTGTGTGCTGTGACCTTTGGGGGGGGGTAGTCTGTTGGCAGTATCATTACAAATAAAGTACTAACAGATTTCAGATGTTTATAGATTCCAAACTGGATGCTGACGCCTGCAGTCATTTATAAACTCACCTCCACAGATTTTCACATTTGACACCGAGGTGGTGGTATGGCCCCTGCTCAGATGCCAGCTGATTGCCTTCCTGAGCTCCTCCAGAGCCAGGTGCCTCTGCTGTCTGACCAGGGTAGCAATTGCAGCTGCAGGAGATAAAGCTGCAAGGCCCTGCCTGAAGGGCCAGGGCTGCCTTGTGCTCCTGCCAGTGCAGGTATTTGTTATTTCAGGTGGACACGGCCAACTACAAAGGCTTTACAAACCCTGGCCCACATTAGCCAGGCTGCTCTTGAGCAGTGGCAGACACTCAGACTCCAGTGTGGGGAGGGAGCCAAGCCGTTAAGTTGGATTTGGGGGTAATTTTTACAACCCCAGTCAGTGGCTGGAAGTCAGGGGCTGTCCCTGGGGCGCAGCACAGCACCTCATGCTCGCTCTTGCCACGGGTTTGCTGCAGTGTGACGGTGACATGGGGACAGAGGGAGCCGAGTTAGCGATGTCTGAGTCTCTGGCCTGTCTCAGCAGGGCAGACTTGGTTCAGTGCAGAGCACACACTCAGCCCACAGAGCTCCAATTCCCAGCTGGCTGATGTTCTGCTGCCAGGCTCCCCTTCCCCAGCTGCTCCAGCCCGGAGACAGGGCGCTCCTGGAGAGGGGCTCATCGTGGGAGGGAGGATTTGCATGGCAGGATGCTAAGACAGGCAGAGCCTTGGTCGGCTTTACTGCAGGAAGTGGATTAGGCAAATCCCTGAGACAGTGCAGAAATCCATTTTTCCAGGTGCTGAGGCTGAAGGAAACCTGTAATTAATAGTATCCCATTTTTACTTAGTTAAGTCTTAGACCGAGGTATCCTGGAGTTTATATTTTTACCAGCCACTTTAAGAGAGGGTGGAGGAGGGTAAGTGTGCATGGAGGGAGAGATTAATTTAAAATTGATAACCGCATGGCAGCACCACAGTTTTAACAAGCTCAAGGCCTGCCTGGCGCAGCCTGCTGTACTCGGGGGACTGGAGTTCAATTCTCCGTGCTGCCAGTTGAAATCAGAAATCACAACTGCAGTGATTAGCAGTGAATTTCCTGATCTTGGTGCCGCAGGCAAAGGAAGGAGAGGACTGGCTTTTTCCCTATCTCCAGCGAGGTTAACCCCTAGCAGGGAAGACGAAGATAGGGAAAGGGAATCTGGGGCAGTTTGCACCATTTAAACTTGTACATGCTGTTTAAAAAAAACATCAGTGGCCATTAACAGCCCTGCCTGACTGTGGAGAAGAGCCCAGCAGCGTCTTAATTAATCTCATCGCTAATAGAGGAGCATCACTTCCCAATGCTTGTGCTACCCCTCTCCTTCCAATGATGTAGGTCAGATCCACAGAGGCAGAATACAGATGGCAAAAACAGGGATTTGTCACTCCAGAGTCATCCCAACCGCTGGGTTTACCCGGTGTAGCTGGAACCAAACTTGACTTACTCACACCACCATCAAGTACCACCCCCTCTTGCTTTCCCTGTGTTTGTTCATCAGGAATGGATAGATTTGAAGCAGCGAAACTTCTGTATTGATACATTCTGATTTATTTCTATTATTTGTTCATATAAGATGACTCCACTTGATGAACAGAAAACAGCAGCACTTGTGAGTGTGTGGTCAAATGTCTGCACAAAGCCCTGTCTTCACTGGTCCCTTGGTCCCTTTCTGGGTGTTGTTGCTGCTGAAGGTTGCTTGTCTGGGTTCCCAAAGGAATTCTGGCTAATATGTGTAATAATATCAAATTGCAGTCTGTAAAACTATTGCAATGGGCAGAAAGTTGAGGCCTTGTTTTTCAACTCTCTTTGGCCTGAAAAATGGAAGCATTTTGGTAGCTAGAGCATGAAAAGGTGTTGCTTCATGGATAATAGATAGTTTGTCCAGAAATTACCTTCTACTTATTCAGACACTTGCCTGATGGAGAGGGCTGGAAATGATTTTGCTTGCTTTGCCTCTTTGTTCCTTCCTGACCCTTCTGTGGGTCAAAACCAAGTATTTTTTCAGCTGAGCTGCTGAAGCACATGATGTGTAGAGGCACCACACTGGAATAATGTGTGTACTTGGGCTTTTGACTTATCCATGGGGTGCCCAGCCCCGTGCCAGTGGCTCTCCACCTTTGACCATCTCCTCTCCAGTAAAATCAAACAAAGGTTGGTGTTGTGTGGGACAGAGTGTCTCTTCTCTGTGGGCAACTGCTAGAAGTCCAGTGCTGGCAGGGCTGCTCAGGAGCTCTGGAAGGTGTCAGTGGGGTGTGGGGTCCCTCTGGCTGCACCAGGACACCTCTGACCACGAGAGCCTCAGAGCCTCAGCTGTGGCTCACTGACCATCAGTGACCGACTGGGTTTGGCAATGGTGAAGTTTCTTTCAGGAGAGCTGAAATTAGATTTTGCAGGTAGGTCTGATGCAAGGTTTGTGATAAGTCATGCTCTGTCTGATGTCGTGTCCAGGCTCTGTCCCCCAGCACTGCCTGCTTTTTCACGTGATTTTTGATTCCACCGTGAAAGGTATGTATAAACTTCGTTTCTCAGATCAGTAGAAGAAAGCTGAGCCAAATTATCTCTTCACCTATGAGTTTAACTGCTAAAAGTCAGCAACAGAGGTGAACTACAGTCAGTCAAGTGTATGGCAGTAGGGTTAGTCCTGTTGCTTGTTTTAGGGGATGATTATTCATATGGAAATTTTTAACATGAATATCACATGCATATAAATATACACATATATATGTCCTACTGCTTTAACCACAGAAACTAATATGACTGTAGTAAGCATCAAAACAGAGAGGCTGATATCGCTGAGGCTTCCACGGATGAACACCAACCTTTATTGCTTTGATGCTGTTCATTTTCAAGCCCATATATTGAAAGAGGTATGAAAGTTGAGTCTGGGCAAGGTGGCAAATCACAATGTGCTCCCTGCAAGATTCACTTGCTCTTGATTTTCTCTCCATTCTTTCCCTCAGCACCTCAGGGGGATGGGAATGGGGCTGTAGTCAGTCCATCACACATTGTCCCTGCTGCTCTTTCTTCCAGAGGGCTTGGACTCCTCACCCCCTGCCCCTGCCCCAGCCTGGGGCCCCTCCCAGGGGAGAGTTCTCCAGGAACTGCCCCAGTGTGGGTCCCTTTATCCATGGGCTCAGTCCTTCCATGGGCTCAGTCCTTCAGGAACTGCCCCAGTGAGGTCCCTCCCATGGGGTCACGAGTCCTTCCAGCAAACCTCTTCCAGGTGGGCTCCTCTCTCCATGGATCCACAGGCCCTGCCAGGATCCTGCTCCAGCAGAGGCTTCCCACGGGGTCAGAGCCTCTTCAGCCCCCCCTGCTCTGCCCTGGGCTCCTCCAGGGGCTGCAGAGGGATCTCTGCTCCCCACTGGATTTCCCTGGGAGCTGCTGGCTGCTTTTGGCTCCCTTGGACATGGAGGAAGGTCCCAGCAGCTCCCCACAGAGGACACCGGAGCTGCTGGCTGCTTTTGGCTCCCTTGGACATGGAGGAAGCTCCCAGCAGCTCCCCACAGAGGACACTCCTGCAGCCCCCCTGCTACCCAAACCTTGCCCTGCAAACCCCATACAGTCACTCATCCTCAGCAGCTCTTGCCTCAAGAACATAAAAATCTCCAGGCACAATCTTTTAACCTGGTCAATGATAGGTTCCCAGTGTGTCGGTCCCAGCAGAGCTCTCCCACCTTTGGTGTGACTTGAGGCCACCAAGCAGTCCCATGGAAAGCACAAAGCAACTTCTTTGAACTTAAGAAGATCCCAAATTCAAACGGATGTAATTTGAGCACAGGATTTGGCCCATAGACTCCAGTTCTGGCTCCCCTGGCACTTGTAAGCTTTTTATTACTAATTAAAGTTGGTAAGTAGTACCCCTCAGGGTGTTTTGGCTCATAAATGAAGGCCAACAAAGTATCTAATTTTGCTAAATAGAGTAATTTTTTATGTGCCAACAGAGGGCTTTTGGTTAGATTTTGTTTTCCCTCTCCCCACTGTTATTTAGGCGCAAGAGCTCTGATGTTTCCTATCCACATCCAAAAACAAAAGCAGCTCTTGTCTCCTTGTTCTTGCTGCCCTGCCCTGCCCTGTTCCCTCAGGCCATACCTGCTCCTGCTCCCCCAGTGAGGTCCGGTGCCTATGGGTCCAACCCCGATTCTCACTATTGACCCTGCTGAGAGTCTTCGCTGGAAAAGATCCTGTTCAGCACACACAGGAACGTCAAAATCCAGTTATGTGCAATGTTCAACCCTGAAATATTCAAAGCCACTAGCTTTTGTGTAATTTTACATATCTGGGATCTTATCAGAACATTATTTTCTCCTTAGGCAGTTAAAACATAGTTTTCTTTCCCTTCTTAAAATCAAACCTGTTACAGTTTGATGAATGAAGCAGTAGAATTAAAAGTGTTTTAATAGCATGAGCATTACAAACCCCTCATTGACAGGGATTGTTATTATGATAATCATTTAGCAGAGCTGGAATTTGGAGAAGCCATTTTGACCACCCAGCAATGTGAAATATTTGGGGTGAATTTCATCTCTGTAAAGACCAAAAGCCATTTAAAAAGCAGACTGGAGTCTTTTGATTTACATTTCTGATATTAAACAGGGAGCCACTCTCTGTATTTTTTTGCTACAGGGCATCGCTTCATTGCTAAGAAATAGGGCTATGGCAAGGATCCAGTTCCTTAATGAACCAGCCTATCTGGAGCAAAACAGCTTTTCACACCATAATAAACAGTGAACACCTTTTAGATAACAAATTCAATGGCAAAAATATTGCATTGTACATGTCAGAGCCCCATAATTTAATGGAAGCACTTGCTGCATTAGTGGTTTACATTAATTTTTAAAATTAATTTTGTTTGGCCTGCGGGGGAAATACTTTCTTTTTTGCTTCTGATATCCTGCAGCTCATTAACACTTTTTTACTGCTGCTCTACAATACTGTCTGTAATCATCCAATTTGTAGCTAGAGGCTCATTTTTTAACTAGAGAGAGAAGAAAAAAATGGAGCTTTTACTGAAATCATAAATGAAGCTTCAACCACACTGAAAAATCAGCATCTCTAACAACAGCCAGAATGCTGTGGCTTTCTGAGGATGTATTAATTAAACCCTGGATGGATTGTGAGCCTGCAATTTCTGGGCAGCTCTGTAGCCTGGGACAGGGAACTTTTCATCCCAGTTCTGCCCTGCAGACATTGCCCATGAAGCACAGCTCCTCCCTTCACTGCATGGAGAGCTCATTTTCTGGACACTGAGGGGCTTTAGCTGGAGGTCTCCTATATTGTCATTTCCCTGGGAATTGTGTGATATGGGTTTCAATTTAAAAAGTTATTGTGCTTATTCAGAGTTACCAAAGAGCACAAACGCATTTTCACCTTGGAGCGCTGGAACGCTGCCCTGCCCAGCAAAACGAGACAACCCAAATCAAACTTCCACAACTCCAGCCTCAGCCCAATTCCCTGAACCATTCACAGTTGTTAATTTAACAGTGGACTGGTTCTATCTGCCTGAATTAAGTGCCATGTGGGCAGTGCTGTTGGATCCCAGCCTCTCTGCACACTCCACTGGGTCTCCCCGGCTGCTCTACAGATAAACCAACCCCAGTGAGCAGCAGGACCCTTCCACGGGGGCTGTCTCACCGTGTACTGGGTGTCCTCAGCTGCTGCAGCTCCAAGGGATGTAGCTGGTCCTCATGGATGGACAGAAATGGTCCTAGAATGTGCTTCCAGTGAGAGAGCAGGGACTCTGCAGCAACTGGCGGTTTGCTAAGGTAGTGGTGAAGGCTAGAGGTCTCACTCAGTGCCACTTTTGCAGAAGACACACAGGTGTGTCCTGGCACATGTTGGCTTTGTCACTACAGGTGCTCACAAGCAATCACTCCTCCTGCCAGAAGAAAGGGATAATCATTCCAGGCTGCACAGGGTGGAAGGATTATTTCTGTCTCACTAGCTGTCTGTCCCTCATCACTGCACCATCCCGGTGCTGTCAGTCCTTGTTTTCCACATTTTCAATATCATTCCACAGCTTTTTCAACACAAGTGCCCAAATGTCAGTTGTGCAGTACCACGTAGAATGAGTGAGCAATGAGAAATGTAGGTGTGGAGTAGAATCTGTATTGCTTGACCTGCACTGTGCTTTCACTTAATGAAAACAATAGCTGTGGATTCGGCATAGTTAAGCTGAGCTTTGTGTTTAATGGGAGGTGCTGTATTGCTGTGAATGTAAAGGTGTAAATCCATTAGATTGTACCAGTAAGACTGGGCTCTCCCAGCATGCAGGAGGAATGTCCAGGCCAACTGGGATCGTGCTGTACAGGACAGTATTTGTAGATAGGAAATGGTGTGTAATTACAGGGGTGAGATCATCAGTTTATATAACTCAGTGTGACTTCGCTGATGTCAGTGGAATTGTGCCAATTTACACCAGCTGAATGAGACAAACACTTGCACAGATGTGCTGAGTCTCCCTGCTGTACGTGGTGGGAGTCCTGGCTGCAGCTGGGGCAGGCTGGGTCCCCTGCCATGAGCCCCTCCAGCTGAGCAGCTGCTGGGGCTTTTGACATCACTGCTACAGGAACCTGCAGCTTCCTCTTGCTGGGAGCTGAATGGCAGAAATCTGTGAAGGAAAGGTGTCACCACCTGGGCCTTCTCTGCTAGGTGAGAGACCAATGGTTGGGCAGGCCAGGGAAGGTTGGTATGAAATCTGATTCTTACCAGCACTGGAAATCCCTGCCTTGAGTGGGTAATTCTGTGAAATCAAGGGTGCTGCACATGGAGCTACTTCAGCTGAATTTGTCACCATTTCTAGTTGAGGGAAAGGAATCATAGAATTACAGAATGGCTTGGGTTGGAGAGGACCTTAAAGACCATCTTGTTCCAACCCTCTGCCATGGCAGGGACACCTCCCACTGTCCCAGGCTGCTCCAAGCCCCAGTGTCCAGCCTGGCCTTGGACACTGCCAGGGATCCAGGGGCAGCCACAGCTGCTCTGGGCACCCTGTGCCAGGGCCTGCCCACCCTCCCAGGGAGGAATTCCTAATTCCCAATATCCCATCCACCCCCTCCATCCCAGTGGGAGCCATTCCCTGTGTCCTGCCCCTCCATCCCTTGTCCCCAGTCCCTCTCCAGCTCTCCTGCAGCCTGTTTAGGCACTGGAAGGGGCTCTAAGGTCATCTTGGAGCCTTCCCCAGCCTTTCCTGGTAGGAGAGGTGCTCCATCAGAAGCAGAACTGGGGTTGTTCCCTGGAGGAGCAGCGGGGCAGCTGCTGCACAGGGATGAGCTGGGAAAGGCGTTCAAGCACAGTGCCCAACTCAAGGTGCTAAATAAACCAGAGGGGCTATTGTTGCCTTTCAGAAAGGCTATCTGATTTTTTTTTTTCATGGAACTTGTAGCCATTTTGAAGCTTTCATTTTTCATAATGTCACAGATAATCTTTTATCTATTATCCAATAGTGCCATTCTGACAGACATTTGCATCAAATGGGAAGGCGCAGGCTGGAACTCTCTCAGGTGGGGAAACCAGCTTGATCTGAAAGGTTATTCCCTCTCACTGGGTCTTGGGCCTTTGTTCTTGATTCACACTTGCTTCCCCCCATCTAAATGCAGGCATTTCTAGAGCTTTTTCTTTAGAGAAACCTTCAATTCAGAGATCTGAGCTTATTCAAGCTTCTTCCTACATAGCAGTCAAAAACTTGTATTCACTGCAAATGATGAAGCTGCTTTGAAACTTTTGTTGGAGACTCTGTATGGCTCCAGAATCCTTTCAGAACCTTTCCTACAGAGACACATCAGCTTTCCCCCTTTTTAAGGAGAGGAAACACTGATGAAGGAAGGAACTTAAGCAGCCATGAGCCTTTTTGCAGTTGCATCTCTAGCTTCCAACCACCCCCTCGAAAGTCCAATGGGAGCAATGACCTTTAAAGATGTGGGTAGAATATGAGCTGAGTATCTAAAAGTTAGCAAAGCAGAAAAACTACATGACTGGAAATATGAAAATCAGTTCAATATTACCTCTGTTTCATAATTCTTCACTTATGAGGTTATTAAATGACAATATAAAAGGGTGAATAAACCTCCATTTCACACAGAGAATTTCACTGATTGAAGAAGTAGCCTTGTTCTCCACCTAATAAACACAAATAAGGCTCCTTTTCAGAGCCTTGTTGTGTTCTTGTGTTATTTGAAAGTCATTCTCAGCAGACTGACTGAGCAAAAGGATTCACTGCCCGCCAAGAGCTTCCCAATCCCCTTCACATCTCATCATTGCATTCACCTCCCAAAATGCCCCAGCTGCTGAGCCAGCACTGGGCAGGAATCTGGTGGAGGCAGGGAAGCTGTGCTTGGGCACCACAGCTCTGCAGGGGCTGCTGCTGCCTTGTGCTGTGGTCAGCTCCTGCTGCAGCCCTGGGGCTGAACTCCTCTGGTCCCACAGGGGTGCAGCATGGCACCCACTGCCTTCCCAGCAGAAATGATCCCAGCCCATAGTTAACTTCTCTCCAGCAAACCCACAGGGACTCTGACTGCTCAGAGCTTCCTGAGGGGGGCAAAGCTCACAGGTGTTTAGGGAGTGCTGGGTTTGGAGGCCTGGCCACCATGGAAATGTTCTCCTTTTTACATTAAAACACCCATCCCAAGCTGGGAAGGAGCAGGCATCCATTCCTGCCAGTAAAACTGAGGCATCCCAAGTTTGCCACATAAATATGCATCCTTGATCAGTGTGGGGGTTTTATTACACAGACACATCGTTAATGTACTTGTTGTCATTTTAAAGTCCTGGATTAATAGGAAAGAGCAGCATTTCCCCCAGTGGAAGCTGAATATAAAATTTCTTGAATACCAAAGTAATAATTTTGATTTTATTATGGACTATTTTAATAGGCAAGGAAAAAACAGGAAGGGGCAAGGAATTATTTTCATTTCTTCCATCCCAAGCTCTTCCTTCCTTCTAAACATCTTCTGTAAGGAGCAAATTTTGAATTACAACACTGATATTGTGTAGGAACCCCTGTTATTAACCCTGCAGCCATGGGATGCAGAAGAGGGAAGCATCAGTGCCTCCAACTCAGAGTCCAGTGAGTTGGAAATTGTTTCTGAATGTTTCTAAGTGAGTGTTTCTAGGTGCTGTGTTGTTTATGAGCAGGAAAATTAGCTGTTCCAGGCTTTGAAAACCCCAGGGAAGATCTGATCTGGCCACAGATGAAACAGAATTTGGTTCCCAGAGGTCTGTGCTGGTGGTATGAGTGTTATGCAGTGATCATTAAAGGAAAGCTTCACATTAGAATTTGTGGGTTTGGGGGTGGGTCATGAGTGACTGCGAGGAATCTGGAGTCGCATTTGTTCCTGCTGTGGTTGAAATCCAGGTTAACTCTGTCACAGTGTGAAGTTTCCAGGAATAAGAGAGTCCATGTGCAGGGAAGAGCCACCACCACCCACCACCGTGGGTGTCCCACTGCCAGGCCAGGTCCCACTGCTCCCACCCCATCCTCTGCTGGGTGTCCACATTCTCATTCTGTGTTTTCAAAGTGGTCCTTGCATGTATGAGGAGACTCTGTTTAGAGGAATTTTCCTTCTTTGAGGGAAAACTGAGGTTTTTACATAATCGTGTGAATATAGGCACAGAGATCATGAGAGAAGTGCTGCTCCACGGGGATTTGCAGTGGGATAACAGGAGCCAGCTGTGCTCCTTCCCCTGATGGACACTGACGGTGTGGCTGTCCTTTGGCCTAGCCAGAAGTGTCATCAGGGATTGCTGGCACCTCTTTGGGGGGTGGGGAGGGTGTGAGCTGGGCAACAGCAACAACCCCAGAGGGGCAGAGGGCTCCTGGGAGCAGTGGGCTGGAACAGGATGAGAACAGGCTGGGACCCTGCTCCATCAGCAGCCTGGGAGGATGCCATGCTGCCAGGGTCCAGCAGCTCTGAGATGGGAGGAGAATCGCAGCACCCACCCCTGCCTTGTGCAAGGATTTGGGATTGCTGCTGAGGGAAGAGCAGGATCTGACCCAGCTGTGCCCTCCCAGGACAGGGGTAAGGCCCCTCTCCAGCCACTGCTGCCCCATCACCTGGCAGGTACTGACACAGAGCATCATGGCAATATGTCTTTTAAACATATTTCCTGATAGCATTTAAGTAGTTATTAACTAGGAAAGCAATTGCTAATTAGGGGCTCAGTAATACATGCAAGTCTGTCATCCTGATAGAATGGCACTGCTGCTGGTAATAAAAACATTGGAGGTGCTTTACATTCTTCAGTTTAATTAAGAGTTTGTGTAATTATAGTGCTGTTTTGCTGTGTTTTGTCTAAGAGAGCTGGAGTATGGTCCAGTGTGCTGTGAAAGTCTCTGTGGAGTTATTTTAAGTGATGTGGAGTCCCAGCTGGAAGGGGAATAGTGGTGGAATTTGGTGAGGAATTGAATGCACAGCCTATAGCCACTGCTTGGAGATGTATGCAAGGGGTTTGCTTTCCAAAGGCATGATCTGAAGAGGGGTGGTGTCTGAAGAGACTTTCCCTTTTTTTAAAATCCATGGCTACTGTGACTTTTTAAGAGTATTTAAACTTTACAAGCCCAGGTGAGGTGGGCACCATCTTCTCTTTCACTTGTTTGCCCAGGGTGACAAATATTTCACCCCTGCAAGGCAGGGACAAACCTTCCCTGGGGTTGTGCAGGAGAGGGCTGAGCCTGGGGGAGAGCAGTGGGGTCTGAGCAATGTCAGGTGTGAGTCTTAGCCCAAAAAATAGCTGAAAGGTGTGTTTCGTTTGCCTGTTACTGCCTGAAGAAGAAGTGGGGTGTTGGAAAGAGTCAGAACTCTTTCATCAAAGCTGGTTGTCCTGAGAACCTCCTCTGCAGTCCATAAGCTGTGTGTGTTTAATTCTGTCTGGGGTGCGTAAGCCTCTATATATTCCACCTAACAATGCCAAGAGCACTAGCCAGGGGTAACTGCAATATTAGTAACCTCAAATTACAATGACTTACTTTTATAGCTCTTTTTAATAGTATTTTACCATCCATATTGTAAGTTTTACAGTTTGTAGCACTTACTGATAAATACTTCATAAGCTCCTGTGGCTCGCCATGCCATGGATGCCTCCATTGCCCTGCATGTGTGTTACACGTGATCGAGTGAAAATAGGAACCTTATGGGACAGAGGGGCTTTCTGAACTATAAATCATTATTGCTAATGATGATGCAGAAGCAGACACCTAATAACAACTTGAGGAGTTTGTTCAGTCCTATTAAGTGGAAAGTCTTGGCCTCCTGGGCTTGGCCTCTCGGAACAAAGTTTTAAATAACCAGCTGATGACGCAGTGGCTCAGAATAAAAAGTAAATCTGTGCTCTTAGGCTCTGCTCTGGTCTGTGGACTTGGATTCTGTCAGAAGTGGAGCAGTGAAATTTAGCAAAGCATGTGACACCTGCGTAATGAACAAGTGGCTTCTGAGAAATAAGTCTGTGTTAACCTGATTTTAATAAGACAGCACCAACAGAGCCCAGGACAGCATGAAGAACAAAA
Source organism: Onychostruthus taczanowskii (assembly GCF_017590055.1). Classification (NCBI taxonomy): domain Eukaryota; kingdom Metazoa; phylum Chordata; class Aves; order Passeriformes; family Passeridae; genus Onychostruthus; species Onychostruthus taczanowskii. The sequence continues at coordinate 1,438,758 of NW_024506552.1, read as the reverse complement.
GAAAAGAGCTTTCCCATCTTGAATACATGGGATTGAAAACCTAGAGACAGAGAGAGACAGAGAGAACACACTTCCCAGTACCATGGAACACTTACCTGGTACCATGGTACACTTCTCTCCTGGTACCATGGAACCAGGAAATATTGGATTATCCTTAGTGTTCATTATCCTTGAGTATAGTAATTGTAGTACAGAAATTGATGACAGATAAATATTTTTCTCTCTTAGAGGGAAGTTTGTGGTTTAAACCTGTTTTTAAACAGCTGGTATCAGACTTGAAGCAAATACAGAAGGTTCTCATTATTAAACTGACTTTTTTTTATCCTGTCTGAACCTCAGAAGTGAACTGGATTGCATTGTACTGTCAACATCTGAGAGCTATTACTGACTGACAAATGTTCAGTTGGGGTTTAGGAATTATATCTGAGACAAAGATTGGATATTGGGAATTAGGAATTCCTCCCTGGGAGGGTGGGCAGGCCCTGGCACAGGGTGCCCAGAGCAGCTGTGGCTGCCCCTGGATCCCTGGCAGTGTCCAAGGCCAAGCTGGACAGGGCTTGGAGCAGCCTGGGACAGTGGAAGGTGTCCCTGCCATGGCAGGGGTGGGGTGGGATGTGGTTTAAGGTCCTTCCAACCCAAATCATTCTGGGATTCTGTGACAACAATCTTGGGAACTGCTGCTTGAGTTACCACTGGATAGGTGATGGACACCTGGCGGACCTGGGGAAAATGCTACTTGAAAATGTACCTTGTGTAATGTTACCTTGAAACTGTGTTATATTTTCAAAATGTGCAAAACTGATACAAGTTACTGCTGGCCTCTTCTCCCCCCGCTGTGCTGAGAGTTAATCTGCGTGGTTGGCAGCAGGAGCTGAAAGGGCAGAGCAGCCACAGTTATCACAACCAGCCATCTGAGGTCTCTGGTCCATCCAAGAGGACAGGTGGATTTGGCAGGAAGGTCCAACAAACTCAGGGCATTTAAGAGCAAGAGGTGCCCCTGGTGAAGGCTGGTGCCACCTGGGCTAAGACTTTTCATCTTTATGCCCCCTCTAAAGAGTTCACAAAAGTAACCTGTTGCAGCCCCAGCTCAGAACCACACTGTGGCCGTCCCTGCTCAGGACCTTCCCACTTTAATCCCTCCTTGGCCCAGGGGATGCTCCTTGGGCAGCAGGAGCTCCCAGCTAAGGGTGGAGCACTTGTCTGTCCCTGGGGAGCCCGAGCAGTTCTGTGACAGCACCGAGCCACTCCCAGCGCGTCCCTTCCAGCTGCTCACGGGCTGGATCTGTCGCGTCAGCCTGAGTGCCTGCAGTCTGTAAGGCTTAACTTATGTCCCTGGATGAAAGAATTAAAGAGCCTGTCTGGGCTCTGAGTTAAGGGCTCCTGTGTGTTGATAGGACTTGAGTTATTTAAGTTCACTCTGCAGTGAAACAACCCCCAAGGGACTGTCAGCTCGAGAACACCCACTAACCACAGCTTGTCATATTACTGCACAGGGGGAGGAGTGAGCTTTTAAGTAATTAGTGCCCAAAGCATTCACTGCTTTGTAGGTCAAAAGCAAAACCTTAATTCTACCAGAAAACTAATCAAAAGCCAACACAGATTTGGGAGCATGGCTGTAATCAGCCTTCCCTGTGACACAACACTTAATGAGTAGGCAGCAGCCTTTTCCTCCAGCTCAAATTTCCAACTGACCCACAGAGAGCATGTTGTAGTTTTAATCACCAGGTGACAAAGGCAAGGACATCCACAGTGGGTCCAGGATCTGAAATGGATGGTTGGGCCTTTATAACGGAATAGAAATTGCAAAGTTCATCCTGGCCTCTGAGGTGTGTAACTGGGGGGCTGACAGTTGTCTGGAGAATCAGAGGGAAATAGGAAGAACATGTAGCTCATGTAGCAGAAAAGCTGTCTCAGTTTCTGTTCTTCCATGAATGCATGCCTGGATAGTCTCCTGGGAGAGATCCTTGGGCAGAAAACATGAGCAGGGTCTGTGGTGTCTTTGGGCTCCTGGCAGGACCCGTTCCTTATCCCTCATCTTGAGTGCCAGTACAGAGATAACAGTGGAGTTTCCTTCTTCAGGCACTTCAGGAGATGCTCAGTATCTCCCTTGGAAGTGGTTGCATGCATTTGTACACGAGTTGAACATTGCTGCTGCCATCCTTTAAAACCTGAGGATTAATTAAGCCATTTTAATCGCGTGCTCTTGTGTACGGTTAAAGCGCAACGGGAGCAGAAGGAGGGAAGGAGAGATGTATTCACTTACCCTGCTCACCCTACCATACAATGCTGTGTGTACTGGGAAAGATAAGGAGCAATGTTAAACACAACATTCAAATAATTATGTTCATTATAATGCAGGTTGTCAGATGCTTGTGTCACTCTCAGTGAAAAATAAACTTCTGTCCTTGTACTTTTTCATGATGCAAGAGGAAATGCAATGCTTGAATTGTGTTTCTCATGTTTCCTGGAATCTGAAACTTCCCCATCATGTGTTGGATGTGATTTCTGAATTTACTGTGAGCAATGAGAAGAGGCAGAAAAATGAAATTATACAAAGATATTTCTAAGGCAATCTTTTTCAGCTGTGTTGAGGAGAGAGAATCTTACAGGAAAGGTGGTGACAAGAGGGGTGGGTCAGACAAAATCCTCCAAGGAAATATGCTTTGAGGTACTTGCTGTCCATGGGATCCAGAGCTGGGAGGAACTCATACATATGTGTGAATAAACCAGATTTTTTAACATAGTTTCTGGCACAGCAGGCAAACAGACATGACTGCCAAGTTAGCATGTATAGCAAGTATCCTTGCAGGAATATAATCTGAGCTACTCTAAACCTTTACCTGAACATCCTCAAGCATTTTTGAGCCCCTTTACTCTGTCAGATCAGAGAGCCAATTCCAGTCATTTTGGGGAGGAGTGGCCTGAAGCACTGTCAGCTGAAATGCCATGGCCATGGGTGAATGAAGATGAGAAAAGCAACTCGTGCAGAGGCTGCTTGTCTCAGCCCTGTAGGGCTCTCTCCACATCAAGATGTCCTTCACTTGCTGCAGGATGAGCTCAGACTCGATTCTTGGGTAAAGGACCATCCCTTTCTTCTCTTTTTTTCTCTTCAGACCATTTAACTTTACTTCAAAAGCCTGGGAACAAGACTTGGAAACTTGCTCAGTTCTGTTCTTGGTCTGCTGGTGGCAGAGGCAGATCTCTGCTCCGTCTCTGCCGCTGTCATGGAGCAAAGACCCTGATGATGTTGTCCTTTCTGAAACAGTTTCAGCTACAGGAATGATGAACAGAAGCAGAACTACTCTGTGTGTGAAATGACAATTCCTAAGTGTCTGTGTTTGCAGCATCTTCATTTTGAACCTACACTTGGTATATAATTAAGGGTGTTTGAAGAGAAGCCTCTCATATATCTGCAAATGAGACAAAACCTTCAACTTTTAAATGATCTATCCCCATATAAATCATGCAGAAACATTGAGAGTGGACTTGTGGCTCGTGGTCTGTAGGTCATGTTTACAGAGTAAGTGTCCTGGCATTTATTAGAGGAATCTTTCTCCTGCTCTCTTCCCGTTCTTTCCTCCCCCAGTCCCCTGTGCTGACCCCTAATCCCAACAAAATGAAGATCTGGTTGTCATATGGATGGCAAAGCCTTCCTCTTGCATCACAAACAGTGTAGATCAAAAACACCTCATTTAAAAACAGATGTTTTCTGGTAGTGATTAATATAGTTTCTCCCCCTCTTCCTTTTTTTTTTTTTTTTTTTTTTGGAACCTTTTATTTTGTAATCATCTGCTTTAGCATTAGCTTGAGGGACTGAATTTAGGCACTGCGATGGCTGGATGAACTGGTTCATTTGAAACACAAAGCTGATCTGAATTTTCAAGCTCAGAATGAAACCATTTACATTTCCATGCGTGTCCTCCCTGGTTTAAGCTTAAAGGAAAAGTCCTGTGTAGATCAACATTCTCAAATACCTTTCTCAAGCGAGGGCTCTGGTGGAAGCTGTGGGGTGCTGAGCGCTCACAGCCTCCAGTGGCTCCTGTGCCTTCTGAATTTCCCTGCCTCTCTCCAGGTGCCTCTTTTGAAAATCTCTGTACCAGGTCTTTTATTTGGCAGTTCTTTCACAAAGTGATTTTTCTCCCAATTTATTTGGCCAAAAATGTTCCCCTTTTTTTCCTCTTCCACTCCTCAGCTGTGCACAGCTCAGCTTTCTCCTTCTGCGTTGGAATTGGCTGCATTTTACGGAGGCTTCAAATAGAGAGGATTTGAGCCCATAAATCCTTGCTCTGTGTGTGTCCTTATTTTCACTAATAGCACCACTGAAGTCATCAAGACTGTTTACATGAATAGGATCAGGAGTAATTCTAGTTGGGTCTAATTAGTTACACCAATTTAAGTGAAAGCAGCATCAATCCGTTGTTTTGCAGAGGACGTTGGGATGAAAAATGCTAACGCAGAGTATGAACCCACATGGCTGTGTATGGTTAAAGGATATTGTTGTCTGGCATTTTTCACAAAGAACAATCATTAGTACAAGTTGGAAAAATATAGGGTTTGGGGCTGCATTTTCCCTGCAATTTAATATTACTTGGTATTGGTTAGAAATAAATTGTTACAGACTCCCTTTGAATTTCTTTAGGGTAAATATTTATCACATGTAACATTTCCTCAATATTCTGAATTTTCAATACAATTAGCTTCACTGCAGGTTATTTACTCCCAAGTCAGAATTCAAGGAAAAGCCTCCAAGTGTATTTTGAGCTGAGCTATTCATCAGAAGTCCATCATGATTTTGTTCAAAGTGAAGCAAAAGCTGTGGGAGATTTTCGAGCTGAGGAACTGCATTTGCAAGATGCATAAAACTAATGGTGTACACAAAGTGTCTTGTTTTTCCTCCTTTCTGTGGGGGGTGTTTGAAATGCTCATTACAGGTCCAAAATGGGATGCTGGCAGTGAGATGATGACGGGAGGGAAGCGCAGCTCTGTGAATCCCTGGCAGAAGGCTGGCAGGAGTACGGAGCCGTTTACAGTGTGCCCACCCTGGTGACAGCTCCTGACTGGGTGAACACCCTCGGGATGTCAGCAGGGGTGGCCAGGAGCTGCTGGAAGCACCCCCATACCAGGAGAGGTGGGTGCTGGGGAGGGGTACAGGTGTCAGGGGGTGCCACGGGTAACTCCAGGATGTTGAAACCACTGCACTGGTTTCACTTGGGAAATCCCCCCAAACACAGATACTCAGCTCACTTGGCTCTGGTCGAACATCTCTGACATTTGTTCCATTGGTGATAATCTGTGAACCTTCCAATGCCCTTGGGTTCTTCTCTAACAACTTGTTAGTGAAACCACTTTCTTCTACAGACCTGATCCTGTTGGGTTAATCCTATTTAATCACAAGCTTTACGTGTTCTCAAATCAGAAATGAGTGCAGTTTGCCTGAAGTCAGGGTCAGGTTGTCTCCTCCAAGTGCTGAGGAGTGTGTTCATTGCGATGTAGCTCCCTATCACAATCTACTGGTGGTAATGTTGGTGTAGGAGCTTCCAGCCTTTCCCAGGTGTAGTTTGGTGCCCTTTCATAGGTTGTTACTCTGTGCTGGCTCAATAAAATGAGTCAGGATAAGCTGGGGGGTGAAGAAAACAAAAGGATAATTCAACTTAACCAGTGGAAGTCCACAAGGGAAGGGGCAGGATCCCTGGGGAAGGCCTTGTGACAAGGAGGGAATTTCATGGTGATATTTTCAAAGGCTGTGTTCTACTCGCTGAGATTTATAATGACATTCAGCATGTTCCTGGACTGCAGCTGAAGATGGTTTGTAGACTTCAGAGGCATGCCTTCAGATCACGCCAGTGTCAGTTGGTTTGGGTTTTTTTACTTTAAAGCCACCATATACAGCATCTGCTGATGTGGTTTGTAATCACCTCAAGCTCACTTAAGTGGAACTATTCAGCAAAGAGATTAATTTATACTTCATCCATAATATAACTTCTTCTGGGAATAAAAGCTGGAGAGGATGATGGACAGCATGAAATTTTTCATTACTTGGTTTTAGAAGGGACAAGCCAAAACATTAAAATGCTCCAAACAATTCAGGATATTTTAAAGGTTTCTAAAAGCTTTTTCCTTTTTTTTATTCTTTTATTTTTTAAATATGTTTCATTGTAGGGAACTTCAAAGAGTACATTTGATCTGCTGGTATGGTTTTGACTGTATCCACCAGGAGTTCACTTAAGCCAAGCAGTGAAACAATAATGTATGTTGTACAGCTGAAATGAAAATTAACCTAATGTACAGTATTTGCTGCCTTGCACAGCTGAAATGAACTCCTGGTGGACAGGGAAAAAAATGCTGGCAGATCAAATACACCTTTTGAAGTTTATTATAATAAAATGAAATAAAGCCGCCAAGGGAAGCATTTGCAAAAAAGAAAGGCTTAGGAGGACTACAGCTGTTGTATACTGCTCTGGTCTTTTTTTTTTCTTTTTCTTTTTTCTTTTTTTTTTTTAATTGCATTTACTAAAGCCCCAGTACAGAGCCCACTGAAGCCATTGTGAGTGTTCCCATTAGCTGCTCTGGACCCTGGTATCAGATTGCTGGGACCAGGCTGGCCACCTTCCACCTAAAACCACATACATTACTGGGAGCCCCAGTGACTCTGCCCAAGTGTGGCCTGAATGATCCACCAGAACCCAATGTCTTGCTAAAAAAGCAATTTTCTTGGAAGGATTTTTCAACTAGAGAATTGTGGTATCATAATTTTCAGTTAGCATTTTGCTCCTTCTAAATAAATCCCTCTCCTCCATCCTTTACTCCTGATAAATACAGTCACAGTAGTCCTGGTTTTAATCAGGAGATTAAAAGTGTCCATGCTTCAACTAGCATGGTGAGCCTCCTTTGCTGGGGAAGATTAAGCCCTGCAGAGGTTAGCCTGTTTCCATAAGCAAAAAGAATTTTTTTATTAACATCAGTAGATTAAATAAAATTGCCTATTTGGGGACCTTTTCCCTCTCTTTTTCCCTGAAAGGTGATTAGCATGTCTTGAGAAGTGCCAGTCAAAACTACAAGAGCATAAAGTCCTCGGCATTGCTCCCGTGGCCTCTCCAGGCACTGCTGGAGGATCAGACTGAGTACTGTGAGCACTTGCCAGGGAAATGGGTCTCATTTCCTCCATCCAGCATTCTGCCAGCTAGGGGAAACTCCAAAACCAAATTAACATTGTCTTCTCTTTTCTCCCTTATTTCAGGGAAACAATAAAAGCAGCCCTGTGTATTTATATGCATCCCCCATGACTCTGGTGGCTCTGCTGGTGCATCCATTAGTTTGCTTTGACAGGAAGAGGCTGTTGTGACACAGGCCCTGCCTGGCAGGAGGGTGTTGTGCATCCCAGGGGAGCTGAGCAGGACAGCAGAGCTCGCCAGCCCCAGTGCACACCAGCAGCCCACGGGTCACTGGGTCAGCCAGCAGCACCAGCCTGGGAGCACTGAGGGAGCCAGAGGCAATTAGGGACCCAGTCCAGCCTGAATTCCCTGTTTCCACACAGGGCTGGTTGGGTGAGCTTGGGAAAATCTCACCCTTGCAGTGGGGGCTGCTGTGGGACCTCAGTCTTGCTTGTGGGACCTCTGTTTGCTTTGGTGCTTTTGAGCAGGAGCACGCAGGAGACTCAGCCGAGTCAGGGGCTGTGTGTGCAGGACCCTGGTGTCTGTATGGGCTGTACAGAATGCAGGGATGTGTGCTTATGTGTCTTGTGGCCAGTGCCACTGAAACTCCTCACACAGAGCTGCAGCCTGGGAAGATGAGGAGCTGCAGTAGCTCTGTTTGCAGAGCTGGTTTGGGCATGGGACCTCAGCCTGCCAGAAATTCAGTCCAAATCTTGTCTCAGGCCAGTGTCTAATCAGGGCACTGTCTTGTGCAGGACCAGGTCTTTTGTTTTAGTGTTACAGAACTTGATCCCATAAACCCTTCCGTGGGTGGGGGAGTAATCTGTGCTTATGGGATTAGTCACTCTGAAAGCACTCCTGTGTAAATAAAGTGTACTCACAAGAGCAAAGCTCAGTTCTCTGTGTAGAAGAGCTGTGATGCTTAGCAGGCAGCACCCTCCGGATTCTGCCCAATGGTTTTTTCTCTGCCAGCCCTGGATGGTAACGAGTGGCAAACCAGGGATTTTGTAGATCCTAAATTTGTATTTGTTTGACAGTCCAGGCATTGTCTGTGTATTCCCCTCCCCTCCTCCCGGAGCAGTGGGCATCCCCGGCAGAAAGTGAAAACTGAATGAACTGATTGCTTAACCTCTCCTGACTCTACCCTGGTGGTAGATCATTAATGGTGTAGAAAACGAGGGCCAGCGCTGGCAGCACAGGGTGGGGTGTGTGTGCATCTTTAAGAGATTTATGTGGAGGTCTGAGATGAGGAGACAGCACTGTGGTACATCATCATGCAGGAGACATCAGAGACGTTCTTCTTCGCTTGGATGCATTATCATAAAAAGTGATTTAGACTAGAGCTGATTGATGCAAATGGTCCTCTGTTCTTTCCTATCATTAGCGGCCTCTTTCAGTGGCCAGAGGCAGTGATTAAAGCTGTCATTTGGAGCTGCTCATTAAAGACAAGCACCCGAGTAGCGGGAGGAAAAAAAGGTTGAAGAAGCATGATTTTATTTCTTTCCCCCCACACCCCTTCCTTAAAAAAAAAAAAAAGGGCATTATCCTTTTTCCAGTTCTGGCTCTACAGGAAAAGTCTCTGATGTAAGAATGCAGGTGGTTTAAAAAATAAAATCAGAACTACGTTATTGTCACTTAGTATTTTGAGGACAGCGCAGCAGTGTTGAGATGATCATTATAAAAGTATCACTGGGTGTATTTGTTATGGAATAACCTGATAAAATACTAAACATCATTATTCACACAAGCCAGCCATTGCCACACAGAAATTGTGCAGGGCTGTAATGACTGTTCTTTTGAGGCTGGCTGGGAAGGATGAGCAGAGGCAAACGCAGAGATGCTGGATGGTGATCTGGTTTGACATGCTTCATCATAACAGATTTGCCTCTTCAAAGTTTAGATTCTTCAGGGCAAGGACTTTGTTTCACTACAGATGCACACGGAGTGTCACACAGCAGAGCCAGGAGCTTGAGTGGGACTTCTGGACATCATCACGAGTGAGAAATCAGGGCAAGTTGTTGTTAAATAAATGGCTCGTAGTGGTCGCTTTGTATAACCAGGGACCGTGCAAGTCATCCATAAAATTGTCCCCGGCGCAGTCCTGGAGCTGAGGATGCAGCGATTCCCAGGGACTGCTGGGGGTCTTTGGCTCACGCCTCGGTGCCCTGGGCTCCCCAGCAGAGCGGGAGAGCCGCCGCTCCTCCGGGGCGAGTGCCGTGTGCCAGGCTGAGGGACCGCTCCGTGCCGCTGGCATTTGATGGCCCGAGATGGGCACAGGGTGAGGAGGGACAGAAGGACAGGGATTCGGAGCAGCAGAGCCGAGCTGGAGCCCAGCAGCCCCGTGCTCTCCGCAGCCCCGGGCACGGTAATTGCGGCGCTGCTGTCGGAATTAACGCGTTTTTAAAGAGGTCACAGCCGGAGAAGCTCCCTAAGTGCTTTTAGGCCAGGCTAATAGGAGATGCTGAGGAATGACTGAGGGGAAGTTATGATGATAGTGAAGGAGTAATTTAGCATATTAGGGGAAATATGTCAAACCACACTGATTGCTATAAATACAGCCTTCTTCTTTCAGAATCTGGCTGTGCCCCAAGGATTTTCCTATGAAATTATGGAAGTGCAGCTTACTTATTACTGGCTGACTTTCACACCATTGTGCCTTCTTTTTTGGTCATGTGCTGAACGCTAAATTGGTACCTTTCCCAATGTGCTCATTTTTCTTCTAGCAATCCTGTGTGAGACAGCAGAAACAATGTTGTGACTCCAAGGGGGTGGTGGCATCCTTAAAGCTGAGTTTATTCTTCAGGAGAACCCCGTTGCTTAGAGATTTCCCAGATGGGGGAGGTGATGGGGCAGGTTGCAGGGAGTCAGTGGGGCATGGAAAGGGAATGAGCTTTTGGTGCTCAGGGCTGAATGCTCAGGGAAGGAGAGGGGGCAATGCTGGGCTCAGCCTGGCCAGAGCAGGCAGCAGAGGCAAGAAGCAGAGCTTGCTGAAGGTAGCTGCTAACAGCCAGTTTGGGATTTGCCTGTGATTTTTAACAGGTAGTTTTTCCAAACTGGGCCAAATTGCTTCCAACAGAGCCTACTTCTGCTTCTCTGTTCAAATGTGATGTTGCTCTCACTGCAGTAATTTCGTTTTATACATTAGATACATTATATTTTAATGTATATCCTCCTAATACTCAAATAATCCATACTGTACTGACAATAGGAATAAATTCTTCAGCATTAAACTGCCAGAAAAAGTGAGTGCTTTGTGTGTCATCATTCAGGTTTTGGGTGCAATTGATCTGAACAAGGATTTGGATTTTGGAAAATGCTCTGCTATTTATCTCCTGGAATCCTTTGGGCAGCAAAGACATCTAATATGAGGGAGGAGAAGGGCAATTGTTAAGCAGAGTTAAAGATTACTATAATTTTAGACCATTTTCTCCTCCTTATGCATCAAACCCAAGTTGCCAACAATTAGAAAACAGCAACATTTCCAAAAGATTTTCCTTTACCTTTGTTTCAGTTTTCCTTTAAGCCAGCTTAGCGATTCTGTGCATTCATCTTTCTTTCCTCATTCTTTGTCTTTCTTGTTGCTATTGATCATATCTGTGCAGCTGCAGTTCTGCACTGTGGCTTGTCTGGAGAAGCTGAGACTGCCCCTGGATCCCTGGCAGTGCCCAAGGCTAGGCTGGATGGGGCTTGGAGCAGCCTGGGACAGTGGAAGGTGTCCCTGCCATGGCAGGGGTGGCACTGGATGAGCTTTAAGGTCCCTCCAACCCAAACATTCTGTGATCACTGAGGTGGGACACAGCCCCGCTGCAGGGAGGCCATGTGTGTGATTTGTGGGACACCTGGTGCTCACCAGGAATGGGAAATATTGAGTGTAGGAAGGTGGGACACACACAACCAGAGCAGCCCATGTCCTGTGTGACACAGGTGACACATTTGGGTTTCACCAGCACTAAAACCCCCATGGACTGAGTCTGTATCATTTTTGCAATAATAATTTCTCTGTGTAACAAACAAGTGGTATTAATGACAGCAGGCTAAGATGAACACTGGCCTCTCTTGCATCTGTTTTGCAGGGATCCAGGTTTAGTCTCTTCACTTGTGTCTTTGCACGGTATTTTTGACTCTCGCATTCAGAATGGGCTGCACAGCAGAGCTTTGGGTGAAGCTGCTTTTGCACCAATGACAGTATTGATTATCTTGGGTTGTGAATGATGCCATGTGAACAGGTGACACTTCCAGCCACGCTGGTCTCCACCTTGCCAAGCTCCCTGTCTATCAGCCCAGCACCACAGCTCGCTCCCAGCATCCAGGGGACTGGAGCTGTGCAAAAGCTTATTGACTTTGAAGTTAGTCCCAAAAAAACCAGCAGTTTGGCCCCATGCTGGCCTGGATTTAGCTTGGGAGCTTGGAAGGCATCAGTTCAGGCGGAAAGGGCAAAGAGCATGTTAGAACAAGTGTGAAGATAATTTAAAATTTCATTTTGTTTCATTTGTTTTTACCAGAGAGCAGCTTAAGAACTCTCAGGTCAAGAGAGCATTTTGAAAGTATTGATTAATATTGTTAATAAAACAGTTAGAGTTGCTAAATGAGGCTCAGGCTGGGAGAGCAGTGTATAGATGTACACATGCAGCATAATCTATAAGTATATTATTATTATTATTATTATTATTATTATGTATGTGTAGCCTGTGAGTTCTATCTTGCTGTCTCAATACAGTTGTGTATAGAAACACCTAAGAGCACCTTCAGAAAAACACAGTGATGTAAAAACTTCTAGATCCTGAACCACAATGTTCTGCCATGTTGCTGTCAAAAAATTAAATATACAATTCTCATTTTCTTCCCGATGGAGGAGTTGCAATAATTTGGGGATAAATTAAAAATACAATCCAATCATTTCCTTGTAAAACCTGGTGCTGACATTAGCCTTTAGTTATGACATTGCAATTATCTCCATGGCAACCCGGTGTGATGTGACAGCACGGTGGCTGCACGTTCACGTGCTCCCAGCCTGGAGCCCAGGGAGCCAGGTTCCTGCCTGAGACATTCCTGATTTTCTCCTTCCTTGCAGTAGTTTAGTGCTGGTGTAACATGGCTGCACTCAGGGCTCATGTTCCTGTTCAAAGAGCAGAGTGGGATTCTGTGCATTTATGGGAGTCTTTCAGCCATATTAGGTAGCAATATTGTATATGATCTCTTCCATTAATAAATAATTTTGAGAAAGCTCATATATGAATACAGCACTTCCAGGCCATTATGCACAGGAATACATTATCAGTGTAGACTGCACCTTGGTTAACTCTGAAGCCTCTGTTCTTTAGTCAAACACATTTGGTGTTTCCTGGAGCCACAGGACAGCACCAAGCAGAGCAGAGAAAAAAAGAGTTATTGTGGACTGAAAGGACTGAAAAGGCTAAAGAGGCACAACCCAAAACCTGTTCCTACTTTAGTTTGGACTGCGTTTTACAGTTGGTTCCTTGTGTGTCCACAGACTCCCCAGTGACAGTCTGTCAGTCTTTCCTAGGATCCCCAACTCCTGTGTCTTCATTTGCAGTTTTCTGTCGGGGTTATGATCTGTATCCACCCCCAAACTGAGGTTACATGGCAAGGTCCCCCCTTGGGAGGCTGTGGCGCTGGGGCTGAGCTGAACCCATAATCTGTCCCCCCATTTTCACTTTGAAGGAAAGGGGGAAATCTGGCATGTCTGGGCTGAGCAATTTCCACATCTTCAGTCACCGAAATATCAGGAATCAAATCTGCCTCATGCTCAGTGCAGAAAGGACTTCTGAATACAGCTCAGGGCATTTTGTCCTAGGAATGCATCGTCAAGCACACCTTAATTTGTTTGGTAAACTTTTAAATTATTCTTATTCCCTTGGTGCAATCATGGATTGAATGGTAATAGAGCCATCCACCACCAACTTTAATGCTTCTGTGTCTACCTGTGGACACTGCTTCATGTAGTGCTTAGGCCACCAGGTTGGAAAGGCCATTATCCACAGTTCTGGACAAGTGATACATGTATTTATACCTGTAAACACACAGCATATGTATGTGTATATATATATATATATATATATATATATATATAATGTGTCACTGCTGCAGCACCCTTTAAGAGAAGAACTTGTTTTCTGAAAGGCATCAAGACTAAGATGTATTTCACCACCCCACTGTGCAGCAACTTTGGTGATTAAATTTCTGTATGGTGAGATAAGACAGCATCCTGAAGGATTTATGTCCTTGTACCTCTGTAGGCTGTGAATTTGCTTTCTGTTACCTTAGTGAACTGTGCTGGAGGTGTTTGAGGCCTGGAGGGGGCTTTCCTTCTTGTTCTTTTCTGGCTGTTGCACCTAATATCCTTGATTTTTGGCATGGACTGGCCCACAGGGGTGAGAGAAAGGAGCCATGGTGCTGTGTTATCCTGGTGTGTGGCTCTGGGATGGGGAAAGGATGACTGCAGAGTGTTTACTGGAGTTTACTTTGCTTTTTCCCAGCAAAGTAAGGCTCAGGAGCCAACAGGAGTGTGTGGGCAGTGCCCTGGGGCTGCAGGAGGGAAGGGGTGAGCCTGTGGAGAAATGGGCTGCATGACTGGTCCTACAGCTGCCAGCCCGTTCACTCTTCCTCCTGCCTTCATCCTGCTCTCCCTCGTTCCTGCAGTGCCCTGGACAGCTCCGCCACACGGGCACAGAGCTCTGCTCTCTCCTCAGGAGGAGCACCCAGGGCTGAGCTCAGACAAAGGGAGCTGGCACACAGCAGCCTCTGAATGGCCCCAGATCTTCCCGAGCTTCTTGTGAGGCAGGAAGAGCTGGCTGGGCTCTCCTGGCACATGACACAGCCGCCTTTGATGTCAGGGAGAGGAGTGTCCCAGCCCCCGGGTGTGCAAATCTGCTGAGACTCACGGGATCAGCTCCTGACCTGCCAGTGTGGGAGAATGAACAGCAAGAAGACCCTTGCCAAAGGGCAGGGAGAGAGCCAGAGAAACCATGAGCATTTAGGAAGATACTGGCTCAGCATTCAGCCACTGTTCTATCTGCAATGAGCGCAAAGCTGGACTTCATCATTGCACTTTAAAATATTTTGCTTTTATTAAACATCTGAAAAAACTGGTTTGCTGCTGGTTTTCTTCTTGGCTCAGTTATCCAGTCTTGATGCATTATTTCTTTCCTTTTTGTGAGAATGAAAAAGTGACACCTTCTCCTCTTGCAAAGCAGAATTGATATTTCTCAGTACTGACAAAATATCTTCATTTAAAATGTTTGACTTTCCACCTGAGACCCCCACTAAATCTATCCACTACAACAGCTGGTGCTAGGAAAACTGCAAGGAACTAAAATTCCCATGTAAACATGATTGAAGCATCTCTTTACCCGGCATACCTGGCACTGTTTATTCTGAGGGTGATCTTAGATAGGGGATGGAGTTGGACTGGGTCTGTTTTCTCCTGCAGTTTATTGGGAGGAATCTGTGGCTTTCAAGATGCTGTTGGCCTGAGGACTGACACCACCAACATCCCTGAAGTTTGGGCTTTGGTGGGACTGCTCACATCGTGCAGTTATGTAGGCTTGATTCCAAACCTGCTGAGGTGTCACTGAAAATCCTCCTGTGCTTTGAATGGAGCCTAAACTTTCTGCAGATCAGCTTTTCCAGCATCTGCTGTGCTGCAGAATGGCTCCTCACCCATGGGCCTTGCAGGCAGCATCTCCCTGCTCCTCCTGCACTCTGACTGCATAGAGAGCTATTTAGGTTGGCTTAAGGTTTAAGTTTCTGTATTAATTCTCTCCTGACCCTCGTTAGCCGAAAGGAAAAAACAATTCTGAAAGGGTTTGATTTCCTAATATTGTATCTTCTGTATCTGCAGTGCCTGTTGTGGCCTATTAAGAATTAAACTGAGATCACTAAACTCATTTCATTTATGCCTTGGGCCTCATTCAAACCCTGGTTTCCCAGCAAAGTAAGGCCAATGGATTAACGTTTCACCTAGCTCAATGGAGTGGTTTTCATCTCTTTTAATGCCTTTGGCATTAAGGAGAAAAAAAAAAAAGAAAGAAAGGGGAGGGAAAAAAAAAGAGGACGATGCTTTGACTGCACCAGAGCATTTTGTTAGTGCTCCGGCAGTGCCTTTACTGGGATTATTTTGTACTGTGCTGGGCTTTATCCCACTTCCAGTGGGAGAGGAGGAGTGGCAGGAACGTTTATTGCATCTTTATGTTGTTAAGCAGTTTGTCTGGCCACGATTTTTTTTTTAAAGGGATTTGGGTCTCTCTCTTTAAAAGGCAGCCTGGTCCTCCCTGGCCAGGCCCAGCAGCCTTGGCTGCTGTCAGACAAATTACAGTATGGGTGAAGCTGTGATATCAACATGTGCGACTTGATCTTTTTTAATGGGGGCACCACGGGGGTTTCTGCCTGCCCCACTGAGCCTAATGTTCTGTAAGGAAAAACAGACCCAGCACTAAAGGACATTTCTAATGGGCTGCAGCTTAACCCTTTGCTAGCTGCTTGCCTGTCTCCAGCATCATGGTCTTTAGGGAAGTGTTTAGGGAATCCCACAGGAGCTGACTTTGCTTCTCCTCAAGGTACTTCATCATGATACCTGGGCAAACGCTGTTCTGGAGGGACATGGCTCTCCTTCCTCCCCCTCCTCTTCCCCTCAGCTCCTAATTAAACCAAATGGTTACAAACTCACTGGTGAAGGGAGCTCTGTAATTATAACAACAAAATAGCCTGTAAATTGGAGCTGTCTACTTCTTTATATTAACAACAGCTTTATGTACAAGTGTGGCTATTTATTTTGACCTTTCATAATAATTAGCTTCCTAGGGATAAAGAGTTAGACATTTATGAATTCAGCAATGCAAAACTGCAAAGGTGAAGACCCTTCTGGAAATGGGGGAGTTCTGCAGATTTATTTGGGGTTTATTTTTGTGGGCATTTGATCCTGTCCTTTTTTACTTGTTAACAAGCTCTGAAATCTAAGCATGAATTCTGCAGGGCCTGAGGGCTTCTGCAGGGCTCTCTTTCTCCTGTGTACCTCCTTCACCATCTCAAAGTGCTCCTCAGGAGGGTGCGTGAGGCTCTGGAGACAGGGCATCAACAACTGCTGCTCTGCAGAGAGAGAAACCAACCTTGCCACACCCATCAGTGAAAGGCTGGCATATTTAGGCTGCCCAGAGAAGCTGTGGCTGCCCCATCCCTGGAACTGTCCAAGGCCAGGCTGGATGGGGCTTGCAGCAATAGGAATCCCTGTTCCACTGGGATAGTGGAAGGTGTCCCTTCACATGGCAGGGCGTGGGAGTGGATGGGCTTTAAGGTCCCTTCCAACCTCAACCAGTCTGGGATTCTGTGATTTTGCTGAAAACTTCAGCCCTAATGTCAGGTATGCTAGGGCACCTTGGTTCTGTTATTCTGCTCCCAGTCATTGTTCTTTAACTTCCTTAACTTTTACGCTGCCTCACTTTCCCCACAGTCAGTGGTCCTTAAGCATGGGGTGCAGGAAGTTGCATGCCTGTGAAGCCTTTCACTGGATAGAATATTGCAGTATCCATTTATTATTAATTGTCATTAGCACTAAAAAGCCATGAAAGCTCTTAGCATCTTGTTTACTTCATGCAGCTCATACTGAGGACTCCTCTCTAGCTCTTGAGATAGTGCAGTAGTTGTAAATAGAGCTTAAGAAGCAATAAAACCTCCTTTCACTGCTGTGTGCCACTTTTGGAGGCAGCCGCTTGTCTCCTATGCTGATGTTGGACAGGATGGGGTTGGAAGGAGCAGTGAGGTTTCTTCCATGAAATGTATGATTAGACTCTGTGCCAAAACCTCAGAGGAGAATATTTCCACTCCTTGGCTGACTCTCATGAGGGACAGGTAATGAGGATCTGAGAGCACACCCACCAGCCTTCCTATTCCATCTTGTTGTGTACAGTTCAATTCCTGCCCATTGGTCCTTGGGCTAGGAAATTCCATGTCCTTTTGGGTTTTTTTTTCCTGAAGTTTTGCTGTACTCTGAAAATTTTCATCATGAAAAGTCACTTTGCCAACAAAACACACAGCGGGCTTGGATTCATGCTTGGGTTAACTTCAGGACAAAGGGGCAAAGGGGATTTTTACCCTGGAGGGACGGTGACAGTGCCACCACGGGTATCCCATGCTCACCTTGCAGGCCTTTTCCCATCATTAGCTTAGACCTTTGAGTTTCTGGTAGGGAGAGCCAGTGTCCAGAGCCCCCTGCAGCTCTGTGTAGATGCACACCATGGAATGAGTTTGTACAGGGCTCCTCAAGAGAAGCTTTAGGTGGAATCCTCACTCGGGGCTTACTTAGGGTTTGAGTGAGGGTAGAGAGCTCTGCCAGAGGACAGAGTGAGCTTTGCACTGCATGCTTTGAAAATCCACGATATGCACTGGAGGGCTAAATGAAGGCACAGGATTAAATCCAGCATGGATCCTGTACAAACTGGAGTCATGTATTTGAGGCTAAGGCCACTGCGGATCCAGTGGATGGCTAAAGATAACACTTTCTGTGTTGTCTACATACTCTCTGCCTTCACACCTCAGTGTTAGGGTGTGTTGGAGATAGAGAGGCATGTCAAGGCTGTAGCTGCAGGATGCATAATACTGATGGTGCATTCCTAGAACATCCCAGCAGTGTTCATTTGATCCGAGTCAGGTGTAGCTCTGTGGTTACATTTCTGTCTGTTCAGCCAAAAATATGACAGAAGTTTATGTTGGCTTTTCTGCTCTCTGCTGGTGTTACATTAGCTGTGAGATGACAGATGATACTTCCCTCCAGGAAAACATTTGCTGGGACAGACTCACCTATCAACTTTTTTTAAACTTTGCTTTGGCACTGTGAGTTGATACACAACCAGCACTTCAAGTTTGAAGGCTGCAGGGCTTTTCCCCAGGCAATTGCCCCCCTTAAATTTGGTTTATTGTGCAATAAAACCACAATCTTAGTGCTTGTCAGTACAGAGAACTGTGGGTTTCTTGCACCTTTGCAAACACCTTGTATCTGCTTGCACTGGAGCAAGGCCACCCTAAGCACACTGTCCTTTGTTTTACAAGGAATAAAAGTGGTTAATGTTGCCAGCTGACCACTAACAGGAACAGATTGGTGTTTAAAGTTTACAAACACCATAGCAGGGATGGTTGATGGTGCTGCAAGGACAAATGGGGTAACATTCCTACAAAGGAAAGTAGCATCTGAATCCCCATCAACTGAAGGAAAAGGTCATCATGGTAAAATCTGATGAAAATATGGAAAACTGTTCCAAGGAAGTAAGAAGTTCTCCATTCGCTGTGGAGCAGCGCTCAGACCTTGTCGCGGAGCAGGGCTGTCCAGCTGAACTGGGGCTTGATAAAAGAACTGATAAGTTCTGCACTGTGTAATTGTCATGGTGAGCTCAGAACTGTGGCTTCAACACCAGGCATCAAAGAAGACAATAGAAATGTGTGTGTGTGTATGTACATGACATAAAGTGAGAGGTGCCAGGCTTTCTGTGGCCAGGGTGCTGAAGCCCGTTTTGCTGGGCTGCCCTTGCCCACACCACTGCTCCTGGCTTTTGCTCTGCACCCACTGAGTGCTCAGGGAGCAGCAGCCTTGGCTTTGGGGCTTGGCATCTGTTACTCTGAGATCCTGAAACATTAGCTCCTGGCAATTAATATAATTACGTCATTAATGTCACACCCCTGATGTTACTGTGTGTCAGAGTCAGACAATTGCAGTGTTGTGATTTCTTAGTTATGTAAAAGGCGATTAAGGCAATTAAGTGGGTGATTAAAGCTGCTCAGTCAGAGGTGCTGACTGATGCTATTACCAAGCAGCAGCACTGGTGTATAATAACAGTGATGGAAAGTACCTCCAGCAGCAGGGACTTGCTTGTTGGGGACCTAGGGGATCTTCAGTGAGCCATCCCACACCCCCTCATCCCCCCACCTCTATCAGCCACGGTGATTTACTGAAAGGTGTTGAGAAAGAGCACATACTGCATCAACTACATGGTTAAATAAAAAGCTTCAATGTTCCCTTTGAAATGAGCATTATTGGCTTTATTTAATTAAATATGGATTTACACTATAAATATTGGAGCTCATAGTGCCCATATTTCAATTAATGGATCATTTGTATGTCATGCTCGCTTTGTAATTACTGGAATGTGAAAATACAATGAATTGAAATGATTTCCCCTCCTCTTCAAATAAATCTGAGCAAGAATCAGATAGAAACTGTTTTCCTACCCAGAAGTGTGTGGGGATGTGGCTGCACCCAGCACAGCCACACGGGTTCCAGGCAGAAGAGAGGATTTTTAACAGGTTATTGCAGGAAGAGCGTGTGGGGTGTGTGAGACATCTGTCTTGATACTGTCAGCAGTGCTTCTGTAGGACAGAAAGCTGCCTACATATGAAGTGTTTTACTCCCAGGGTGACTCTGGCTGTTAAGTTGACAAATACAATGTACCATTTGGTGCAAATGATGGAGATTGCTGGGTTGTTTCTGTTCAGGACCTCAAACAAGCCTATTCAGAAGCTGTGTTCAGCAGTGCTGTCATAAACTGCTTGATGGGGAGTTGGGGAGTTGTGGGGTAAGCACTGGGTTTGGATTTTAGTGCCCAGAGAGCAAAAAAACATGGAAAATGCCATTGTTTCTTGTCTTCTGAACACTGCCCACACACATTTTTATAGTCTCCTCCTTCTGTTTGCAAGGATGTGGTATCCATTTTCCAGGGTATTTTATGTTAAAAAGAAATATAAATAAATATGTCAGGCTTTGCATCAAACAAACCCAGTGGTAATTGAGACTGGCAAGGATCTGCTGTCAGGAAATGGGGTTTTATTATTCTCTGCTCGGCAGAAGCAGCAGCCCTGGCCTGGGCCCTCTCCTGCTCCTCCTCGTCCCCATCTCAGCAGGCAGATGGCAGCCAGCAGAGCACCGGAGTCTGCCCGGCCACCACTGCCCAGCCAGCTAAAGGTGCCTCCGAGGGCCTGGCCGCGAGCTGCCATGGCATACATAATTCCATCAGAAAACATCCAAGGGTGGAAATCATTGTTCTCTGAACTAGCTGAGCTGGAGCCAGAGCAGAAATACTAAAGTCAGTTGTGCCTTTGAGCTGCCTATAACAGCGCCCTTTGGAGACCCATTTCATACCAAATTTGAAGCCTGTGTTTATTGCCCATTAAAGCAACCTTTATTTTATGGCAAATGTTGCAGTAATTGCCTTTTACGAAGAGCACTTTGTAACACACATGCACTGTTGAAAGAAAACCACTCTGGTATTGTCTATCGGGACTTAATGGCGCAATTAATTTTACTCCATCTGTTCCTGAGACTTTAAAGGAAAATGGATTTTTTTTTTGAGCGCACTTTAATGAAGAAGATAAAGCGGCCCGGCTGGTGTCCCACAGGCTCAGCGCAGTAAGTTCAGATTATTGCTCAGTCTGTCAGAATGGGCTGCTCCCCTCGGCAGCCGCGCAGCCAGCAGCCCGCGCTGGCCCCTCGCCGCGCCATTCCTGATGACAAACTGCCAGCCGGCTCCCACAAAAGCGCGATTAAAATGTCAGCACAGGATGACGAAGGGGCCAAGAGGGTCCTCGGAGACAAACTGTGTTGGGTATGAGTTAATACTTCACCGCAGTGCGAGGCTGGGCTGCTGCTGCTTCAGGGAAGTGCGAGCAGAGCCGTACAAAGGGCTGGTGTGAGCACACGGATGCACCTCGTGCCGCAGCTGGAGCGCTGGCACGGCCCCGCCGGCCGCCGCGGATTTATACCGGCTGAGGGGCTGCCAGGCCAGCCGAGCTGCTTGATTTTATGTCCACCAGCCCATACTGCACAGCAAATGGAGCTGCAGGATTCGTTTCCCTTCCCTGGGCCTGCCATGTGCGGAGGCGCTGGAGAGGGGCAGGGATGCTGTGGGATGGCGGCAGGAGCTGGCCGCGCTGCCGCGGGCGGGGCGAGGTGCTTTGCAAAGGGTCTGCACGGAGGGTGTGCAGCGGAACCTGAGCCCAGAGACCCCGCGGCCCGGCGTCCTGGGACTGGGGCTGCTGTTGGGGGCAGAGACCCTGTTCTGCCGCGGCCAGGCCAGCCCCACGGAGGGCTGGTGGTGTGGGATTGGTGTTGTGGGCTGGGGGTGACCGTCCGCCAGCCCAGACCATGGCGGGGCCGCCCCCGATCAGGGCCCCGGTGCGGCTCCACCGGCACCAGGGGCTGCAGAGCCCGCTAGTGTTGCTGAGGCCGGGGGTCCTCGGAGAACGAGTGACCTCAGCCCGTGTTGAGACAGCTGAGCCTGTCACGCCAACGCCGGTGTGCCTGCTCACCCCCGGCCGGGCTCGGCCCACGTCCCCTCACGGGGAAGGGCGATCCCGGTGCGGTTCATCGGCACGGCCTCAGCCCTCGCCGGTGTTTGCTGACTTGCGAGAGGGTAGGACCCACTTTGTCACTGCAGTTTAATTCCCCGAGAGCCCTCCTGAGTAGTTTCTGGGGGTGTGAGAGTGACAAAAGCCTGTAATGAAAAGGAGAGGAGATTGTCAGCGCTGGCATCCCGCTGGGAGCGATCTGCGCTCCTCCTGGGCAGCAGGTGGGAGCCGCGCCATTGTCCCTAATGGTTATTAGCCAGCGATGAGCAGGACAAATGTGGGGTCACCTCTCCCGCTGGCAGGGCAGCAGTTGCAGGATTTAAAGCCCCTAGGAGAGGAAGAAATGACATGGTTAGTACCTACAGCTCAGGATGTGACCTGCTCACTTTTAAATGATCTGTTAGACTTCGGGGGAGGGAGAGTGGAGGACTGCTAGAGCAAGTTGAATTCAAAATATATTGCCTACTTGAATTAAATGCAATCAGAGACATTCACTGATATCATAATGGCTCTTGAATAATCAGCACAAGACATAGACTGGGCTATTGACTATTTAAAGCAAGATCCAGCAAGACAGCGATTGCAGCGAGCTGCCTTTGGCGACGGGTGGGTTTTGTTTCCAATGCCATGTGCTGATTCCCAATGAAGATTTAAAGCCAAGGATATAAAACAGGAAGCCTTTACATTTCCAATAAAACTTGCTTGCTTCTTGCTGTTCATGTTCAATTGAAAAAAAATGTCTTCCTGGGTTTCCATGTTCCTTATGGATTTACTTCATCCCGCCTCTCCAATGTGCTCGTCTGTGTCATCTCACCCCCTCCCTGCTCCTCTCAGCCCCTCTTCCTCCCTCCCTCCCCTCGGAGTTTTCGGTGGTTGGGGATTGATCTTTCTCTTGTGCCCATTTAACTGGAACAGCTCTCCCTCATCTCCCCTGAGCCACTTCCTTGCCTCAGGTTACCCCTTAAAAAATACTGATTTGCTGTTCTCTGCTGCCCGTGCTAAATGCTGCATTATTACACCTTGCCCCGCTAGTTCCAATTTCCCATTTTTGCCTTGTCATTACGAGCCTGCATGAATTTGTTCCTTATTGCTATTCAGTTTCAGGGTTTTTCAGACTGACCTTTGCCTCCCTGCGTGGCCTGCCCTGTGTGGGAGCTGCTGACCCAGATGTGTGCAGAGATGTACCGGTGCTGTTAATGGCTGCACAGCGTGCTCGCCCTGGGAGCTCCAGGCACTTCACCGGCAGCAGTGGAGGCTCGGGCTGTCCCGTGGGGGGAGCCTGTTGGGTTCCAGCTGGATGAGCTGAGCACAGGCTGTGCAAACATCTCAGAGAGATGGGGCAGGGGCCAGCCTTGGGAAGCACAGGGCTTGCACTGCCACAGCCACGAGCAAGGCTCCTTTCCCTATGCTGCAGAGCAGTTTGTGGTGCTTTCTTCAAGGGATTTGTGTGAAACTAAATTGTATTGTATCAGATTAGGGCTCTATAAGTTTACTATTTGCAGTGCACCATACATCTGTTCCCCCAGTAATCTCCCTTTGGATGGGACCCGCGTTTATTCTGGGAGCTGCTTCAACAGGAAAATAAATGTGCCCGTATCAGTGTGTTATTGAGGGAGTAAAGGGATGCAGCTGGTCCCCAGCTCATTCAGCAAACCTGTGCTGTGACTTACAGCTCTGTGCTGTGCACGCTGTGCCACCAGCTCTCCTCAGCACTGCCTGTTAATGGCAGGGCTTATAAGTAGGTTCAGTCAGGGCAAGATTCCTGTCTAGCACTCGGTGCTTTCCAAACCCTGCGGTAAATCCCCTTCTGAATGGAGCACTGTGCTGGCCTTTCAGGGCTGGGGAGAGGGGAGGATTGAAAGATTTGCCTTTGCATTCTGCACGGCTCGCCTGACGCAGACATATAAACCACAGGAGGTTTGTGCTGGTGTTTTCCCAGCTCATTTCCCATAGCCTGGGAAGTGATCCCTGAGTGTCAGGTGGCATGCAGGCCACTTTCCATGTCAAGGAAAGCAAAAGAAACCAGTGTGCTCCTCTGTGTGGCTAGCTCTTGTTTATCCTTTTAAGTGTTGCCTGCCCAGGAATGGAAATGGCTGTCTCCCAGTTACCCATTTGATCTGGGATGGCGTCTCTCTGACACTGAGCTTTGCTTCAGGAGCTCTCCAGTTAGGGGTGGGGAACCTTCCAGAACTGCAGGGTCATATTTTCACCCTCAGTGGAGTTTTGATTTGTTTCCAAAATCTATCTTTTCCCATTCACTGGGGAAAAATTAAATGCCAGGATGATTCTTCTTGGCAGCTCCTGGCTTCAGAGAAACTTTTTGTGCCTGGTGGATGTGCTTGGCCTGGTGGACATGGCCAAGGGGCAGTGAGAGGCTGCTTGGTGTCTTCATGGCAAAATTCCATGTTGAGAACCCTCAGGGGAGGAGAAGACTCCCTAAAGTAATGAGTTCCTTTGCAGTACAAAAAGTTGGGCTCTCCATTTTCTTCTGATGGGCTTGAGTCACGAGTGATTCCAAAGAAAAGCTTGACCACACAAGGAGCAGAATTTCTTTTTTCTGTGCTTATATGGAAGCTCAGTGTCCCAGCTGGCCCTGGGAATCTGAGGGATTCAGAGGCTTTCACAGAAAGTGTCAGTGTCATAGAAGCTCTCTAGAGAGCTGTTAGACAAACACAACTCTAACACAAAGTTAGAGTTACTTGAGGCACACTCATGGCAGGAATAGAGATTAAAGGTGCACGCACTTGCAAAGGTTTGGAAAACTGGAAGACAAAGCATCTCAGAACTCAGGACTTGAGGCATTAGTGATTATTTACCATTTTACACATATAACCTGTGGTGTGCAGGACACCCTCAGCACTCTTGTTTCTTCTCCTATGTGCAGCAGTGTCATCACAGGTAAATCGGACTTGACATGAGCAGGAATGAGCCCAAATCATGGGGATGTTATCAATGATTTTGTTAGATTTGAGATTTAAAATTATTTTCTTCATGTTTAAAGAAAAGTCAAAAGTCAAATGCCCTCACTGTGACATGCTCAGGTGGTGGCAACAGCTGTACCTGTGTTGCTGAGGAGCCCCAGCAGTCACAGCATGAATATCACCGTGCAAAACAGGCTGGGAAATCAACACCCAGCATTTCAGGAGGTCTGCAAGAAAGAGGACCCAGCTCAGTGAAGAAAATAGAGACAATACTAGGAAACTCCTCTCCATTGCAAGTCTCTTAAAATACTGCTCTGACCCAAGGGATGTGTATAATAGCATTTTAAGACAGGTCTTTGAGAGAAAGCACTGAGTTTACCCTGGTGGATTAGATCAGCAGTAAACAAATGCTGTTGCTGTGAGATGGGGTGGCAGGAGCTGGCAGTGGTCCTGTGGAGTGTGCAAAGGGGACAGGAATTCTGCCTGGCTCCTTGCAGCAGCCAGATGGTGCCCTGAAGGCCTTCCTTTGATTTCCTAAACTCCTTTGCTAGCACCTTTGCTGGTGCTAGTGAGTCTAAAATTACCACTCCTCAGATGTACTGTGTGGTTTACAGGTAGGCCAAGCCCCACGCCCAAGCACCCATCTGCTTTCTGCAGCACACAGATCCAGATCTGAATTCTTTTTTTTTTTCTCAGCAGCCCCAGCTTTATGCTTGCTCCAGCTGGAGCTCCCTGCTTTCAGTGTTGTTAGAACTTGGCTCTGAGTCTGGGGCTGAATTTTCTGGCCATCTCTGAAGGATGTTGCTGCTGGAGGGCTCTCCCTGCCCTGGGGTTTTGGTGCAGGGTGGTTGAAGGCCTCACTGGGACTTGCAGGAGTGGCTGGCTTGGCTGTGTACGATGCAAAGTGCTGCGGGACACTCTCACACACGTCCTTCCTCCCTTCCTCTGCTTTATTCCTCCTGTCTACAGCAAAGCAGAGGTTAAGAGCTCAGCTTTCACCTGGTGATTTTTCATCCATGGCCTGTGGGGCTCTTTGAGTCTGATCACTGTCACCTTTTGGTGCCAGCGGTGACACCCGTGGCTGTGGGAGGTCAGTGAGAGCCCACACTAAACACAGGATCCCTAATCCTGAGCCTTGTCAAGATCTGATTGCTGTGACAATATCACAGAATCCCAGGATGGTCCTGTGGGAGGGGACCACAGAGGGTCCCTGGTGCCACCTCCCTGCTCAGGCAGGGCCATCCCAGAGCACAGGGCACAGCATTGTGCCCAGAGGGCTCTGCAGTATCCCCGCTGAGGGAGACTCCAGCCCCTCCCTGGGCAGCCTGTTCAGGGCTGGGCAGTGCCCAGGGCAGAAGTTCTGCCTCTCAGCTGCTTCTTCCCTGTTCCCCTGGTCCCTTCTGTCCCTGCACCATGGTGTGGGTGACCTGGTGGGAGTGGACAGACCCCCTGCAAAGGGGCAATAGGGCAGAGCAGACACAGAAATTTTGGAAAGGCTCCCTGGCAGCAAAAGCCAAGGGAGGAAAGGCAAAAACCCTCCTCCAATAAATTCCACAGTCCGTGCTGCCTTAAAAGCTTGTCGTGATTTAGGCTTTTGTTAAAAATTCCACCTCTTGATCTTCAAAACTTTGGCTAATGATGGAAAAGAAAAATCCAAAACCACAGACCTCTACAGAGTTTTATATATTTTATAATAAAATAACTTTCTCATGACTTCCCTCATAATAATATTTTTAAGAAACCAGGAAGGCTGACTGGTGTTGCTGGAGTGCAGCTTTCTGCTTTAATGGGCTGCAGCTGAAACAGTTCAGAAGGCAGTGAGGGTTTGGAGCGGGGGCAGCCCGAGTTGCCTTCACACCCCTGCCAAGCGCCTGGACCCGCAGCAACTTTGGCTTGTCAGGTTGGGAGAATTTCTGCAAATGAACTTTGCAAAGAATTATGCGGGGCTTGGCATTACAGTATTACACACTCGCCTGTTCTCAATCACTCACTGGAACTTATTTTGTAGTTAACCTCCATAAAGGACTGCACAACCGAGCAAAGGCCTGTCACACACACATTATTTAGAAGCCCTTATTATTATTTTATTGCCAGTCCTTGACAGCTGAGGAAAAGCCAAGCGCTTTAATCTTTCTTTCCCTTTAGTTTACAGTGTAAGAGCTGCATGTAAGATGGATTTGATTAATATGTAACAGAGATGCAATTCTCTGTAAAATGTGCTGTACTTTAGAACCCTGGAAAACAAACTGCATCACAATGGCTTAAATCTCAGTCCATTGTATTATATAGACATCATAAATAATAGAGAGCAGGCAGATATTGCTGCAGGCTTCATCTACATAACACATCTGAGCTCTCTATAATGTGTTCAACTTGTCACTTTTAGTACAGAAGAGAGGCAATAAAGCTAACAGCTGACTAAACCACATCAGCCTTGCTTCCACTTCCAGGGTGGTGAATGCTCATTAAGCAATCTTAGCTGTGACTTTTAAAATCCATAACTCTTACAAATGTAAAAAAGTTGCCACAAAAGATTAAGCGCAAAATACATGTCAAAGCATTAATTTTCTGCGTGTAGATTCCAACCACCGCAAACCTCAAATATTTCTTTCCCTTTTGTTCTATATGTGCTTTTGGTTAAAACAGATCTTCATAAAAAATATTTGTTTCCATCTGGGGCAGCAAATAACCTCTGTGATTGTAGGGAGTGAAGGAGAATTGTTTTTCATGCAGCCAGGACAGGCTGTACTTCTGCACACCAGTAGGATTTTCACTTGGCAGGGATGTTGGCATGTCAGCTGGGAGATTGGGGATGGAACAAGTCCCTGGGCAGAGTTCAAGTGTGGCATGACCCAGAGCAAGGTGGTCCCTCCCGGGGGGCGGATGAGGGCAGACCCTGTATTAGACAGGGCCAGAAGGACACTGAGGAGCTAGAGAAATTCTGGACTGGCAGGAGCTAAAGGCTGGGCACAAAGCACAAAGCCCAAGCCCAGAGCTTGGGATCCAACCACTTTATCCTAGGAAGTGGTCTAGGACTGAAGGCGGGGTCAGGAATGTGAGGGATGAAGGATAAATGAACATCCAAGTGCCTGTGGAGCTGCTGTTCTGGGCTAGTGAGGTTTCATGGGGCACCCATGGCAGAAGCTCCATGGCAGCACTCAGGGTGCAGGTGTTGTCCCCAGAGGCTTGCTCTGTGCCCCAGAGGCTTTGTGCCTCTGCCAGCCCCTTTGATACCAGCTGTCAGATTGGCCCCAGTGGCTCCTGTGGATGCACACATTATCCTTGAAATACCCTAGAGGCTGTCTGGGGTGGTTGGGATGCCCGTGGCAGTGTCCCAGCATTCCTATTTGGAGATTGGCCAGGCATCTCCAGCAAAATACCTCCTTGTTCTCCAGCTACCTCCAAACCACCCTCAACTCCAGCCAGGTGAAGGGGAAAAGCATTAGAAGTACGAATTTGCATCAAGTATGAGATAAAGGTTTAGAAGAATATTTGTTGTAGGCAAAAAAAAAAAAAAAAACCATTTTAAAAGGTTATTAGCAAAAAGTTGTGGCCTGAAAGGTCTCTGCTGGTGTCCAATGGCCAAGAGGTGCTTCCCAGGAGCCAGCATGGAGAAGGGGTTTTCCAGTGCTGGGGGTAACCAGGAAAACCCTGGAATTGGTAGCCAGGGGCTCCCAAGGGTTTTGTCACAATCCAGTTGTGAGAAAAGCCCAGCTGGAGCTGAGAGGGCAGCCCTGCCCTTAACCCCAGCCTGGGGAGGGTTTATCAGGCAGTTAATCTCCAGGAAAGCTAAAGGCTTTAAAGGGAAGAGTAAGTAATATATAGGCTTTGCTTTGGCTTTTTGCACAAAGGAATTTCATCTTGTGACAAAAAAAAATTTGCTTCCAATTATAAGGGAAACATTTCAAGGGCAAAAAATGCAACTTGGAAAGCGTAATCCCCCCTTACACGTGGGTGGGTGCCAAGCTGTCCTGTACAAAGGCTTTGTTTTTGTAGTGCTGAGACAAGTCTGGATTTAGAATGGAAAAGTTCTGAAAGGAGACACCCCTCCCCCACTTTTACCCCTAATTTCCTACCAGATATGAAAAATGCTTTCTGCAATAGAAGCAGTGGTGTTGCATACAGTCTGGGGCAGAGGTCTGTGTGGAACAAGCTGGCAGGGCTGTGAGAGGGAGTTGTTCCCAGTTTCTCCAAGAAGCTGATCCAGCCTTTTGGCCGCCCCCTTCCCACGGCCTCACTGTGGTCCCGTGTTAATCAGGGACAGGGAATTGCATGGGCACCTTGCAAAAAGAGGGAGCAGAACTGAACAGGCAGCTTTATGTCTCATTAACACCCCTTCTCTGGCAATCATACCTGTTCAGTGTCTTATCTTTTACATCTTCAAGCAAAACATTAATACCTGAGGCTGATTATTCTTGAATTCTTCAAGTGTGCTGTAGTCCCCTCCTCCCCCCTAATGGCACCTGGGACTCTCAGAGGGTGTGATGCTGTCACACAAAAAGTCTTTAAGAATCTTTCACTCCAGGCTGACATCCCCACAGGATGCATTTTAGCAGTTTCAGAAGCTCTTCTTTCCCAGGGGGGTTATTAAATGTCTGTCTTGAGTATGGACTGGTATTCGCAGCATTCATTTCAGATTTAAATCGGTTTGAAAGTTCTGTGTTAGGTGGTAAAGAAAATGCAATATTATTTAGAGGCTGTGGTCATGGGAGCAAAACTGGGAGTGATGTGACAGCTAGGAGCCCTCAAAGAATCAGAGGTGAGGAAAGGGAAAGGATTGTCCCAGCAGTGTCATTCTGCTACTGAGGAAAATTATGAAAATGCCATCCTATGTGTCATTTCACCTGGGCAGCGTGCTGGAGAAATGTAAAGCATGGATCTGTTCTGGCCATACAGCAGGGGAAGGAATAGGGCTGGACAGTCAGGTAGGTCACCTCTGTCTTTCATGCCCAACATAAAACCAGAAAATTCTCTGTTTTTTTGGTAGCTAGAATCTATTTCTTTTATTGGAACATAAATATAACCTTATTTTTTTCCTTTATTTTCTACTCTATGTATGCTTATCATGCTCCTGAGAGTTTTGGATGGGGCTTCTTGTACTTGAAGAGGGAGAGCGACCTTTTAGATGGGCTGACAGTGACGGGATAAGGGGGAATGGTTTTAAACTAACAGTGGAGAGATTTAGATTTGATGTTAGAGAGAAACTCATGACTCAGAGCATAGTGAGGCCCTGGCACTGGGTGCCCAGAGCAGCTGTGAATGCCCCATCCCTGGCAGTGTCCAGGCCAGGATGGACAGGCTTGAGCAGCCTGGGATAGTGGAAGGTGGCCCTGCCCATGGGGGAGATGAGCCTTAAGATCCTTTCCAACCCAAACCATTCTGGGATTCTATGAAGGAGACTTGGTTTATTAGCTAGAAAGAAACTGGAGTACAAAAAAGATTGTAGAAGGAGGAGGTGGACAAAAAACTGGAAAACACAGAACCAACGTGCTCTTCTGTAAAAGAGGTATTCATTCAAATTCTCCTGTTTCCTCAGGATATGTCTATATTTCAGTGCCTTGCCATATGTTGGAATGACAGCAAAGTTTACCCTTAATATTTTTCCAGGCACTTCAATGTTAAAATGATAGATAGACTTCACACATGCTCTCAACATGCGGCATTGGTGCGAATGCGGAGGATAGAGGCTGAGTGAGTCTGTGAGGCCTTTTTTTCATCGTTGCTCTGTGCTTGAATTCTCATCTTCACCATCCACTGCATCCCAGCGTGCATCAGTGAACACCAGTGCTATGGAATCACAGAATCATTTAGGCTTACGTTGGTTTATGAGATTGTTTCCTGATTTCCCACTCTTTGCCACAGGGATTAGATTTGAACTCACACCCAGGAAGCTACAGAGAGTAGTGTCTTCTGAAACATGGCCACTTTGCTTGACTTCCTTTTGGAGACCATCCAGGAGGAGCCTGTTAGGAAGGGTCACCAAGGGAAGAACAAAGCCTGTTAGCTTTCCATGCACGGGGTAATTGATGTGTTAGGGCTGGTACCAGATCAGCCTGGTTGTAACATTTAAATAGCCTGTCTGCAGATTGCTCACACTGTAAGGACCTCGGAGGGGAAACATGCCACGGGGTTTTTCTGCTACAGCTCTGCAGGAAGATCAGAATCAGCCATCCACAGTGCAGCCTGATACCTGCCTTACTCTCCTCTTTATTACTATTGATCCAAAAGAGAAAATGTTTTAGCAATTCTGGACAGCTAATCAGTGTCATCTGATTCCCATTTCGGCATGCTGGTGAAGGACAGCATGTGGGAGCGTGTCTGTGCTCTGCCTGCTGGGGCAGAAATAGAAGTCTTCGGTCTCCCAGGCTGTCAATCCAGCAGCTTCTCCTAAGTGCCAGCTTCCAGCCTCACACACAGCACTGCTGTTAGGAGGCAGAGTGAAACCAGCTCCGGAGCATCCGTTGGATGAGGGTGTTGTCTCCTGGCTCCCTGGAGGCTCCTGGCAGAGCCACTTTTGCACTGGGCAGTGCAACAAACTGCCTGCAAATAAATAAAGTGACTCACAAACAGCAGCGATGGGGGAAAAATGGTGCGATAACATTTGTGAGTGAATAATGTCGCTGGGGCGAATGGGATCCGACAGGAATCTTAGCTCAGCAGAGCTCCTGAACTCTTTACAGCACAGCCAGATGGCCTGGTGCAACAACAGCCTTTCAGAATTAATAACTGCTGCTCTGGAGGGAGCTTCATGCAGGAACTGTTTCGCATTTCGGCAGGAGTATTTTATTTTTTTTCTTGGTGCTTTCTGGCCTCTTTGCTCTGGTTGAGGTGTCAGAAGTGCTCAAAAGGGGGTTTAAAAAAAGGAAAGGTTCTCTGTCTCCTTTTCCACTTTCTTCTCATCCTCCACTCCCTCTGTGCTGCCTTCCCTCTGCCTTTGGCTTCGAACGTTGCAGCTTTTAATCTAGAAATTATGGTAACTTGTATGTGCATTTTGAGAGTATATCATTGCTGCAGTTAATTAACAGTTATTAGCGTTAGCGTACTGTGCTGTATTATATGTCACAAATCATCGAGTCTCCCTGTGCAGTTACAGCAATTAAGAACTCCATCACACCTTCTGTATAGTCATTTGGTTCTCTTCCAGGTCTTTTCAAAACTGGAAATTGCTAATCAAATCATTTCTGCTCTGTGCCTCGGTATCGTTTATTCCATTCCTAATGATGTGCGACTTTTTTTTCCTTGGCCGTTAACAGAGGCATCCATGCGTCTAACCCATTTCACACCACCGTCATGCTTTGGAGAGGCGATAATGAACTTGCAGGAGGAAGTGGAGGCTTTGCTGCTTCTCCTCCCTGCTTCTGCTGCTGCTTCTTTCCCCCCCCCCCCCCTTTTTTTTTTTTTTAAGCCAATGTCTTTCCTGCTGTTGGGTGATTGAATTTTGAAACTGTAAAAATGCATTGACAGACTGACAAACTCAAGTTGCCAGAGCTGGAGCTATCACAGTTTAGCTTCAATTCAGAGCTCAGTGAGATTCCTGCCTGATCAATTTGTCATCCCTCTAAATGGAAACTAATTACTTCCCAGGGAAAGATTGCAGGCAAATATCACCCTTTGCATCAGCAGCCTTCTGCAGTGAGGTGGAAGCAAAGTCCAAAGGGTTTTAACTAACGGAGGAGAGCATGAACCACTTCATCTCTTGCCCCTTTCCATGGCCTGTCAGGGAGAGTTTATTTTATTCATGCTGTCAGTAAAATTGCCTTCACGTTTGCCTGGGTCGTATGTCAAGGGCATATTTCGCTTTCCAGGTCAGCTGCAAGGGAACGAACGTCATGATCCTGACAAGGATGTTTGATGTCATCTGAACACAAAGTCCTTTCTCTTATCCTGAGATTGATGATTGCTGAAGCCCAGGGCATCCTATGTGGATTTCTGTGTCGGCTCCACTTTGCTTGGAGTCTTCCACCAGTGTCCAAGTGCATCACTGTGTTGGGTAGGCTTGGGAAACCTTTGTCATGGAGTCCCACTCCTGGACACCAATAGCTGTGGGTGTTGTGTGTTGGAGAGGAGCATCCTGTGAGCTGTTGGGAGCTCTGGAAGTCCAAGGGGTCATTACTGAGCCCTTGGGGATCTACTGACCACTCAGGAATCCCACCTCCACTTGCCAAATGGCCATACCAAGAAAGTCAGACATCACCTTCTTGAGCCAGCTCATCCATTCACTTTTCTTTGATTCTTCTGTAAAATATATAACAGTACAACAAGGCTCTCATGGCAAGATTTTGTGAGGATTATATCATCTTAATGAAATACACCACGAAGGAGTGGGTGCAGAGCAATAGCTGGTACCTGCTGCAGGCAGAAGGAGCTCATTCAGAAAGAAAAACATCTCCTATGGGAATGTGGGTGCCTTCCCTCTCATCTCCCCTTGCCTTGGCCACCTCCATAAACAGCATTGGCCACCACAGCCTTGGCCTTCTGCTTTCACCTCTCCAAATATTTTCATGACTTTATCAGAAAACACGATTCAGTTTAAGACTGAATTTCCCAATTTCGTTCTCTTTGTTTTACTTTAGTTGCAATTATGCAGCTGTAAATATTGTAAAAGCAAAGTTTTGTAAGAAAAATCTATTACAGAATGAAGTTTAACTAACATGGTGAGCCTTCCTGTTGGTGAGGAGACAATTTTTTTGGAAGAAAAATGTATGGAAATCTTCAAGTGCAAAGCTGACATCCTTGGCTTAAGCAATCTCAGTAGCAGAAAGCAAGTTCAGAAGATTGTCCCCCATGCTTGTTCTAGTGCTGCTCCTTAGAAACACAAAGCCTCTTTTCTCAGAGGCTTTTGGTCTGTTGCAGTAGGACTGTCCTTGTGTTGGAAGGAACATACCCAGATCTCCATAGGATCCAGAGTCACAGGACACACCATGGACTCAGGAGGGTCAGGAGAGGTTCCCCAGTGGGAGACGGCAGCGATTCCCAAGGAGCTCTGTGTTGAGGCATGGTGGGGGATGTGTGGTTAGGGAGCAGTGGGATAGGGGGTCCCTGCTCAGTGACTTCTTCCTGTGCCTGTTGTAGCCACACAAGCTCTGGTGCCCACGTGCTGTAGCACTGGGAGCTGTTTGGAACCTCCCTGTGTGTTCCCAGGCCTGCTGGGGAGCTTCTATTGACATGCAAGTACAACAGAGTCAAGCCAAAGGTCTTGGCTGCAGAATCCTACCGATCATTCCAGTTGTAAGACATTAATTTGCCACTCTGCAGAAAGGTGTTAGCTCCTTCTGAGCATTGCTGAAATGGGGGTGGAATTTGAGTCAGCCTTGTCTGACAGTTTCCTCCTCAGGTTAATTCTTCGATATGTGAGATGTGAGAGGTCTGGGACTTGCATCTAGAAAGTGATTTGTGTTATATAAACAGCTGTAAGTTGAAGAAAAAGAGTCTCTGCAAAATTACAAACTTCAAATGTATGGAGGTTATGGATGCCAGGAACCCTCTGCTGCTTTGGGGATGGGTTTGCTGGCACTGAGCTTATGTGTTGTCATTTTTATTTCAGAAATGTAATGATGTGAAGGGCTGAAGGCTTGTCTGGTTTCCACTCTTTTCTTGTAATGAATTATCACAGTTGGACAAAACTTGGGTTTTTTTGCTTTTTTTTTTGTTTTCCCCTGGAAAGATCCTGTGTATCCCCAGTGTGAGACTTGGGGTGGGTGTTGATCTGTGTCCCTCTCTCCAGCACACAGTGCCATGCTGATGGGCAGTGATTTCAGCAGCAGCATGCTGCCACTAAAACAAGTACCAGGGTCCACTGGTTTCTGTGAAATGCTGGATGTTTGAATTGTTTATGGTCTCTTGGAAAATTTATGCTTTATCATAATCTTCCAGTAGTTCTTTGCTTGACTGCCTTGCCTGATTCCTGCTGCTCTTCAGGCTGTGCCTCAGGTGGGTTTTCTGTCCCAAAGCAGAGGACAGTCACACCAAGGGGGAGTCCAGGGGCAGGAGATGCTCACTCAGAGGAACCTGTCCTACGTGGACGTGCCTCAAGCTGGCAACTCCTACCTGAAGTCACACATTCTTGTGGTGTTTCTCTTGACACCATGAGGGAATGTGTCAGGTGAACGGCCAGGCCAGGTTCCACTTCTCCCTGCATATGTGCCATGCCTGGTGCCAGCTCCAGACAAAAGAGACACCAGGGGTATTTTTTCCAAATCTTCTCCACGTTGGCCAAGTCATTTTCCAAAATGTGTATCTCCTTCCCAAAACCCTTCCTGGATTTTGCTAGCCTAGCACAACCCATGCTGAGATAATTTTGGAAGTCCAAACCTGTAATTATCATAAACCAAATCCTCAGGAACAGTTGGGCTGGCATCTGCTTTTCCTCTGAAGCATCTCCATTTAGGAGCTAGGGAAGTACCTGAGTACTCTTCCTGCAGATGGACAATCCCTTGCAAATCTTTGTTTTAAAAATTAGGTACTGAGAAAATCAACAACAGAAGCCCCTTAAGGCTTAATTTAACACTAAGGTGTAAATTGAAAACAAGACAATTTAAGGCAATGCTGCCTTTATAAATGTTTGTGTTTCAGTTTGAGTGACTTTGGTCTAGCTCAGGTCAAGTGGGAGCAAACTTCTGCTGAATGGGAATCAGCTGCTCTTTAGAAAAAAAGTCCTGTGTCCCCACAGCTTTTCCTGACTCTTTAGATCCCTTGAAGTCCCTTTAAATCCCTGCAGAGAGACCTGGATAAGTTAGAGAGATGGGCAATAACCAACTGCACGAAGCTTAACAATGGCAAGTGCTGAATTGTGCACCTGGGGTGGGGCAGCCCTGGCTGTGTGTATGGACTGGGGGAGGAGAGGCAGGAGATCCCTTCCCACTCAGGATATTCAGTGATTCTGTGAAATGCAGTAGTTAACTGTAAGCTAAGTAATGTCACACAGCCACACCTGCTCAACGAGCCTCAGTTGCAGTGAGCTGCCTTTTGCCATGTCATGAGCAGGACGGTCACTCCTGGCTGGCTGGGCTTGCTTTGTGCCAGCCTGAGCCACCTCCAGCAGTTCAGTTGCAGAAACTGAATGGTGCTTCAAAGAGGAGCCTGTTAATGAGCTGAGCAGCTTATGGTGTGTTCCTTGTAGCTCAGATATTTCTGCAGACACACAGGGATTTGGGACACCCAGTGTGACCTGACTGAAATGCAGGCTTGCTCTGAAATCCCAGATGTAGCACAGCTGGATTGCTACAGCTGTACCTTTAGAGATGTGCACAGTGAGCATTATTGCAACTCTGTGTGGGGTTGGATTTTTCCTCCTATTTCATGAAGTCTTTTATAAAAAAAAAAAAAGTATTGTATCCTCACTCCTCAATCTACTTGGATTGGGTTTTAGAATCATAGGACAGTTTGGGTTGGAAGGGACCTCCATAGGCAGGGACACCTTCCACTATTCCAGGCTGCTCCAACCCCTATCCAGTCTGGCCATGGGCACTTCCAGGGATCCAGGGGCAGCCACAGCTGCTCTGGGCACCCTGTGCCAGGGCCTGCCCACCTGCATAGCCAAGAATTAGTCACATGGTTTGACCTATGAGCTTTAAAGTCCCTTCCACCCCAAGCTATTCTATGATTCTATGCTTTAACATCCCCAAAGAGTGGATAGGTTTCTATTTCACGTTTTGTATACAGCCTAAAACAGAAGGTAATTGCAGAAAGGTGAGATGTGACCAAGGTTTGATGGCCATCGATAAGAGCACTGCACTGCCATTATTGGTCATTTATGTACAGATATCATTCAGGTATCATTGCTAAACACACCAAAAGGATTGATCCATGTCCAAAAATGCTTGCCAAGTTATCAAAGAGGCAGCAGGAGGAAGAGAAGGGTGAACTAGTTTCTCCATTTCCACATGGGGGGGTTGCGTGTTGGGTGGATTTAACCCCAGCAGAAATTCCTCACTGTGTGCTGGTGATTTAACCTCAGAAGATCATTCTCTTGGCTGTGTGCATTTCAGTGAAGCAATGTCCAGCATGGCATTGCTCACACTCCTGGGAGCTCCTCTTCTAAAGGAGGGGAGGGCAGCTGGGGGCTCTGGCCTTTGTAATGCTCCACTTGCGTGCTGCTCCTGCCACGGCGCTGGGCTCCAGCCTGTGTTGTCTTGCACCTGGCTGATTCAAGGAAGGTCTTGAAGGTTTTTTTTCCTTCCCAAAAGATGAAGAAAACATCTGGTAATTTGAGAATTGGTCTTTGTGAGAGAGAGGAGCAGTTCCCCCACTCACTGCGGTGTCATTGTTCTCTGTTTAGATACCATTAACTCATCCTTTGAAGGCAGTAGATGAAGTTGCCAACAACAATTAAAAAACAATTTTTTGAAAGTCTTGGGTTTCCCGGGCCCTTCTCAGATCAGGAAATGAGATTAAAATCAGTTGCTGAAAAGCCACCGTGTTTATTTGAATACAGCCGAGCATGGCAGCTCGGCCGCCTCATTAAAGGAGGCATTATGAGCAGCCTGGTGTTGTGTTCCCGGGTTGATAAAGAGCATTGTCTGACAGCAAGCTTGGTGCAGCTCCCACTCCATGCTCTGGCACATATTTTCTGCCTCAGTGGTTCCTCTCAGTAGGATAGCCAGCCTCTGCCTTTCTGTTTGACATTTTTGCTAATAATTACTTGAGAAATCATCCACTTCTATTTAAAAATTGCTACATGAAGTACTAGTCCGTCTTTGCATCATGACAGCAAGAGGCCAGTGAAGTAAGGGGTGTTCAGCCACATGAAGCTAACTTCATAAAGCATTGCCCAGGGTGCACTGCAGGATGACTGGAAATAATTAGCCTCTGGAGGTTGGAAACCTATGCCATAAATCCCAGAGCTTGGAGTGAGGAGAGTTTTTTATCACTGTCCTTGACAGAAAAATTGTAACATCACGGCTTACTCTGTCTTTGACATAATAAACTCACAGTGGTGCTCTGCAGAATCCCGTGCTCACAGCCCCGTTTGCCTCTCCCCTGTCCCAGCCTTGTCCCCTGGGATACAGCTGTGCTGTGGGAAGTTCCCTTTGGGCCTTAAACCATCACACAGACACGTAATAGCTTCCAGGCGTCTGGCTCCCAGCGAGAATCAGGCCCTCTCAGAATGAGACAGATTTCCACTGATGCAATCACTGCGACCTTAGAGAACAGCAGGATCTGAAGGTGAATGAGCTGCTCCGAGCCGTCCCCGCCGGCGCCACGTGTGCTGAGGGATCCCTGCCCCGGGGCCTGCTCTCCAGCATGGACACAGAGCATTCCCAACATGACTCTGGGAGCTGGGAGCACCTTGGGCTTGGAGGCAGAAATTCAGAGTGGAAACGTCTGCCCGGATCCTCGGGTAAATTGTTGTGTATATCAGGAGTGTCTTGTAAATGATAATGAACAGATGCCTTGTACGTATTACACAATAAGCCACTTGAAGTTGTCACCAGTTGTTTATAGATGTTATTAATATTAATAATTTACCACTCATTTCCATATGAAACCACATTAGGCTTGTCTACACTGCATC
This sequence comes from Onychostruthus taczanowskii, assembly GCF_017590055.1. NCBI lineage: Eukaryota > Metazoa > Chordata > Aves > Passeriformes > Passeridae > Onychostruthus > Onychostruthus taczanowskii. The sequence continues at coordinate 1,400,827 of NW_024506552.1, read as the reverse complement.
CAGTTACCTGCAGAAGCTGCGAAGCCGTGGCAGCGTGCCCGAGCTAACACGTCCTGCTGAGAAAATGCTGCCTTTGTTGAGGGCTGTGGGGAAGGAGGGGAAGAACAGGGATGGGGGGAAGGACAGGGATGTGTGGAAGGACAGGGTTGGGGGAAAGGACAGGGATGTAGGGAAGGACAGGGATGTGGGGAAGGACAGGGATGGGGGGAAGGACAGGGATGGGGGGAAGGACAGGGATGGGGGGAAGGACAGGGATGTGGGGAAGGAAAGGGAAATGGGGAAGGACAGGGATGTGGGGAAGGACAGGGATGGGGGGAAGGACAGGGATGTGGGGAAGGACAGGGCTGCTGCTGATGGCCTGTGTCCCCACACACAGCCCAGGGAGCTGCAGGAATTAGTCAGGCCCCTGCTCCAGGGACTGTTTTAAGGGTTTTGCGGAGCTGAACGTCTGCTCATCAAGGGGTGGTTAAGGTGCTCTTTGGGTCTGGGAGAGGAGGGTTAAAGTCCTGGTATCTGTCCTTTGCAGAAGACTTTAGAGGCACCAGGTCTGTCTTCTTAGGGAATGGGGAGAAAAGGTGAATCATAACAATTTGTCCGATTTTCAAATTCCAAAGTTTAATCTCCTCTAATTTAGGCAAAGTTGAAATCTTGGTTTTTCTGCACACAAGAAAAACAAGAGTTAGATGAAAAGTGAGATTTCCTAAAGCTTTTAGCAATGACCTGCATCTTCCCCCAAGGAATTTAATGGGAATGTGCCAGATAATGTCTAATGGCCAAATGTTTGTAAAATGAAGTTAAATGTTCCTTTGATTGATCTCCTTTCTCTGTGTGCAGAGGGGGATCCCCAGTGAAGAGGTGACCCTGCAGGACTGGGAGTCACAGCACTGACCTCTGGTTCCAGGTGTCCTGCCAGGGTGTCCGTGTGGCACAGAAGGATCTGGAGTAGCCTCAAGCCTGAAAGGGAGGTTCCCAAACCTTCAGGATTTGGGGTGCTGAAGCCCCATCCTCAACAATCACTGCCTTTGAATCCAATGTTGTGTAGTTTAATGTACAATATGCTCTGTGGAGGCTGGGTACAATTATCAGTATTTATTCCAAGAAGCCTGGGGAGATTTTTTTGTCAAAAGACAAAGCAACAGAAGTTCCACACTATGCAAAATACAGACCTTTGTATTGCAAGTGAAATATTTAGATAGGAATCATTACTGAGTCCTTTTACAGCAACCTTGCCAGAGAAAGAGAGAGAGAGAGCTGGGAAAGAAAACACAAAGGAGGTAATAATATCTGATTAGCCAAGCAGCTGAAGAACTGATGGGGATTGTGAAGCCTATGAAGGCATCATGACTTTCCATGTGAGTGACATTCCACAGCGGGAAGCAGCCAGCAGCCGAGGAGCTGCTCCTGAATATTCCCCTCAGGATTTGTCTTTTATTGGTAACCTTGCAGTACCCTTTGCTGGAGCTGTGTGTTCCAGGAATTCGGGCACTGGCTCCAGGGTGGCGCTGACAGCCCCCGCCGGGGCCGAGCCTGGCCGGGGCACTCGGTGGCCATGCAATGGGGGCAGATATTTCACAGCTGTCCTCTGTCACTCCGTGTCTTTTCAAGGCTGACCCTGTTGCAGTGACCTGGACAATGCCTGCCATGTATTCTGTGAATTACTGGAGCAGTATTTTTTTGATGCAGTGCCCAGTGGAATATTGCACCTGTAGTGCCTCTCATTTCCACCAGAGCAATGCCAGCATTTGGAGGAATCACTTATAATTTAAAGCTCTATGCCAGAGAGAAGACTCTATCCCTTTATTTTATAGTATTTTTGAGATAAAACCAAAAGTGCTAAGCAGCCTTAGGAGCTCTGGTTCTGTCACTGGAGGAGGCTTGACCATATCTTGTTGACTGTAGCTGTTGTTTCCTTGTTTAATATCCTTGAGGGTTTGGTATTCACAGGTACCTTTCTTTTCCCCCTCCTTAAGGTTGCATTCAGATGTGAGGGTTGTTTTGCCTTCCTTAGGGCATCACCACACCAGCAGCTGGGACATCAAGCTGCAGTTTAGTCCTTCCTCAAATCTATGGTGATAGTTCCTTAACTGGAAGAGGGACAAGGCAACGCTGCTTTGTCAAGGCTGGGCCAGCAAAGATGTTCTCCACAGTAATTTGCATGTTCAGTTTTTTAGTGGTGTGCTCCTTCTTCAGAAACAGCTTCTCATGTCACTCACTAATAAAGCCATTTTAGATTTGAGCAAAGAGGATTCCAGCTGAATCCTCTAGGAAATCAGCTCTTTCAGGAGAGAAAAATCAGAGAATTGTCCTTGCTGACTACGTAGACCTGGAAAAGGGAACATGAACTTGGTGCTGATAACAGTGAGATTACATTCTAGCTGCTCTTTACTGACTTTCATTCCTAATATCAGTGTATATCATAGATTTAAACTTTCAGATTTCACAGCTGCAGGTAGGATCTAGTTTAGAGCACAGTATACAATATGTGAGCTGTAAGAAATAGGGCTCCAGCTTCCTGCAGCTGGAGGAATTGGCTATACCAACTTAATCTGAGTCCACCTCCCACAGAGAGGATGTAGGAATGAAATGAAAAGTATATGTAAAGTTTTGTGTATTTATTACTTTTTAAAAACACTTTTCATGGGTAAAATCTGTCTTTAATGATGCATTCAAACTGTGGTGCTGAGAAGTATTGCATAGCTAATGCATTGGTTTGTTTTTGTTTATTCTGCAGAAATGATGGAATTTCATTTTTTAGCAAAATTACCAGGGTTCCTTTATTATTCACAGGGCTTTAAATGCATGACAGGGGAATGCTAAGTCCTCAAGGATTTTAATACCAGCTTCTCTGCGAAGCTAAACTGGTTTTCCAGCCCACGACTTGGTGGGCCACAGGGGTTTTTCCTGGAGTGTAATACGCATTTAAAGCTTCTTATGGATGGCTACGTCTGCAAATAAGCTCAGAAAGGAGAAGAGGGAATGCACTGTGTTATCTGGAGCTGAGCAGGGAGAGATTATCATAGGAGAGAGCTGAACAAGAGGTGTGACAGCTGAGCAGGCAGGGGTGCTGACTCCCAGGTACCACAGACACAGGCAGTTTCTGCAGGATCACCAAGGCAGGCTCCAGCCTGCACTCATCATTAGGAGTGAGGAAACTTCTGCCTCCCTGGCTGGCTTTTTATGAATTGCAAAGAAGGAAAATACCAAGTAGTAAAAACTGTGTGTATTTAATTCCTGAGTAACATGAGGGTTTATTTTGTTTGCCCTTTCATTTCTCCTCTGAATGCTGTTAGGAAATAAATGCAGTGCATTAGGCTGGATTCAGCTAGGCAATGAATGTCTCAGTGTGTGTAATGTACAGCTCTGAGACAGAGATGTTGTTTTAGACACCCAGGATCCAAGTTCATAGTGAAGGCTCTTAGGCAATGCAATAATATAAAAAAGCAACACTGAAATTTCTCAATTATACATTTTTAAGGAAACTTACAGACTTCCAGTTTATATGTAAGACTGGCATGGAGTTTGGGTTTCCACCTCCTTTCCAAGCTCATATGCCACTTTGCTTTCCTGAGCTCACCTGATTTCCGCATTTGGTCTAAAATTAAGGAAATCAAAACCTGTCATTACATGATTTGAGTTCCCTTATTAGTCACTAAGACAAGCTGATGGATGACAAGTCTCCAGCAGTGCCAGCAGGCTCCACATCATGGCCATGCACAGCCCCACGTGCTGGAGTGCCCTTGGAGTGCTGCTGGAGTTCTTGTGTACAATATTTCTACTTCATTTAAAACTAGGGCAGTAGAAATGATTTAGTGAAATCCACTGCTTTTGGAAGCTGCTGCCATGCTGGACTACGTGCTTGAAACTTTCTAAAAATATTTGCACATGCATATATTTAAATAAGGATGGATTTGTGACCTAGTGGAGCTGAAGTGGTGTGTGCCATTGCCAGACAGGGCTCCCATGGCTTCTCCAGCCTTTCAGGGGCTCTTCCAGCCCCCCTGGACCACAGTGAAGGGAAGGGAATACCTCAAGGGTGTGACAGGATGTGAGACAGCAGCCAGCTTGTCCAGGAGTCCTGGACCTCCCCTGGCACTTTGTGAAGCCAAATTCCCAACACTTCCATGGGTGTCCCTGCTGGGCCATGGCTCTGCAGTGTGCAGGGGTGGATGGCACAGGGGATGTGTGTCTGTGTGACAGGAGCTGATGTGGCCCAGGGAAGCTCTTGGACAAGAACAGGTATGCTGTCCAGTGTTTCAAACCTGTCTCTAGACCAAGTCACCCTCATCACTGCATAATGTGGCCAGTTAAACAGCAGGCCTTGTGGCACAAATACTTTATAACTCATATGAAGTCTTTTAAATTCACATCTATTTTTAAATTCTTTTCTTTTAAAGGGTCACCATTGTCTAGTGTGCTGTAGGGATGAATGACAGGAACAGTTAACTCAATAGACTTGGATATTTAAGGCACTTGGGAGGTGGGTGTGAGCCAAGGCAATGTGACACTGATGTATTCCCTGAAATCTGGCTTAGGGAGAGGAACCTGGCTTCAAGGACAAATCCCACACTTGGAATGTTTCTTTCCACTCTGTCTGACTCTGGTGACCTGCAAGGCCTCATCAGCACTGCCAACAAGCCCAGGAACAGAGGCATTGGGCTGCTGCAGCTTTGGTGGACACAGGGCTGACCTCAGCATGTCCTGGCTGTGTGGGATGGGGATCCTGGCAGTACCAAGGCATTTGTAATTGTCTGACACCAGCAGTGTAGAAAAAATGGGGTGAATGATTACTAATGAGAAAGATTTAATTTTACCTGGGCTTCAGAAGAGCACGAGGAGTTGAGCTCTGTTGTCATTAGTGCCACATTTGAGGAGGCTGATTGTGCCTGGTCTGTCCAAAACCTGAGTTATTGTTCTGTGAGTGACTCTGGCCTGATCCCACCAGATCCTTGGATGTGCTGAGTTTTCTTCATTTCCACGACTCCAAGAGCACAGTGAGGGACTTGGATACTCTCCAGGGAGGTTCAACCAGCAATTTAGGGCTGCTGTATCTGTAGCCTGGTCAAAAGCAAGATGTGTTCAAAAGCCCAGGAGTAATGCCAGTATTGTGGTGCTTTTGCCCTAGGCAGGTGTACAAAGAATGAGAAGTTTCTTGCTGAGTGTTTATTCCCCCAAGCAGGATTTTGCAGATGTGGGTAAACTGAATCCCTTCTTTCATCTGCTTAAAAGACCTATAAAAGAGCTGTCTGGTGTTTTACAGAATTGCAGTGTAATTCCAAATCTGCTGCAGACATGCTGCATCCTCTCAGAAGAGTTTTATCTGGTGGTTTAATGTTGGTTTTCACCCAAGTGTGATTTATTTATAGAATCAGAGTCACAGGATGGTTTGGGTTGGAAGGATCTGTAAAGCTCATCCCATTCCACCCTTTCCCTGAGCACCTTCCACTGTCCCAGGCTGCTCCAAACCCCATCCAGCCTGGCCTTGGGCACTGCCAGGGATCCAGGGGCAGCCACAGCTGCTCTGGGCACCCTGTGCCAGGGCCTGCCCACCCTCCCAGGGCACAATTCCTAATTCCCAATATCCCATCCATCCCTGCCCTCTGGCAGTAGGAGCCATTCCCTGTGTCCTGTCCCTCCATGCCTTGGCCCCAGTCCCTCTCCAGCTCTCCTGGAGCCCCTTCAGGCCCTGGCAGGGGCTCTGAGCTCTCCCTGGATCCTTCTCCTCTCCAGATGACCACCCCAGCTCTCCCAGCCTGGCTCCAGAGCAGAGGGGCTTCAGCCCTCAGAGCATCTCCATGGCCTCCTCTGACACCTATTTGACACATATCCAAGTTTGCAATGGCATGCACATACACACATAGATGAATATCAACAAGACCTAAAGGCACAGAACAAATCCAACCCCAGCTCAGCTGTAGCCTGCTGGAAATTGTTGAACTTTTATAGAAAATCAGTCACAGCTCTGCAATTTCATGCTTTATCATTTTTGTTACATGTATGAGGGAAATTATAAACCTTGTAATTTCTCTCTTACTATATAAAAAGCTTTAGATAACATCAAGATATGAAAGTAATACAAAGTAAGATGCCTCGATACATTAATGAACGAGATCTAAAATAGACAGTGCTCACCTCAATGGCATGGAAAGGAAAAGAGAAGAATTCAGCTCTGAATGGGAGGATTAAAAAACCCGGGTGAGGGGAGAAAAAAATAGTATAAGGAAGAGGCTTGGAAAAGAGGCTAGGAAATGTAAGGCAAACCAAAATATGCTTCAAATACAAGACTTTGTTCCTGTCTTATTTTAAAAAATGTAACAATTGGTTTGTGGCAGTGGGGTTCCTGCCTTCAGACACCTGCAGAAATGTGTGCCAGGGCTGAGGTCTGACCCCAGCCAGGGCATCTGTCTGTCCCTGTCCCCACTGCCACCACCACCAGCTCCAGAGTGTCCCACCAGCCAAACCCCAGCCCTCTTCTTATATCCATCTCATCCAAAAAAATGGGTTTATTTTTCCAACCCTCCTATTGGAGATCTGAGCCTCGTTCAGGAATACTTACATGTGTGGAATATATGCCTGGAGCAGTTCTGTGCAGCCCTGTCCTTCTGGAGCCATACATGTGGTGATGCTCCAGAGGCTTTGGCTGCTGCAGGGTGGGATGTGCCTTCCCTGGCTGTGTGTTCTGATCTGTCCCTCACTTCTCAAAATTTGAGTCCAGTATTTGAAGACCAGGCTTTTAAAACTGGCATCTAATTCAGTTTTACCTGCCTAAATTAAATCACCAGATCAAAGCCATTGAGCAAATAAGGACATATATTTGATTCTTTAAGGTAGGGATTATCTGTTATCAATCTTTAAAGTACAGTGGTGTTTTGGTCTTTTCCAATGTTAATGATCCTGTGATTCTGTGTTTTGCCTGGTTTATTTGCAAGACTTTCTGTGCTTAAATTCAATGTGTGAGTTTCTAGCACAAGGCCTGTAGATTAATTTCAACTGCAGTCTGGTTTATTTGCAAGACTTTCTGTGCTTAAATTCAATGTGTGAGTTTCTAGGCCTGTAGATTAATTTCAACTGCAGGTTTTTCAGAATTAATGTCTAAACATTACCTGTGGTAATTCATTAGCTCAAACTCTACCATTCACTGGCTAAGTTTCCCTTTTCAGTCATGTTTTAAAGATGTATTATTTAATCATAAAACAATTGACCCTGTTTGTATTTCTGGTTCTTTCTGACTGCTGTTCTCTCTGATGGGCTGAGCAAAGAGAGGCTTCTTCCCAAAACACCAAATTATTGGAGTGGGCAGCAGAAACTGTGTGTTAGCACACGTGGGAAGCTAGGATGAGGGAGAAGGAAAAATATTTTGAAATACCTGCAGCCTACAGGAAAGCTGGAGAGGGACCTTTTGCAGTGATAGGACAAAGTGGAATGGCTTTAAACTGAAGGAGGAGAGGTTTGCACTGGATATTAGGAAGAAATTATTCCATGTGTGGGTGGGGACACCCTGGCACAGGGTGCCCAGAGCAGCTGGGGCTGCCCCTGGATCCCTGAAAGTGTCCAAGGCCAGGCTGGATGGGGCTTGGGACAGCCTGGGACAGTGGAAGGTGTCCCTGCTCATGATAGGGACTGGAACAGGATAGGCTTTAAGGTCCCTTCCAACCTTCCAAAATCTTAGGGATGGTGGAAATGCAGGGGAAGAGAGAAAGCAAAGAGAGTTTTTAATTAATTAGCTTTAGCCCTGTGGGTCTAAGCTGGTAGCAAAGCTGAGGGTACATGCCTGGGATGTACCAAACCCTCAGGTGCCCAGTTCTCCTCCTCTGCAGAGCTGCACAGGCGTGCTGGGAGCTGTACACACAGCAGAGCCTATTCTGTGAAGGCTCCACTGCCAAAAATAAACCTCATTGGGATTCCTGAGATGGCTGCTGTCAAGGAAAGTCAAATTTGGAGCTTTAAGCATGTGAACAGTGTCATTTTTAAAAGTCTGTTCATCAAGGAGATAAACAGGGATTAGCCTCCCAAGCTGCTCTAAGTCCCCTGCCTGCAGGGAGGGGCAGTGCTGGGGCAGGTGGGGCTGGGCTGTGGCCACTTGGCCAACTCCCAGAGGAGCTCCCGTGGCGGCAGGCGAGGACACGGTCACAGGCAGTGACCACCCTGGCAGTGTGAGCCCTCTCTAGCTGTCCTGGTGGCCCTGAGGATGGACCCTCCCCAGAGTGGCTCCTGAGCCTTTTCGCCCAGTCTGGCTGTGCTGAGGTTTCTGGGGGCAGAGTGGAGAGGGGAAGCTGTGTTGGGCTGGGATGAGCATCTTCAGCCCAGCGGTTGTGCCACAGCCATGGTACTGATGGGAGCACCGTGAGAGCCAGGAACTACCTGGGGCCTGTTACCTCACACCAGCTGAAAAGGCAAAACCAAACCAGCCAACCCAGAAAACTACCATGTAATTTATCTTTGCCAGAACAACCTTACTCTTTACAATTCTATCACCTGAAAAACTCCCTCTCTTCATAGGTACTTTGTCTTAATAACTATGCAGGTTCTCTCTGTGGTAATTCCTTCCATCAAGTTTGCTTTATGGGTGCAAAGCATAAGTTTTTGGTGTAGTTGTTGGATAAATTGTTGGAACCTGAAAGAGTTCTCTGAAAATGCTTCGACAGAGATACTAAATCAGCAGCAGCCTCTTGCCACTGCAAAGAATTGTCAGGTACATCCTGAAAGCAGTTCTTTCCTCTTGTACAGTTCCAACAACATCATTAAGAAAAAAATCTTGTCCTTTGTACTTCCTCCCCCCTTCATACATGCACATATCTTGTAGTAAATTCATTTTTCAGTCTTGACTTTGTGCAAACACAATGTTGTGCTGCAAGCATTAAAAGGCAATTTAGTACTCAAAGGATTAAAAGCTCATGTTAAATTGAAGACTACACTTGGCATAAACATTAAAAATTGACAGAACACCCTACACATTAACTGCACCAGGGCTCCATAATTAGCATTTAAAAGTAAAACATCATTTCCTTACTGTTTCCTACTTACTCATTTATAATGCATTTATTATAATTCGGATGTGAATATGAGGCTTTCCTCTATTGTCAGTTAGTAAATAAATAAAAAACCCCTACTCCTGTTGGAAACAGGAGCCTGCACACAAGGACTGGGGGATGAATGGTTTGTTAATCCAAATCTCAAACGCCTGATGAATCAGCAGTGACTAACTAACCTCATTCCAGGCCTAATTCTCTTCCTGAGCATCCATGGAGAAAGCTCGGGCTCAGCAGTACCAGCTTCCACTGGCATCGGCACAGGGAGCACGAGATAAACTCTACTTCTTGGGATTTGGATGTATTGTGTTGGACCTCGTGCTGTGCAATGTGGGAAAATAGATATATGGTTCATCCTGTAATGTGGAAAATTCAGTGCAGACTGAAATTTAAATGCAAAAGGAAAAGAATAAGGAAGCCAATCTCATTAGGGAAGCGGAAAAGAGGGACTATCAGACATTAAAGGGATAGCACTTTGTTGACTTGTGTTATTTTGGGATGAGATGGTGTTTTGTTCATCCATACTAGTCCAGACCTTTTTTGGTCTTTTGGGTTTTTTGGAAGGTAAGATGGCCAAATGCTGGGTTCCAATGTACTTCTGTGCTTGATTTAAATCATGCCCCATCTCTGGCTGACCTGGCATTGCCTGTGGAACACCTGGTCTGAGGCTTTCTTCTCATCCCAAATACCCCTGAAACTGCTTTCCTGTACTTCAACTAATCTATCTGGCTTCAGCCAAACCTTCTCTTCCATAGCTCTAGACTCACTGGAAGAATTTTAATTAGGCTGCTTAAATCAGCCTGGGTACCGTTTGGTCAAGATCCCAATTTGCCAAAGAAAGTCTCCACCTGCAGAACTGGCTCAGTGGGCAGAGGTTCTTCTTCTCCAGCCCAAAGGAGATCTCTGCTCTGCTGCTCACAGCAGCCACCCTCAGCTGTGTCTGGCTTTCCACTGGTGCTGCAGATCAGGTCAAACCCTGGCCCAAATCTTGGGTTTGCAGATGCCCCATGTTCCAAGCTGTGAAGAGGGGGCTGGCCACACCACTTCTGAGAAAACCCACCACTGCCAGCTCACCTCTAGAAACGTGGCAACATGCAAATGATCTTGCAGAAGGCTCAGCATTGCCTCTGCGCGGCCTGCTGACATGATGAATCTCTTTTTGTTCCTGCTCTGAAGCCTCACATCATCTCCACGTCCTCCGGGGTCGCTGCTGTGTGGAAGACAAGACCACGTTTTGTTCGGGCCCTGTGAAATGCAATTAGAAGCCCCTCCAGAGCCAGCAGGAGCTGAAGTTAAAAGGAGAGAGAGGGGAAGAAAGGGACCTCCCCGCTGGCCAGCAGTGTGCTGGCTTTGAAGTGCTGGGCCATCTTTTGTGTCCCCGCTCCAAGGGCCTTTAATCAGGACCTTTGCCTTGTCGTTCGGGGGGGACAAACCCCACACAGTTGGTGGGGTTGTCCCTGTGTGTGCCAGGAAGAAAAGTCTTTGTCAGAAATTTCCACTGACCCAAGCACTTTGTTGCTTTGTCTCTCCCAGACGACGTTTGAACTAAAAAGAAGACCAAAACTCTTGTCTGTGCTAACAGTATTTTAATGGGGAGCCCCGGTGACTTCTCGGAGCCTCCCTGCCAGGCCCAAGGCGGAGACCAGGCCTTTGGTCTGAAGGCCTCTTAAAATAAAAACAGCTCAGGCAGCTTTTTATAACCTTCTCTGTCTGTGTCCTGGGCGATACAAAGAGGCTCACACCATAATATTGCGACGTGCTGCTAAGGAAAAATACTTCATCCTGATATTATGCAATATTGTATAGACAGAACCAGGTGAACATCTTAGTTTTTGTTGTTCGCACAGCAGCGAGTTACAGATCAGCTAAAACTCCCAAAATAAATGGCCATAACCCCAAGCATGAGGCACATTGTATAAATCTGACAGAGCTGGAGGCACTGAGGTGGCCAGCCCCGTGTCCCAGCCCCAGTGATGGACGGCACAGCCCCAGGGCAGCTGCTGCAGCTGAGTAGGAATGATCTATACTCTGTTTTCTGTAGCACTTTACAAATGAACAAAATGCTCCACTGAAAATGATACTAAAATTCAGGTTGCCAGTGTTTTACTCATGAAGAATCTATTTGAGCTACTTTTTAAAGAGATTTTTATGTATCTGTTGCAGTCTCAATTTTCTATTGAAATATGTACACCCGGACTCATAACTATGACTTTTATTCCTCAGGAAGAGGCATAAAATAGTACTCAGTGCTTTTTAAATTATATAAAATATTTCTAAAATAACTCTTCCTTCCCAGTTAAACATTATCTCCTTACCTATTTTCCAATTCGCTTTTTGATATGCTGCAGCTTTTTTCCTACCTTAAATCAGTTCCACTTTAAAAAAAGTAAACTCCTGAAAAAGGAGGGGAAAATGAGAAAATTTTATAGGAATAAATAGATTAATAACTAATGGTGATGAGATCTGGTAGCCTTTCTTACAGGTGTGTGCAGAATAGAACATCAGTGTATTATCAAAGCAGGTTAAAGTCTTATCACAGCTCTAGTGTATTTTATTAGATTCTCAGAGCACGCCTCCTCCAGTAATGCCTGGAATAATCCAGGCTGATCCCATAGATCAGCTGATTAACTGAACCTCAGCAACAATAGCTCAGCTTTGGTGGGGTTTTTTTTACACTTTCAGCTTCCTCTTTATGACCTCCCCATCATTCATTTGGATTTGTTTAATTTTGTATTTGTCCCTTCCTTCTTGTAGGGTTGAACAGTGATTTTGAAGCAAAGGTCAAGCCTTCATCCATCCCTGCAGATCCTGCAGGTGTTCCATCCCCTGGATGGAACGTTACCTTAGAACAGGAATAGCCCTGCCTGCTCCTGCTAACACAGGAACAACACAGGGATGTGTGCAACTGTAATTACACTGCTGAGACGTTAATTACTGAAAGAGAGATTCCCCAGTTTACCTGTGACTCAGCTGTACTGGCTTTCAGCAGGTTTGCTGTGTGTTTCTGGCTGGTTTTGCTCTCCCAGTAACTGAGCCTTGCAAAGGCTCTGTCCCTTATCCAGCCAAATTTATACAATGGTGCTGAAGTCTGAATGCCAGAGCAGCCCCATTAGCTTCAAAAGGACTTATTTTTGTTAAAAGTTAAGCAGATATTTAAGTGCTTTGCTAGCTTAGGGTCAAAGTGTTCAGCACCTTGTTGGACTGTGTCTTACCTACCTCCTCATTAAAGATACATCAGACCAGTTGGCTTGTCTTTATCAAGCAGAGAGGTGCAGCCAATTGACTTTATGTGACAGCTAAAAGTGAAGGAGATCAAGGAAGCTTGAGAGACAAAGAAGTTAGGTTTTGTTAGAATCTTAAATGAAAGAAAAATAGCATTTGGCGAGCTGCTGAAAATTGTTAGTTACTGAAAATTGTGTCAGAAGGATTTTATTTTCCAAGGACTTTTGACCAGGATTTTTGGAGAGATTTGGATTTGTGGAGGTTGGATTGGGCAGAATCAACCTGCTTATTTTGTTGCTGCCTTTTTTGTTGTGAGTGTGGTGGCCTTGCTCAGAGCTTTGAGTGCAGACTCCTGCAATCCAAGGTGAGGATGCACAGAAGAATCGGCAGCCTCGGTGTAAGTGGTAGTGGGGCTCTTGCATCATTCTTACAAGAGGATTAGAAACAGCAAAATGCCTGGTGGGCTTAATACTGAGTGCAACTAGGCTGGCAATTTACAGCAGATCAGCTCTATGGCCTGAGTCATCTCCACTGATGACCAGGGAGGGATTTCCTTCTTTAGCAGCAGCATTAGCTTGATAGTTCTCACTATACAAATTAAAAGGTCATTTGCATTTATATTCCTGCTAATAATTATATGAAGAAATAATTTGTTTTCAACACAACACTGTGCCTGTGTTTTCCCTCATGCTGTAAGGTCAGCACCTGTGTGTGATGGACCTGTGTGTTCCACAGCAGGAAGCTGTGAGGTCCTGGATGGGGTTCTGCTCTCATCAGAGGGTCAAACAGTGGAGGAAACTGGGCAGCCTTCAGTTTTTGGCACTACCTACACTGGTCTTGATTGATGTTCCTCCTCTGGGGTATGGGAAGCAGCCATATCCTCTGTCTGCTGTTGATTGTCCTGCCTCTTGGGCTGCAGGGACTCTCTTCTCCCTTCTGCTCGTGCTGTTTCTCATGCCACGACACCCCTATGAAAAGCGTTTTCAAGCAGTGGAGTGAGTTGGTGCAGGGAAGATGTGCCAGCACCAAGAGCCTGTGGACCCCCAGGATGATGGCCAAGGTGTGTTTCCCCAGAGGTGGAATGGAGATATCCCTCAGGTGATAATGGCCCCTGTTTTGGGGGCAGACCTGGGGTCCCCCAAGGACAGCTGCAGTTAGGGGTGATTTTAAGCAATTTTCTCTTACTTGATGCCCATATCAGCAGCCCTTGTTGTGAAATGAGAAGTCTCTCCTTCCCTGAGCCAGAGGTTTGCACAGGGAACTGCCCAGGTTCCTCCCATCACTTTTCCCCAGAGGAGGTGACTTTTTCTTCTTACACCTTCTTTTCTACATCCCAAAGATGAGATACAACCAGAAATTTCTTTTTTTTTAAATAAAAACACAGCAGAAATCTAAACTGTGCGGGGTCAGGTTTACATTTTCCCTTCTAAGGCCCATCAGCAGTAGATGGGTGTTTCTAGCAGCCCCAGCTATCAAAGTGTTCTGCAAGGAAATATTCCTGGTGTAAATTTCAGGCTCAGTGAACTCCAGCATATATTTGTGATTTTCCCCGTTATGATGACATCAGGGTGGAAACACAAGGCTGGGGACTAGGTGACAGCAGGCAGCTTTCCTGCCACTGCTCATTTACTGCCTTTTTGAGAGCCAGAACCTAAACACTTGAGTATTAACATGATTCCAGCTCTTAAGTAAAACAAAAGTAGTCTTTTCATCTTCCCATTGAGTGACGAGCTCCTTAAGTAGATCACAAGCTTTCTGCTGCTTTGTCTGAGTGAGGAGGAAAACTTTAATTGTTCCCATCTTCTAGTGCAGGTATTGATTAATTAAATGTATTAGCAAAGATCTTGGCCTACTTTTTTGCACCATCAAACAAGTACTTAATGATTATATTACTATGAAAATGGCATTGCTTTAAAGCATTGCATTGAAGCCCCTTTGTACTTTGCTTTCATTTCTTTTTTTTTTTTTTCTTATCCCATTATGAACAATAAAGTTTCTCCTGTTAATATAACACAGAGGAAGGGAAGGGAGGTGGAGAGGAGCTCTCAGCTGAGGGATTCCATCTGAACCAGGCTGGAGCTGTGGCATTGGGATGTCCCCAGGCAGGAGGATGTGCTGCCAGCTGGGGAGGCTCTCTGCAAGTGCAGGCAGGTCAGGGAGCAAATGTTAGATAGTAAATCTGTATAATTTACTCTAATTTAGCATTTGGTGGGTAGAAATATGAATATGACTCACATGCTAAGAGGGAGAAGGCAGGTTTATTAGGAGCAGAACTAATAGGTCTATGTGAGATAAAGAACACTGCCTCCCACCTCACTCAATCGCTTTCTTCCTTTGGGTCCCATTTGTAGAATCTCATTTATTTGCACTTTTATACCTACCTCTAAGTCTGCCTCCTTCCATCTCACAGCCCTGTGCTCACCCATGTATATCAGAGAATCCCAGAATGGTTTGGGTTGGAAGGGACCTTAAAGCCCATCCAGTGCCACCCCTGCCATGGTAGGGACACCTTCCACTGTCCCAGGCTGCTCCAAACCCATCCAACCTGGCCTTGGGCACTGCCAGGGATCCAGGGGCAGCCACAGCTGCTCTGGGCCATCCATTCAGCCCCTCACCACCTTCACAGGGAAGAATTTCTTCCTGATTTCCTGTCTAAAACTACCCTCTTCCAGTAAAGCCATGCCCTTAGCACATCCTACATCCTGCACAAAGGCTCTGTGTTTTGCACACTTGCTGAATGGCAAATCCCCATCAGTCTGCCCCAATTCACACTCACTGTCAGGGCTCCATAATGCCATCAGGTTTTAAATGCGTCTCCTATCCTGTCCTAGGATAAATAAAATCCTAGGATTTCTTGAAAATCCTACCTTTTCCTGGTCTCCAAGTGCACCTGGAGTTGATGTTGCTCAGGCTCTCCAGTTTGCACCTTGCCAGGCTGTGAGGCTGTACAAAATGCTTTCATTTTACAGCACTCTGAGCATTTGTACAAAGTTGTTAAGATCTGACACCAAATTGATGCTTTCAATCTTGATGCTTTTATCCCACCTGTCTTTGCCTCTACCTACCAACACATGCCAGCCAGGCCAGTGACCAAAGCCAGGCAAGTTTCACTGCCAGCAATGACAAAGCATTTCTTGCTGCAAAAAAAGTGTTATTGCAGAACACTTCATAAACTGTAAATTTGGAATTAAGACTTAACATTTTATAGTACCAGTATTGGGAAGTCCCATGTCTATAACTAAAATATGTGCCATGGTGACAATAACACTTGGGTTTTATGCAATGCTGAAAGTTGAGGCGCAGAGAAATGAAATGAGAGCCCAACTGCCTTCAACACCAGGGGAAACCTGAAAATACACCCACAGCTGGCTGCCAGTGCACAGCTGCTGGGCCACACTCATACCTGGAATGAAATGCATATTAGCAACCTCTGCAGACAGGTAGGTCGAGGGCTGTGCTGCACAGGAGTGACTCGGGTCCCATGTTTGGGTGGGAGGAGTGGAGAAACACAGCTGAGTTGCTTAAAATAGCCAGAAAAGGACCCTTAGTCCTTTCTTGCCTTGTTCCCTTCACATTCACAAATGTTCATCTCTGTCTCTCCTTTTTTTCCATCCTTCCTAGGGGCGATGACTGACAGATTAATATATGTCTAGCTACGTGTCTTAGAAATCAAAAGGAAGGTGCTGTCAGAATCGCTTGTCAGAAAATGAGATTAGGCACACTTGTCATTTGCTGAGGATTGCAGTCTTTCAGAGATAAGGTTGCATTTAATGAGTGTAAAAAGCCTCCTTGTGAAAAAGGGGGTGGTGCAGGAGAGAGAGAATGATTATTTTTCTGGTGTCAGCTGAGTGCTTTATCATATAACTTGATAGCGTGGCACCCTGGCAGGCACTGATAATGGCAGCTGGGGCTATTGCACCTCTTCAGCTGCTCTGCAGCTTCAAAAGTGATGACTTGTTACCTGCTTTTAAACTCCTCTTGGATGTCGAAACCCACTATCCTGGGGGAAAGAAGCAAAAGCATGTACAGTGTGTTTTAAAGAAAGACCTGTGAAAACACACAGCATAAAGGGAACGTGCTAAATGTATAGCCACTTTCCCCAGCAAACTAGAAAGAATACTCAGCGGGTTTCGGTGAAATATGGAACTTGTCTGACAAGTGAAGGATAACTAATGAGAAACAGAGCTGTATCCCACTGAAACCAATTGTGTTTTGTTATGGAAAATATTTATCAAGCCTTTTTTTTCATTTGTTGGTTCTCCTAACAGTTCCATAATAACTCCTCTTATGTATGTGATTTGGTTTCTCTCATATGCATCTCAGTTATTTAAATCTGCAGTGGGGTGGGTGTTTTTTGGTTATCAATTGGATATTATCATCTTGTACATGAATATTTTAGGTGAATGCTTCATTCATCAAAGTAATGGTCATTCTTTTGCCAAGTTAATGTCTTTGCATGGTTTAGAAGCTGGCTAAAGGTACAGATTTATTGTTCATCGTCTACTTTCTAAATATGAGCTGACAGTTAAAAATGGAATTTATCTGTTCAGCAGAAGAGCCCCTACATTAGCTATGTTTTTGCAACAGCATTTCTTGCCTTGGCATACCTCTTTGAAAATTATCCTTGGAAGAGGAGATTTCTGTCGTATATTCTTCTCATCAAATGAGATGTGATTTTCATTATTTTGCTTGAATGTTAGAAAATGAAAGAAATTACTTGATTGGTTTATGCTGCTGATTCAGCATTTTCTGGACTAAAAATGACCTGGACGACAGAATGGGATTACAGCACACAATAATGGATGCTTTATTTGGTGATAAGAAAGTCTTTTCTTCTGACTGAGAAGAAGAGAATGAAAAATATTTCTCTTATTAGGTGATTCAGTACCCAGATATTGACAGACGAATTAATTTTAAATACTTCTTCAGTTTCAGAACATGCTAGCAGGCAGAAATTAGGGGAGGATACTGGCCACAGCTTGAAAGTGGTGCATTTTATGAAGTGCACAACAGACGTGCTGGTGGATGGGGAAGAATTTATTCTTTATCCTCTTACCCAGTGATAGGATCTTATGTTCCTGGTTAGACTGCAGGGTGGATAGCAGCTCAGAGCCCAGAGTGGTTCTCCAGGAGCTACATCCAGCCAACCAATGCTCCGTGGTCTCTTTAGTAACTCAGAATTCAAACCCCAGGAAGGGTTTTAGAGGAAGAGATAAAATGCACGCATTTTGTGATGGAAAAGTTACAGCCAGGATTCTCACTCTTCCTGGTGGTTGAAGGGAAGGAAAGATGGCTGTGGTGTTCATCTGAAGGATTTCACATTGTTTGGAGAAGCCTGGGGGAGAAATGGCTTCACACACATAGGACAGTTAGGATTTGTCTTTGGTTCAGTGCCTGGGTTCAGAAAATTATCCACCCTCCCCAGGTGTGCAAATCTGGGCTAAATTCTGTCCTTGGAAGCAGTGGAGACCACTTAGTATTTTATAGGGCCAAGCTGTAAGGATAGGGAAGAGAGAGCAGCCCTATTGTTCCCTGAGCCCCAGTTTTTATCTTTGTTTCCATTTGAAACCCTAATCATAAAACTGCCTGCAGAGCGGTTGCCTTGCTGTTCCTCTAAATGAGAATTCCAGCTTTTATGCTAATTCAGTTTCAGGTTTCTTTGAACCTGCAGTTTATGGGCCTCTGCTTAAAACTGCAATCTGTTCTGCATAAAAGAAGGGATTACAAAGGGGTTTAGTTTTGCAAATGCTGCAGAAAAATAAAAATAATAAAAAAGTTGCACTGTCATTAATATGTTCCTGCAGAAGTTTTCTGCTTTGTCAAATGAAAAGCATTACTTACACGGGGATTTACCCGGGGATGTTCTACATCCGGAGCTCTGTTCCCTCGGAAAGGGACATTTGCTGATTGTGTCCCCACCTCCCCAGTGCCCTGTCCCTGCTGGAGGGGACACTGAGGGAACATCACTGTCATGTGATGTGTTGGTTCTCTCCCCGGGGCCAGGCTGCTCCCAGACATTCCCCAAATCCAGCAGAACCCGCTTTCACCACCAGTTCCTTTTCCTGGCATCTCTCATGACCTTTTTACGGCCACACCAGCAGTGATTTTGCTGCTGTTGAGGAGAACAGGTCCTTCTCCTGCACCTCTCACAGTGCTGGGGTTTAAGCACCTTCTGCGTGGGACATGATGCCGTGGCTTGCTGTTCACAGCCATAAAACTCCACTGATAGCTCCATAAATTCTTTTCTTGGGGAAAGGATCCTGCATCTCTTATCCAGTAACAGGCAAAATCTTGTATGTTTTCAAAGCATTATGGAGGGCTTTATAAGGCACCATAATCACGCTCCACAGTTAGATTCCATGGTGTCTTCTGGGAAGGTTAGCAACTTAATGGAAACATAAATGTTTCCAGGCTTTGACAGAACACCAAAGAATTGGAATATCCACTTTTCATGTTGCCAGGAAAAAAGCTGCAGAGCCTTCCAGGTGAGGTGAGTTTTGCCATAAATAATTTAATCCAATATAATCTGCTGTAATTTCAATATTCGTTTGCTTCTTGTGCCAGAGATGGATAATTCTTCTTTGGAATTACTCTGTGACTTGGAAACGAATGTCTGCTTCCCTGCCTGCTGTCTGGGCAGCTTTAGGTCATTTTAATAAAATACTTGGATCTGAAAACCTCTTCCAGAAAGTGAAAGATCTTGAAATTACTTTTGATCCAAGTTCAATGCACTTCATTTGGCTGTTGTTGTGGCAGAAACAAATGTCGACGCTGACAGAGACCACAGACAGATGAAAAAAATTCTGGCAAGGTCCCACATAGATAAGAGACAGAAGGTTTCAAAAACCTATCCAGGCATAACCTAAAGCACAGGAAACTATTGTCAGGAGCGGGGGGGAAGCTTGATCCAAAGGCATTCAAATCACTGTGGGGAGGAGGGGTCCCTTTGATTTAATTTGGCTTTGAGTGGATTTCTGAACTCCAAATTTCTCATTCAGAATTGCACAATGCATTTTGTCCATGTGTAATTTTGCAGCAGGAAAACAGAGGTCCTCGAGTTATCTCTAAGGCATGAATAATGAACATAATGAGGCCCAGAGTCCTGCCAATAAACCCTCACAGCCCCAGGGAGATGAGCAGGTAAATGCATTTCTGATTCTGTGTGTGCTGAGATTTCAGGTGTGGCATGTGGTTAACATTGGAAAAATCCAGTACAGACAAGCCTGTTGTTTAATCCAGGCTAAATGTATCAAATTAAAGTCTTGTGGGGAACCTGGGCTTTAATTAATCCGTTCTTACCATCTCGGGATGTGGAAAGTCTTGACCAAGGTGCTCATAGAATACATGAGCTGCCACACCTTGGTACTGTGCATTTATTTCCTCGTTCAGGTACAGCCTCACCTCAGTCCATGGAGTCCCCAAGTGCTGACTGATAGAGAACGCTGCCAGCTTAATGCCTTTATCACTTTATTTTTGGTGGGGACTGGAATCTGCACTCAAGCAACATCCATGGCCAATGGGCTGCAATGGCTTTTGGTCACTGCCCACTCTTGATTCCAGAGACCACACCTGAAGCCATTTCTGTTGGGTTTCTAAGAGGAGGTGAAAACTATCCCTCTGATAGCACAGGATTGTCTTTGCAGTATATATTTACTAGACACAAATACATACTTATTAGATGTAAAAACCTGTGAAAGTTTAACAGCCAAAATCCATGCTCAGTTACCATGTGGAAATGTGGGGATGACCTATTCAGCTGGACAGTCCTGGAGAACTCATTTCCATTGCCATACCAGGATCTGAGGTTGGCCAATTCTTTAATTTTCCAGTGGAGACCACTTGTCTCAGTTTCACCAAAGCATTCCCACCCTGGATCATCCATGGCACGAAAGCGCTGTGGTGTCTGCGGCCGCAGTTTGACTCTGGAGCTGTGCTGGGTGTGTTCATCTCCTGTGAGGCATTGTTGCTCTTTGTACATCTCCCCACCCCACTGTCCCAGCAGAAACCACCACAGTCAGTGGGACTGCACCTCAGATAAGAATCTTAGAGAAGCCACTGAGGGGGAGAACTTAAATGGATTCTTAAATGGATCATATGGTGATGGAATGAGGAACGAAGGGGAAATATTTCCATAAATTTGTGTAGTTCTACACCGGTAACTGGTAGGCGTTCTGTCTTAATTATGGCACTTGTGTTTGTGTGGACAGTCAGATCCTGATTCCCCCTTCCCCTCACATGCTGTGGGATTTGCTCAGGGCCACCAGAGCTGCTGCAGCTCCCTGCACCTGTCACTGCTGGGGGAGAGCTCAGAGCCACCTCGGTGCCCTGGGGCCAGGAGAAGGGCAGTCCCTCACCACCCCACGTCCCGAGATGAGCTTGGAGCTGAGCCAGGGCATACGTGAATCTTTTCAAGCTGCCATTGGACTTTGGGCAGATAACTATAATCCTGGCTCAGGTAAGGACAAGCAGGCACACACAGCTCTTGCTCTGCACTCGTTTAATGGCTGGTATAGGTAGTTCCCATCTTTTCCTTAGGAGAATCACCTCCTCCAGGCTGAGCTCTGCCACAGGAGTCGGAGTGAATAGGACTTGTCAACCTTGTTTCTGAGGATTTAGCTCAAATTCAAGTGGAACCCACGGGAGTTTAATTCCATTAGCACTCATAGCCCGGTATGGGATTGAAACCCATTTCCAGGTTTGAAATCTTGAAAACACTCCCTGGGCATGGTCTTGCAAGCCCGTAAATCCCCTCTTAGCACCTATCTCTTTCCCAGGAAACATCTCACTGTACGCAGCTACTGTGCCAATGTGCATAACTGCCTCTCATCTTCCCAGGAAACATCATTTGGCTCCGAGTGCTGTGCTTCAGTGAATAATCATTTATATCATCACGTATCTGTGCGTTTATTTTTCGCGGTGGCCATTACTAATGGTGTGCTGCACTTAAGGAGAACCTGCAGCGAGTGGGAAATCCACTGCCCGTTGACAATAATGTTCAGTGCTGGAAGTAGTCAGGCGAGTCTCAAGGCAGAAACCACAGCTCAGCGAGCAGCCGGGGTCTCCGGCAGGCCACCCTGCCTGCAGCTGGGGACACTGGTTTTTCCCGCTTTAAAGAAAAAAAATTAAATTTCTGTTAAAACAAAAAAACTGCTAAATGCAATACGATGTTTTCGATCGTGCTTTCGTCCCGCGGAGCTCTGGAGAGTGATGTTCGTGGAGCTTTCGCGACCGATGCTCGTGTGCGTGTGCCGCCATCCCGGGGCAGGGGGGACTGTCCGGCTGCGCGGGTCCCTCGCACCGCGCCGAGGAGATCCTGCCGGAGGCTCCGCGCAGCGCGGCACGCTGCTCGGGGCCGGCCGCTGGCGGAGGGAGCGCGGCTCCCGCGGAGCCTCCCCCGCCCGGGAGCGGAGCACGGCAGGGCAGAGCGGAGCAGAGCGGCCGCCCCGCGGGGATTACAGGCTTGCGAGGCTGTTTCGGCGGGGCCAGAGGAGCCGGGGCCGGGCCGTTGCCTCTTCCCCCATGGAATTCACCTGAGCGCGGCCGCGACGGGAGGGACGGCGCCCGGCGGGAGCCCGCTTTGGCTCGGGAGAGGACGGGCATGACTTTTTAACCAAAACAAAAACAATCAGCCCCCCAAACGCCCCGGCAAACAGTGGAAGAGAACCCAAAAAGCCCCCGAAGGAAGGGACGCGAAGCCGCCGGCGCTGGAGCCGCGGAGGGAGGGAGGAGGCGCCGCGGCCGCACCGCCCCGCACCGCCCCGCACCCGGAGGTGCCGCCGCTGTCCCCGGCTGCCGCCGTCGCACATGGTTTTCTTTGTCCTGCTGCCGCTTCTGTAGCGCCCGCTCCGCGCCTGCCGCGCTCTCCGCACGCCGCGCTCCGCTCGCTCCTCCCGGGAACCATCTTGCGGGAGCGGGGAAGGGGTCGGCGGCCCGGGAAGGATGCCCGCCCGGCGGCCCGCGCGGCCGGCCCGCGGAGTCGGTTCCCCGCGGAGGATTAGTTGGGGTTTGGCCGCGGGACGCTGAGAGCCGCGCTGGATCGGAGTTGCCGCACACGCCCGTCCCTCCCGCACCGCCATGAGCCGCGGGCCGGCCGCCCCGCCGAGCCCCCGGACAGCAGGTAACCACCGGGGCGGGGGTCGGCGCGGCTCCTGCGGGCCCCGCGGCGGGAGGGAGCG
>NW_024506552.1:1235576-1378395 GCF_017590055.1 Onychostruthus taczanowskii | reverse complement strand
CCGGGACGGGCCGGGGCGGAGGGGGCGGCGGGGCCGCGCTGGCTCCGCGGGCAGGTGCGGGGCCGGTGCAAGTGGCGCGGCGGGGCCGGGCCGTGCCAGCAGTGAGTCAGGCTGCGCTGTCTGGACAGGAAATATTTTAGTCATTCATCCCCTCGAACGGCAGCACATTCCTTGGTGAGGGGAAAAAATACTCTTTGGGTCATTTTTTTTTCTGTGTGGTTTGTTGGGTTTTTTTCTCTTTAAGCCCAGGGATTGCTGACTTGTTTCATTTCGCGGTGAAAAGGATTAAGCTACGCTTGGTAACAAGGGGATTTATAAGGGAAAACGGCCCAAGTGCGAGGAAGGGAGCTGTGTGTCACCAGCTCCGGCTCTGTGCAGGAGAAACCGAGGGGGCTCCTCGGGCAGAGCACCTCGGATAACCCGGTGTCCCCAAATGTCACGGTGCCAGCAGACAGTGCTCATCGACTGCTCAAGTGAGACTGGGGAGATCGGGGTAAAGGGGAGCGAAGGAAGAGTTGCAGCTGGCTGGTGGAAGGGAAAGGAGAGCCGAGCTCCTCTCCGCCGCTGGAGCATCCAGGTTCGGCCACATCGCACCCACCGTGCGCATAAAGGCACTTTGTTGTCTGCGGCGAATCCTGTCAATACGGAGCAGGGTTTAGTCAGCACTGCACAGGCACCGAATTTCATCCTTCTGGGGTAGTGCTGAGTTGTTGCGGGTTTTTGAATCAGTTGGGGGTTTTGTTCCTTTAGTGTTGTTGCGTGATGTGTCTGCCTAACTGTGGAAAAATAATAGTTGTATGGAAATTGATACACTGCGTGTCTGCTGGCAGAGACTGTGTTTGCCTGTGTATCACCCGTACATCACCCTGATTGCTGTTTTGTATTTAAACCGCAATTTTTATGTAAGGAAACAGGCAGGCCAAGTTCATCTCACCGTTCCAGCCAGCGTTTGGGTTATTTTCACGGTAACGCAGGCAGTGTGGTTATTTCAAGTTGCTCTTCCATTCGGTTGTGTGCGGTCAGTAATGCAAAATGAGCTTCACTCTTGGACGAGCTTTGTTTTTGCAAAATAATTCCTTTTTTAGGCGTATGTTACGTGGATAATCATCTGCCATGTTGCTCCGGAGCAGTCTTGGGCAGGCTGCGTTTTGTTCGAGGTGTGCCACTTCCAGGTGGCACAGCGCTGTTTGTGACTGGGGTGTGCGATAGCACAGGGAAAGATTGGTTTTGAAGCCATGTTTTTTCAGGTGCAATCTTTTGGTTTACGCTTGGCATTAAAGCAAACTTTTTTAAGAGATGTTTTCCTCTTTGTAGTGCTTGGGAAAATCAAGCGATTAGGAAACATAGAGCCTCCCTGTGCTGTTCTGTTTTGAAACAGTAAAATAAAGTAGTAGCTGAAACTGTAAGAAGTTGTTTGGTTTTTAAAATTGGAATTTCTTTCTAAAAAGAAGGACTGGTTCAGAGAGTTTTGACTTCAGAGAAAAGCTGCATTTGAGAAGACAACAGCTGAAATTCACTGGGAAAGATCATTTTTAAGCAGGCTGATTGGCAAGGGTAGGAAAGCATTGAGCCTCTTGTTGGACTAACATTGGCTTGTTCTTTAAAGCACATGGCCTTCTTGATCTCTTCAATTTGTGCATTATTCACATATTTTCATTAATTTAGAGAAAGTCGTCACTGCATAATAAATCCATCATTGGGTAATAAATCCAGTGTTTACAAGGTATTTAGTTGAGACGAAATTGCACCAGCTCGGCTTTCAAATAAGCCAGCAGTAATCTTGTAAAATTTGTCTAGAAGTCTGAAAAAGAATACAGCTATTTTTAATAATTAATCATAGAAATCTTGTCTGTCACTAACTTGAGGGCAAACAAATTGTTTCAGCGTATTCCTGCACTGTGATGCACGGTCTGAGCCATGTCTACTCGTTTATCGGGAGTTTCACATCCAAGTTTTTAGTGCAGTCGAGATAGCAAACGTATATGTTGATTGTCTGGTGATTTTTATCTGGTTTTGACTTCAGAAATTCCTTCCCTTTAACAAAAAAACCCCACAGTCTACTTTCTAGTGTTTTCAATTATTTTTCCTGAATCCAGCAAGAAAACAGTTTCTAGGGAAAAATCAAAATCTTTCTCAAGTGTTACATTTTAACCCTGTTTGCGGTGTTCTGCTCCTGAGCACGTTTTCCCTGTGTTTTCCAAGAGCAGCCTCTTTCTCGGTGGGGCTGGGTTTGGAATTGAACGGCTCTGTGCGATCTGTGGGTGCTTTTTGTGGGAGAAGTTTGAGCTGTAGCTGCCCGTGTGTGTTTTGTGTGTGTGTGCCCAAACACAGCAGCACACAGCTGGCAGAAACTGAGTGTTTGGTGCTTTTGGGCTCGGGGTGTTTGCAAAATGAACATTTTCAGTGTTCCTTCCCTGCCTGGTTTTGTGCCGTTGGAATTTCTGAAAGGGGGAGATCAGTGGTTTTTTGTGAAACTGAAATAAATCTTTTTATATCGGTAGAGAGCTGAGCTGGCACCCTGGCATAGAAACAGCAGGAATAGGCAAGCTACTAACACAATATTAAGGGGAAAAACCTCCCTGGATAAAGGAGGCTTGATGAAAAAGAAAACGTTTATTACTTTACACAGCGAGGTGTCAAGAAGCAGTTGTTCTGAGGAAGGCAAAGCTGGTGTGGAAATATTCACTGATCCTGACACTCTCTTTATTTTTCAAAGAGTTTGCAACAGCAATTTATGAAATTACTAACCTAAGTTATCAACGCTGCTTTGAAGGTGGTAAAAATCGAATGTTCACACAGCAGGGATCCCAAAAATACTTTAAAAATTTAATTAAGAAATCTGCAGTTCTGGAAATTCCTGAGACTGGGCTGTCTGGTTCGAAATTGTGACTCTTCTGCATCGCAGAATCAATGTCGGACTGTATTGGATAATGGCAGTACAAAGATACACTGCCTGTGCAGCTAATGTTGAAGAAAAATCCCATTTCTTTATGAAATAGAATCTTTCCAAAGAAATATCTGCACTGCAGGGCGGCGAAGCACAGCCAAACAGCACCACCTCATGGACACGGCCTCCGGAGCCGCCGCTTCCAGCGCCCCTGGTTTTGTCTCCTGATTTGTTTCCCTAAAATATACACACCTCTGCCTGTGCATAAATACACCGTGCCTTCGCAAATCTATCACTGCTAGAAAATGTAACTTCTGGTTTTTTCTTCTTTTTTATTGGTCTTTCAGGCATCTGATGCCAGCTCTGAGAAACTGTTCAACGCTGTCACAAATAAAGGTAAGGCTGCAATTCACATCCCAAACAGATTTATTTTCCTTTTTTCCCCACACGTTTCTTTTCATGGCAATTTCAATGGGAGATGAAATGTAACTTGTCTTGCAGAAATGTCGCAATCAGCTTGTTAGTGCTTTTTATGTTTCTCTGGGTTTCAGACGTGTTCTGTATGCTTGGTAATTGCTTTGCTTAATATAAAATATAGGCTTTAAATAATGCATTGCCTGCCAGGTCAGAATTAATTTAAATAACAATATTAGGGAATAGTTTATTTTACAAATGGCTTTAATTTAAGCTCATTTAAATAACTGTAAGAGTTTTCAAAATGTTTTAACTTGATTGTTACTCATCAGCTCCATGATAGACGTGGAATTATGAATAGCCAATTTGCACTGCTGACAGTAATAACCAGCCAACGTTTAGTATTCACAGGATAATAGTCATAAACCATGGCTTACTGTGCTGTGTGCTTTCTGTAGAGTTAATAAATGATAGAGAGGGCCACATTTAAATATTCAGTATCCCATTAATTTCTTCCAAACAGCAATCCAAAGACAGAGCTGCTAATGATATAACAGCACATTAAGGGAAAGCTTGCCCTAAATCAGCGCCCGTGAGCTGCCGTGCGGAGCTGGGCCCTTGTTAGAAAGCTTTGGGGATCCTTCCTGTGTAATTCCCCTTTTTGGTCTGGCTGGTGTTTTTACAAGGAGGTTGGAGGGAGCAGCTCCAGGCATGAGTTGCACAAACAAGTGTAATTCAAAGCCTTGGAAACGCGTCTGGTTTTTACCCCAGTGTCCTGCTTTTCTCCGGCAGCGCATGGGAAGTGCCTGGAACGGGGTGAGCTTCTGGCTGTAAACCGGGCTTTATCTGATGGGGTTTGGAGCACTCTTGGCCTTACAAGAGGCAGATTTGACTGGTTTGAAATTCAGGTGTGTTCTGTTGGCTGGGTGTGGGTTGGCTCAGTATTGGCCCTGTGTGCTTCTCCCCGGGTTTGGTTTGTTACTCCAGTGAGTCATTCCAGTGTTTCTCTGTGCTTTTCAATTCCACAAAGCTGTGATGGTTTAACTGGGGACAGAATGTGACCCCGTTACCTTTGGGATTCCCGTGCTGATCCGCGGCTGCTTCTGAAGGCTTCTGCTGCATATTGAATTATACCTGGATTTAATTGCATTACGGATCCATAGTCCTGTTTTTCATGTATTAGCATCCTCTGGAAGTACAGTCTGGATTATTTCTGTGGTCTAACCAGGTTATCTCACTTGGCAAGCTGATTTATCCTTTGTGATTAATGGCATTTACAGGTTCCCCAGGCCCCTCCAGAGGCTGAGACTAGGTGGCACAGACATTAGAAGGGAAGAGCTGAGTGTCTGGAGTGACCCCAGGCCCCCAAACTACATGTGACTGCATCTTTATTTTGCTAATTTGCTGTAAAAAGCTTTGGCATTTGAGCAGCCCTTTCTTGGGGCTGGGCCAGGGCAGGAGAAGCCGGGCGAATCCACATTCCTGGCGCAGGCCTGTAACCAGGGTGAGGGGCTCCTCTTCTCCCCAGGAGGTGACTGATGAAGAGTAGGCCCCTCTTCCTCTTCCTTTGGTTTTCTTTTTTGACTCAAACACATTTCCCACATTCTTATTGCTGTTTACTTACGGAGCTTGATTCGTGGCATCCCTTTGGATGTGAATACCCATGCTTGACAGGGAGCCTTTTCTTCCGAGGTACTTTTCTTTGGTGATTTAGTTCCCTTGAAAGGATTAGGGTTTCTTTGTGTAGACTAAAATCAACATGGGCTTTTCGAAGCTTTGCTTGGGAAACCGTACACAAATAAGCTTTTTAGTTGATGGTAGATTATTCCTTTGCCCCTTATTTCCATCAAAATGGCATCTTTCTTTTCTCCTCCTGAGTTTCCCCTTAAAGCCATATGCTAATTCCTGTTGGTAACATGAATGACAAGGGAGGAATCAATGCAAATCCAGGTGCGGCCAAACTAGGCTGGCTGGTATTTTCTTTTTTTTTTTTCTTCCTTACCCTCTTTTTTTCTTTTTTCCACTGGGAGAAAGAGATTAAGGGGAAAGAGAACGGTAAAAGCATAGGGGACAGTTTTGTCACAGGGATTAGCATTCAGACTACAAAATATCAGGAAAAGAAGCTCAGAAAAGCTCCCCTGTTTGGAGATAATGTCAGTAATTGCTGGCAGGCAGGTGCTGGGCTCTCTGCCGGGGCTGGGGGCTGTTCCTGCTCCTAGTGCGGCCCTGGGGAGCTCCGGCTGCCCGGGGGCTGTCAGTTTGATAAATTCCGAGTTCAAGTTCCCTCTCTGCAGCTCAGGCTGTTCGCTTCCAAGCCAGCTCTTCCCCACTGTGTTGTCCACGGCTGCTTTTGCCAAAAGCAATAAAAGTCACTCGTAAGAAAGGTCAGATTTGCATTGGGTAAATCATGATGAAACCTTCCAAGCTGCCAGGCTGGGAGGGCTGGGCAGGCTGACAGCATCAGGCCCTCTGTGTTCGTGGCCACTCCTCTTGGATGTCCCACAGCCACCCGTGTCTCACACACTGCTTAGGTTTTTCTTGCATTAAAAAAAAAAAAAAATTAGTATTATTCATAACTGAAGTAGCAGAAATTACAGAAGTAATGTATTTACAGAGCAGGTACAAGTCCTGAAGCATTTAACTTCTCGTATATACAGTTTGTCCCCTTTCTGTCATTTTGTTGTAGACTACAAGGCTTAAGATGTGCTCAGGCTCAAGGAGTGATGGATTAGTGTAGATGTGTAATGTGGAACAGTCCCTTCCTCAGAAACACTAAGAATTTTAAAAAATCCAGAGCAAAGTGAAATCCCGCTCAGCCCTCTCGAGAAGAGCTGGTAAAACACCTTGAGGAGAAGTCCCTCAGCTCCCATTTGGGACTTGGCTGCCCTTGGAGCTGAATGGAAAGGTGCATCGCTGAACCTAGAAGGGTCCTGTGAGCTGTGGGGGGCAGCCAGTGGATGTTGGGATCCCTCAGGGCTGGAACTCAAGTCAGAACCCAGCAGTGGGAAAGGCTGTGGGGTCACTCCTGTCACCTCCGTGCTGCCACCACTCCCAGGGGTCTGCAGCAGGGCTGGGAATTTGGGAGGGATGGAGCTTGGTCCCCAGAGCAGGAGTTCCTGAAGGAGTGGTCCCTGTTGGTGGATCAGAGCCCTGCATTCCTTAGCTCTGGCAGGAACACCCTGTAATGCTTAAATTCCCCAGGGAGAGGGATCCCTTGGCAGTCCAGGTGGCTGTGCTGGGAGGTGAGCACCCAAGGGTCTGGGCCCTTGGTGATGCTTGACAAAGGATCTGTCAGTGTCTGAATAAATGATCTGGGGAAGAGCTGGCAGGGGAGAGCATCCCCCGTCTGCAGTTCCTGCTCCCTGCGGGATGGCCCTTCCAGTTGGGATTGCTGCTTGTAATCTGTGTGTCATTGCAGGAACAGAGCTGCCCCACACCCTCTGAGAGTTTCACCTCAGCACCATTAATCCCAGCCAAAGTACAGGGTTTGTTCATGAATTTTTGTAACATGACTTCTCAGCGTAATTAAATTCCATTATCTCTCAATAATTTAAATACATACATCTGAAGCTGCAGAGCAGGCAGCTCTTACTACGACTGTGTGGTTCATTTATGTTAACTCCCTCCTACATACCCTTGGAAAACAGCTTTTCCTGAAGGGAGAAATGAGTCCCAGAGTGGTGAAGTTTTCATTTGTGCTGTATATTGAAGTTTGCCTTTGATCAGAAGCACAATTGGGCTGTTAGAGCTTTTTATGTTCAAATTGTTTACAGGATGTTCATGTAAACTTTATGAATCCTTCTGCTGCGTGGCACCACCAGCTGTCAGGGAAATATTTATACTCTCAGCTGGAGGTAGATCAAGGCATCTGGGTTAGGAGGCTGCACTGGTGGCTGAAATACCAGTCAGATCAAGCCCTGGCTGTTTAGGTGCTTCTACAGCAATATCCTGCCCTAGAAAAAACAGGCAAGTTGTTGTTTCTCCCCTTGGCTTCTGTGGTGAAGCATTTCTTGAGGATCCTCTACAACATCTGTTTCTGTAAACAAGCAGGGAGCTAAAGCTGGCAATTCCTTCCCTGCTGATCCCTTCACAGGAGATCCTTGGCTGTGGAGAGGTGCTTTCACTGGTGAATAAACCATCCCCACGGCTTCTCAAGTTGGATGTAAGTGTATCCAGCACTCTGCAGGCAGCACGTGTGCAGTGTTAATGTGGTCAGTGTGCCAGAGGACTGGCTGGGGCTGCCTCCCTCCTTTCCAGGGTCTGGAGGAGCCCACCGAACATCCTCACTCACTTCTGGGATGTGTTCTCCCTCACGTGCAGTTTTTGGGGTGGCTGCTCCTGCTGCCTCTTCTCACTGAAATGCCTCTTGCTCCCCTGCTCCTGGAGCTCTGGAGCAACCCCAGCACTGCAGGGAACTGGCCCCAGGCCAGCAAACCTCAGGGACTGCTGAATCATCTCTGGTTTTGTGGCAGTTCTGATGTGACCCCACAAGTGACACCCTGGCATCTCCTCCCATTTCTGGTGGAGGCTTCCCTGGTGGCTTTGAGTCACTGATTTGCTGGTGTTTTGTGGGTTTCAAATGCCTTTCAGTATTTTCCGTGTGGAAGTTCAGTGTCTCATTAGGGAGAGGCTGAGCACTGGAAAAAGCTGTGGGTTTGGAGAGCCTGGGTTTCTGGTACCCCTGAGTTAGATTAGAAGAGCTGCTGGGTCACTTCACTCTTGATTTGCGAGTGAAGCTGAGGAAAAGGTCAATAAATGTCTTGCAATGGTGCTTTGTTCTGCTACACAAAAGAGCAAGGCAGCTGTTCCTGTGCCAGGGAGGCTTCGTCTGAGCAAGAAATTGGTTCATAATGTCCCTTATGGCTGCACCTCCTAAGCGCAAACCACCCCTCTCCAGTCCTGCACCTTCCATACCCTCTCCTTCTTGACGTGCTGGTATTTTTTTGGCTGGACTGTGGCTGCCAGCTGAGCTGTGGGGTGCCAGGGGTGTGGAATCCCAGTGCTGGGAGGTGCCAGGGCTGTGGGATCCTAGTGCTGGGAGGTGCTGGAGCTGTGGGATCCCAGTGCTGGGGGGTGCCAGGGCTGTGGGGTGCTGGTGCTGGGAAGTGCTGGAGCTGTGGGGTGCCAGGGCTGTTCTGTAGCTGCAGGAAAAGGTTCCTGGATAATGGGATGTGCCCAGAGAGGCAGGTGAAAGTCTCAGGGAGCCTCTTCCAAAAATTTCAAATTCTTAAGTTGTTAAACTTACAAAACTTCACAGGTAACCTGTAGGTCAGTAATTCAAAACAAAAGCAGGAAGCAGCCAGCATGGGACAAGCATCTGAAGGTATTGGCTTTTCCTGACCAAAACAGTAGAGGGAGAAGTTGCAGGTGTTGTTCTGGGCATCCCTGCCCCCTTGGGCTGGTATCAAGTATCCTTTGTGGTCAGTTAGTGATCACATGCCCCCAAGAGTTCATTTAAGGCTGTGGATTTTTGCAAAGTCAAGCTATTCCAGGCTAGGGAGCAAAATGGCAATATTTGCCAACACAATTGTATCTAATATGAAGGGAATATTTGTTTTGTAGATTAGCCTGTATTTGATTTTCTCAAAAAAGACAGTGGTGTTGGGCTGTAAAATTGTGCTAATTGGCTCAAAAGAACGTGATAAAACTCTTGGGATAGGAATGTTTTGGTGACAGAGATCCTTCCTTGCCATACCTGTGGTTGGGGGGTCCAGGCTGGAGGCTGCTGTGAGATTTGGTGAATGGAGCATCCTGCAGACCTCCCCTATCTGGCCTGCTGTTAGTCTCTCCCTTGTAATAAAATGTTATTTTCTCTGAAAATGTATGTTTATTTAACTAGGTCTCTTTTTGCTTCACAATCTGGATTCCATTCAGTCAGTTACCACTCCAATTAACTAACAATTATTTAACATTAACAGTAATTACAGACGCCAGTTAAGCGCCTACAGATGTCAACTGTTAGCTTTGTACCTAATCACTCAATGAAATGGAGAAAGTTCAACAAACATCAATTAGCCAAGCAATTAGTATGAGGTAGGAAAGAGCATGTTATCGTGTGTGAGCTGATTCAATTTATTTTATTTTGTCAGTAAAACACACACAGGCAGACAAGCAGCAATAAGTTGCTGAGATTAGATAAAGCTGTATTGTTTTGCTGCTTATACAAGATTTTTTTCCCCCCTCCTGGTCTCTCCCTTACATAGCTTCACTGTGCTCTGCCAGGCATTTGTTATCTTATCAAATGCATTTCATTTCCATTGGAAAAGCACAGCAATGTCACAGCGGAGGGGCCACGTTTCCATCAGGTGTCACCTGAGCAGAGCCACTCCTGCTCAGCCTGGCAGTGGGTTTAACCCGAGCTTAACCCAAGAGTTAGCCAAGGACACCACACAGTGCATCTGTGGTTGTAGGTGAGCTCCTTCACTGGATTTGTCATTTAATGTTGGTTCTGGATGGATTCTGGTTCCACGGCCCCTTGCTTGGGTTGTGAGGGGACGACAGGGCGTTCCCAAAATGTGCCACTGCTACCCCCAGCCCTCCAGGGGAGCAGCGGTGCCTCCAGCAGCACCATGGAATATTCTGGGGGATTGTGTGCCCTGCCTGGCTCGAACATAAAATGAAAAAAAAGGAGAAGGAATGGGCCGTAAGTTAACTTTAGCTAGAGAGAAGTGGTTGATTCCCAGCCACCGTCCAAGTTGCACCACCAGCCTCTCTTCTAAGATGGTTTGAAGTCAGGGGAGCTGTGCAGAACATGGTCAGGCTGTAGCTCTGGGCTGCTCAGGCTGTGGCTATGGGGTACACAGATTGCCCAGGCTTCCTGGACACCCAGCTGTGCCACCAAGCCTCCAGGTCACCTCCAGGGCTCTTCTCCCATAGGATCTGATGCCTCCTCACTTGGCACGGTTACACAGCCTGAGCAAGGGCTGTTACACAGCTACTGGAAATTTAAAAAGAAAAAGCACCCCAAAATATCCCACATCCTACAGTCTTGACACTCTGGATGTCAGTAGGAGTTTTGCAGGGACATCTACAAGAATTGTAGGGGTTTTTGGTTTTTTTGTTGTTTTTTTAATAAAGTCTTAAAAGGTGCTTAAAACCAAAGCAAAAAGGCTTTTTTTTTTTCTTCCAGTTCTCATCTGTCCCCCAAACAAAAATGCCTTTTGCCTTCAGAAAGGTTGGACAGGGTTTGAAGCAACCAGGTCTGGTGGAAGTGTCCCTGTCCACAGCAGGGAATGGAATGAGATGAGCTTTAAGGCCCCTTCCAACCCAAACCATTCCATGATTAATCACCACCCCGACATATTTTAAATGTTTCTGCACACAAAACCATCCCACAAAGTCAGATGTTATTTTATCATGCAGACTGCCCACAGAAGCCCATGGAGTTCTATGAATTAGTTGTTGTTTTCCAAAGTGTGGGAATAGGAGCAGAGAACCACAGGCAGATCTCACTATTGCTTTCCAAAATCTCAGCTCTTTTCCTAGAAAAACAGAGTCTGAACATGTGAAGGAACTCTTCAGTGTATGACCTGAGTGCAATAATATTTGTCTGAGTAGGCAGAAAAACTGAAATCAAGCTTCCCAGTAAGAGCTGCCACGTTCCTTCTGGTGGCAAAGAAGACTTTCTGAAGGATGACACTTTAGTCTGGTGAATTTTTAGCTTTCTCAGGGCTCAGCACAGATTATCAAAAGGAAAAGACAGGGTCTGGTTATGAAGGGATGCTATGAGTCTCAAGAAATGGAGGGGCTTGTGAGGGAGCATTTCTGGGCTCAGGGGGCAGGATAAAAAGGCTCTGATTTGTCCTTGTTTAGGCTTCAGCTCGGTCTTGTGCTTCCTTGCTCCACTGGCTTCAAACACTTGTTAACACCCAGCATTTCCCTGAACGCTCTTCTGGATGAGCATCACAGGGATAAATCCTGGGACACCTTGGGCACTCTCAGCCCCCAGGATCACTGAGATTTCCTTTTTTTTTAAATCCCTACTGGTTCTTGGTGAATGAGGGGGACTCAAGCTCCCTTTTGCTGTTTCTGTCCCCAGCAGGTCCCATTCTCTTCCCCTCCTGGCTGCTGCCCTGGCTTTGGGCACCAGAGTTGGGCAGTGTGAGCTCAGTGGTTGCTCACCAGAAACCCAAACAGAGAAAGGAGAGAAAAAAAAAAAAAAGTAAGGTAATTTTGCAGCTGAGTTGCTCAAGTGAAAGATGTGGTGGGAGGAGGCAGAGCCTGGGCAAGGGCAGAGGGGCTGCCCCACCAAGGTGCTGAAGGATCAGGACAGGGCTTCAGCTGCCATCAGCACTTGTCCTGGTGTTGTCCTAGGCATTCAGTTATTCTGTGTAACAGAAGCTGTTTTCTAAGCTGGATGTGACTGACTGAGAGAAGCCTCAAGTGTGTCTTGCACAGTGTTCAAGTGGTTTAAAAAAGCCAATGTCAATGTATACTTAGAAAGTGGCAAACAGAGGAGCAGATAAACTGAGTGAAGTGCTCTCTAGAGCAGTTAATGGCCTTGACTTAGGTGTGCTGGGAAAGTGAGGTGGGAGCTGGGAGGGGGCTCCTCTAATTGTAATAGAATTGTACAAACCCAGAATGGATTGGGTTTGAAGGGACCTTAAAGCCCATCCAGTGCCACCCCTGCCATGGCAGGGACACCTCCCATTGTCCCAGGCTGCTCCCAGCCCCAGTGTCCAGCCTGGCCTTGGGCACTGCCAGGGATCCAGGGGCAGCCTCAGCTGCTCTGGGCACCCTGTGCCAGGGCCTGCCCATCCCCACAGTCAAGAATTTCTAAGCCAAAAATGTTGTTCCAAATAAATTTTTTTGTTTGTTTGTTTTTGTTTTGTGGAGTTGAAGACCTCATCTTTTGCTAAGGCTGCTCAGAGTGGGGCCAGGAGGGAGTTCACAAGTCCAGCAGCACAAGCCCCAAACCCCACGAGAGCTGAAGTCTTTGCTAATGCAGCAGGATTCTCCCTGGCACTTGAAATCCTGGCTCAAGGCACACTCACAGTTTGCCCTGAGCCCTACAGAGCCACCTGATTTATTCCAATCTCCTGTTCACAGTCAGAGGAGCTCCCCAAACCTCCTGTTCCCCCCTCACCTGTAGTGATTCAAAAATCATGCATGGCATGGGCCAATCCACCTTCTCCCCCATCCCCCTTGGGAACCTTTCCCGGGTCACTTTTTGCTCTGAGGGTCCTTCTTGGGGTTTCACAACACTGGGGGTCTGGAGAACTGGGGCACCTGGGCCAGCTCAGGCCTTGGTGAGGGAGATGGGAAGAACCTGGGAAGGGGGATGAGTGAAAGTGCTGCTGAGCTCTCACAACCATTTGCTGTAGTTTCCAAATACTTCAAGTTAGTGGGCACTTTTGGAAATTAGAGGCAAAGGAATTTGAGTGGCTGGTAAGAGAAAACAGCTGCTGCAGAGCAAGCTGGGTTCTGAGGAAAAATGACTCCATGGAAATGGGTCTGCCAAGTAATAAAGCCACAAATAAATACTTAGTTCATTTACTAGGTTGTTGGTCCCATAAGCACTGAAACTTCATTTGTTAAGAGAAGCAGGGTTTAAAAATCAAAAGCAGATGAGCAAGGTCCTGGTTTTGCTGCTGCTGGCTGGGTTTGTTGCTGGGGTTGTGTGCCTGGGGCCTGTGCAGCTTGCAGCAGGTGTGGGAGCTGCCTGGGGACCTCAGCACCAGTATGTTCTGTCCTGTGATAATAACTGTTGGGTTTTTTCTTTTCTCCTTGCCTGTGTTGCTGAGATACATTATTATTATAATCTGACTTTGGCAGTTTTTCAGCACCAGGCAGGACCTGCTGCCCCTGGGAAAGGGTGGGAGGCTGTGCCAGGAGTACAGTGCCTGCTGTGGATCTCAGCCTCAGGGCTGGGTCAGCTTTGGAACTTTAAATACCAGCTCTCCTGGCACCCTGGGTTAGCACAAAGAAACTCTTGTCCTGAAGGGAATTGCTCTCCCAGGGCAGTTGATCCTCAGGTGTTTTGGTTACAGAGGCAGGGAGACACTTCAGGCTGTGATAGATGGCAAATCTCATGCTGTGTTTGTGACATTCCCTGAGAGAGAACAGCTGGAATCTTTCCTCTTCCATCTGATTGCATCTAGGGGAGCTTCTTCAGATCCTCCTCATGATCCTTCTGAGGTCTAAACAGGTTTACATAGTTTTCAAGTGGAGGAGATGGGGTGAACTCCTGGGCTCTCCCTCACCTCCTCGTCAGGAAAGGCAGGGGAATAATCTTGGTCTTTGTTCTGGTCCTCATTCATTGCCAGAAGTTCAGCGTTGTGTTCCTAACTTGCAGTCAGGTGGGTGTTGATTTGGAGATGAGGATTGTTGCTGTATGAATGCACAGCCTGCAGAGCCTTTGGGATCTGGGAAAGATGTGGGTGGAAAGATGGAAGGCAGTCAGGGTTTTGGAAGGAGCAGTGTGAAAGGGTTATGCCAGGTTCTCTGAACATATTCAGGGATGAGAGCATGCTCAGGAGCAATCCTGGATCCCCAGGTTCCACCTCTTTCACCATGCCAAGAGAAATCCCATGGCTGCATCAGACACATCAAAAGCCACTCCAGCCAGAGTCATTTTGCAGATGTGGTTCTTGAGCAAGCAGCTCATTATAGCCCAGTTCATTCTTGAACAGTTGTGTCTGGCTGCGGGCAGGGTGAGCAGCCCTCAGAATACACCAGCCTGTAGTGGTCAGAGGGATGAGCTCACCCTGCACTGGGGATGTCCCTGTGCCTGTGGGGCTGCTCCCTGTGCAG
Organism: Onychostruthus taczanowskii; assembly: GCF_017590055.1. Lineage (NCBI taxonomy): Eukaryota > Metazoa > Chordata > Aves > Passeriformes > Passeridae > Onychostruthus > Onychostruthus taczanowskii. Next base: position 1,364,342 of record NW_024506552.1, on the reverse strand, counting down.
CTAGAGAGGTGTCCTGTCATCTGCAGCCAGCCCTCAGCCACAGCCATGAGCAAACAGCTCCCTGTGACCTGCTCAGTCCAGGCTCCGGGAGAAATCATAACCTTGGGGTGCAGAACTTCGTCCTTGACCACTTGGAAGGGTAAAGCAAAACCAACTGGCTCTATGGACTGAATTATAAAACTCTTGTTTCTGTGTTGCAAAGGTCATTTGTCTTGTCTAACAGCTTTTTTCCATGCTGGGGGTCATGCTTCCTAAAACTTGGCTGTTGTACCTGCGCTTGTATTTTCCCAATGGTTTCTCAATGTATGTTATGCCCAAATTAGTGACCTATGAATTTGTACTTGGAAGGGGCTTATCTCTAGAGGTAGATGTATCTGCATAAATATTTTACAAAAATTAATATCTTCTAAAAGTGACCCTCTGGAAGTGTCCAAGGCCATGTTGGGTGGGGCTTGGAGCAAGCTGGGATAGTGGAAGGTGTCCCAGGGAAGGGGGGTGGAATGAGAAGAGCTTTGAGGTCTTTTCCAACCCAACCCAACCCATTCTGTGATTCTGTGATTCTTTAAAAGATCATGGCCCAATGCTGCCCTCAGATGCTGTGTGCACTTCTGTGATGCAGTTTGGGCAGATAAAGCCCAGTGTGATCAGTCAGACAGGTCAGAACCCCTTCCCACAGTGTGACCTCAGCTGGGGCTGAGGGTGTCCTCTGCAGAGCCCGGTGCTGTGCAGTGCCAGGTGTGTTTGGGGACTCCTCGGCTGTGACACCATCACTGACCAGTGCCATGGACACCAGGGGACACCCACAGAGCAGGGGGGAGGACTTGTGCCCTACCCTTGTGCTCCTCAGGTCACTCCATGCCTGTGAGCTGCCTCGTGGGGCAGTGGGCCTGGACTGAGCTGTTTTTCCATCTGCTTCTGGATCTGCTCTCTGTGCCTGATGCTCACTCCTAGTCTGAAGTTATCACTCCACAGCCCACCTTTGGCCCTGTTTGCACAGCCCCTCACTTTGTGCACGCCAGGCTCACAGCCAGCACTTGTGGGAATCACTGTAATACAATTAAATGGTGATAACAATCATCTGGCAAGCTGTTCCACTTGTCTGGAAAGGGCTGGGCAATATGTGCATGTGGGACAAGTCTGTGCATCTTTTGAATTAATAAAAAAATTCAGTTTGTCGACAATCCAGCCTGCAGTAAATTAACACCTTGCTTAAATAGCTGACAACTTGAAGGAGGGGGTTGGTGTTTTAATACTTAAGCTTGTTTTCTCTGTCTTCACATGCCCTGTCCAGCATCTCCTCTTACTCAAATAACCTAATTGCTCTCCAGCCTTTCAACAGCACATCAGCTCAGTGCCTTGCTGCCAGGGTGGTTGTTCACCTCAAGGCCTCATTATGTTTTGCCACTATATCGGGGCCAAAAATAACTTGACAATACCTGCTCGATGCAGAGGTCTCTCAAGTGACAAACAAATAATTGGGTGAAGCAAACCCTGAGCACAGTGAGTGTGCTGTGTGCACAGCCCCTGGTGACCACAGCCACCACGCTTCAGAGAGTGCTGGGACACAGGGGACAGCTGGGGAATGGTTTGTGGGATCTCCTCATCAGCTCAGGGCGAGTCGTGGTCATTTTCCTGCAGGTAAAGGGCTGGCAACTTGGAACAAAGGCTTAACAAAGGCATTTGATGAAATAATAATTAAAAAACAGTGGCATTCACGCACTGTGATCTTCGGGGGTCTGTGGATGTGACAGGGAGTGATGCATCTGTGTCTTGTAGTCTGATATAATTAATTTAAAGTTGATTGCTGTGCATACTTAAAATTTCGATTAGCTGGTAACCTGTCTCTAATGATGGTTTTGATTGTTCTGGCAGTTTACACAGCAGCAATGAAAACTCTTTGGTGTGTGTTATTGTGTCCTGAAAGGGCAGCAATGGCTGTGCCAGGGTCCCCAGAATCAGGTGTCCCCAGCAGGACAGTCCCTTCGGGGCAGTCAGTGTCCTGCAGCCCTTTGGGTCAGCTGGGCTGTGCCAGCACATGGCACAGGGGCACAGTCCCACATCCTCAGAGGGTGTTGGGTGCTGCCCTTCCCCACAGCCCCAGCACTGCTCTGCTCATCCTTCTGGCACATCCACATCCCCCAGATCCCCCAACCTCCCAAATCCCCCAGGTCTCCAGCAGCATGGGGCTCTGAGGTGTCCAGGGAGCTGCAGGAAAACACCCTGGAGTTCACAGCTGGGTCTGAGGACACAGGGAATGGTTTAAACTGAAGGAGGGCAGGGATGGATGGGATATTGGGAATTAGGAATTGTTCCCTGGCAGGGTGGGCAGGCCCTGGCACAGGGTGCCCTGGCAGTGCCTAAGGCCAGGTTGAACATTGGGGCTTGGAGCAGCCTGGGACAGTGGAAGGTGTCCCTGCCATGGCAGGGGGGGGGTGGGATGAGCTTTAAGGTTTCTTCCAACCCAAACCATTTGGGGTTCCCTGAGTAGCTGATATTGCCAGTCCTGTGTGACTTCGTGGATAAAATAAAACAAGTATATTCACAAGTGTATGAGAGACTCTGTAAGCTGACATTTCCTGGAATCACTCCTTTTTTGGCAGTTTTTAACTCCTTTTTTGTGCTTGTGAGTGAGCAGCAAGTTGGGATTTTCTGCCGGCTCAGTCGCAGTGTGTGCCCAGCAGCCGAGCAGGGATGAGGATGTTCCTGTTCCTGTTGTTTGCTGAGCTCAGGCAGGCAGTGTTGGTAAGCAGAGCGTGGGGAGGAGAGGGAGAAGCAGCATTGTGATGTTGCTGGAAGGGATTCAGAAGGATGCTTTGGGGGGAATGTTACTTGTTTTGGCAAAGAATCTGTAGCATTTTTCTGCGATGTTTTATGATTCTTCTGCTGCTAGCAGTCAGAATGAGGAGTGGCCAAAATAACCAGGGCAGCTATGGAAATTCAAGGCTCAGGGATCAGCCTGGTTTGTGGGTAAAAGTCTGCTTTCAGAATTTATGTGTTCATGTTGCTTATTTTAGTAAACATATTATGGATAAAGTAATTTCCAAATGCAAACAGGAGGCAGGGAATAGGATTCAGTCTTTGAGCTGGTTCTTCAGGAAATGATAAACAGACTTTAGCAGTCTCCATTTGAATATTTAGGTTTTATTTGCTTTCCTTTGGCTAACCATGGAACTTAAGCACTGCTTAAAACCCGGAGTTTATCACTGGGTTTTCATTTTCTCTCTGCAACTTAAACTTTGCCCTTTGTGGATGGAGTGAATCCATTCTGTTGGGCTGTGGTTTTAATATGGAAAAAGCATGCAGAGAACTTGCTCTGACAGGAAGAAGTTAAATGATTTCCCTACATCTCAGGCAGGTTAGATTTTTTTTTCTTTTAAAGAAAATTGCTTATACTCTATTTACCTTTTCCCCTGAGGAGTAAAGGGAGGTGCAGGCAGCGCATACTTTCTGACACGGTGTGCTTGAGATTTCTCTTCTTTCAACAACAACACGTCAGCCAGGAGTGAATTTCCTGAGGGTGGTTTGCTGATGGACGTGTTGAACCTTGCCTTGTCAGCAGGCACATTCCTGGGGTGAAATCCCATTCCTGGCATTTCATGCACCAGCAACCCTGGTGTGAAGTGGGAGCTGCACGGAGCAGTAATTCACATTTATTGTGCAGATTTGGAACAAAAGCAACAATATCAGAGATGCTTGTGTTTGAGTACAGGACTTGAAAGGTTGGGATGAGTCCAGAGGAGGCCATGAAGATGTTCCAGGGCTGGAGATGCTTTGCTGAGAGGCTCTGGAATGATCTTATTGTGGTCTTCCAGTGTCTGAAGGAGCTTCAGGAGAGCTGGAGAGGGACTGGGGACAAGAGATGGAGGGACAGGACACAGGGAATGGCTCCCACTGCCAGAGGGTAGGGATAGGTGGGATATTGGGAATTAGGAATTGTTCCCTGGCAGGGTGGGCAGGCCCTGGCACAGGGTGCCCAGAGCAGCTGGGGCTGCCCCTGGATCCCTGGCAGTGCCCAAGGCCAGGCTGGATGGGGCTTGGAGCAGCCTGGGACAGTGGAAGGTGTCCCTGCCATGGCAGGGGTGCCACTGGATGGGCTTTGAGGTCCCCTCCAACCCCAACCACTTCATGATTCCATGGTAAACCTTCAAATCCCATTTTCTGAAATATAAAAATAATTGTAGATTCAGGCATCCCTTGGAGAGCTGCAATTAGTTCTGAGAACAAAAGGCTTTAGAGTTACACACCGTTACAATCATGTTCTTTAAAAGGTAAACCAAAATTACACAGCCTCCTTTTCTCCCTGAGCATCTGCAGGAATGCACTTTCAGGTACATAAATATATGTATGTTTTTAATAATGCTCTCTGGTTTGACATGGTGTCTTGCCAGAAATGAAATCATTAATGAACTCCAGAGGGGATTTATGCAGATCCAAAGCTGCTCATTACATCTATTTTTAAGTCTGTTGCTGCACTGAGGGTAAGGGGAATTTGTTGGAACCTGTAGAGTTAAAACTTGTAATTTTGTTTGCTAACACTTGCAGAAGATTACAGCTGTGATCCCAGGCCCTTTGAAGTCAAGGAAGCAGGGGGATCATTAGCACAGGGATTATCCCTGTTTTCCTAGTGCGATGCACCCAGAGAAAAGCTCCCTGTGTCCATCTCCTCCCACCTGGGGAAGGCATACACAGGGATGGTGTCTGGGGAGTTCTTCCAAGCTGTGGCTGTTCCAGGGTTTGGGAGTGTGGTGTGTCTGTGCAGTCCCAGTGTCCATGGAATCCACAAAGTCTGACACTGGATCATTTGAACAGAAATAGTCTAAAATCTTATTCTTAGAGCCAGAATTCTGGATGAGTCCTGCTGTATATTTTGAGAAATCTCCACCTCAGACCCTGAGTATTCCCTAAAAAAGGTGTTCTCAGAGGCCTCTGGTGTTACAATTTTGTCTGGGAGCCCCTCTGCTCTGGGGTGATGGACACACAAATATAACTTCTGCAAGCAGCTGGGACAAAGGTGTATCAGGGCCAAATGCAAGGGCAGCTTTTAGGAGGAAAGGGCCTCTTGTGGCAGCAGGGTGGAGACATGGAAAAATAACAGAAGTGTCTGCAGAAGGCAAGGGGAGTGTGAGGCTGCTGCTGGTCTTGAGTTCCCTGCAGGTATTTAATGGGGTTTGCTGTGACACATCCCAATTGGAGAGTGGTTCTGGAGCTGACAGACTGTGCTCAAGGCAAATTCTTTTCATTAAAGAAGGATTTAATTAATTAGAGCCGACTGCTGGCTGACAGGTTAATTGACAAGGGAAGTGGGCCCAGAACCTGGAGGTGAGATTATACTGTGACTTCAAATCTCTGCAGTCTCTGGTAAAACTTGGGCTTCCACTGGAATGTCAGGGAAATCTCACTGGCTGTTTTGCAGGGCACGGTGCCTGAAAAGATTTTCAAGAAAAACTGCCGTTTCCTAAAATTCAGTTTTCAAGTAAAGATCTGATCTGGCAAATTTATTCTAGGCTAAGCCTCATTGAACTGTTTCAGTGGCAGCTTTGCACATTGCTGTGCTCATGTGGAATGGGTTTGGGCTGACAGGGAGCTCACGTGGAACTTCTTTAATTGGCTAAAATAAAACTTACTGTATCTTCTTTTTAACTGCTGAAATAAGTAATCACTAGCTCCAAGAAATGGGAGTTCTGGAACCACTCTTTTCTAATTATTTGCTTTTTTAAATGGAAATGAGCTTGGGAGTGGGTTTAGTGATAGGAAGGTAAATGAGAGTAGAGTGAGATTGAAAATCCCTGGCAGGGTGGGCAGGCCCTGGCACAGGGTGCCCAGAGCAGCTGGGGCTGTCCCTGGATCCCTGCAGTGCCCAAGGCCAGGCTGGACACTGGGGCTTGGAGCAGCCTGGGACAGTGGGAGGTGTCCCTGCCGTGGCAGGGGTGGCACTGGATGGGCTCTAATGTCCCTTCAAACCCAACCCATTCTGAGATGCTGTGAAAGGGCAACACAGGGCTGAGTCCATCCTGGGACCTGCTGACAGATCTGGGCTCAGTCGTTCTTTTCCAAATCCATCTGATGAGCACAAATGAGAAAGGGGAAGGGTTCTGATAGTTATTCTTTGAGCCATGTGGAAACCACATTTATAGGGTAAAGAGATAATAGAGAAAATAGTGAAAATACAACTAATAAATCAGGGTCTGGAAAAATACAGCTTGAAAACTGTCTTGAGCTCCACCAGAGTCCACCAAAGCTTTACAAGGAGACTGTGTGGGGAAAAGCCACTCATCTATATTGAATCCTTTCTGTTTTGTCCAGGTTGTTCCTTAGATCTGGGCATTAATCCTTTAATTTGTGGTGCCCAGAGAGCACCTCAGCACTGGCAAGGCTGGATGATGGTGTGAACATCAGGGTTGGATTTGGCAGGAGAGGTCACAGCAGGGTCAGCTCATGGGCAGGAAGGTCCTTGTCACTTGTGCTGCTGTAAAAACCTGAGTATAATTTAAATGTAGTTTTTGGCCACCTTTCTAAGCACAATCACTGGTTTAAGAAAGGTGTTTCCTGGTAAACTGAGAGCAGCACATCACTCATCGGATTCAAAGGAAGAAATCTCATCTGTTACAAATGAGGTGATTTACACTGGCTAATAATAGCTGTGACTGTTCTGTGGGGGTGAGTCCTAAGGATTTGCCATAATGGTTGTTTTCATTGGCACATGAATACCTGGCTGTAAGAGCTGAGACACTCTGTTACAGCCCTTTCCTCTAGGGTAGAATTAGATGCATGGATTGCATATATCAGTATAATCAACCCTGCTAAGATGTCAAAACATCAAGTGTCAAGCCTATCATAAAATCTAAACCCATCTTGTTTTCCTTTCCTTTTTTCCCCCCCTCTGCTCCATCTAAAATAAATAACTGAGAAATAACTGAATGAATATAACCCATTTCTCCAAAGAAAGAAAAATAATTGCCTCCAGACTTCTAACTTACCTGCCAAATTGCATCCTGATGTGAATTGCAATGGACAAATTATAATCCTTTGAGACAAGGGAGGAGATGATGGAGTCTGTAAGTGACCCTTCCCTGGTAGGCACAGTCAAAATGAAGCTAAACTTGGCAAGTGATTTGCACTCACATCCGGGGAGAGTCGGTGCCCAGGTCACCCTCCAGAGGCAGGAACTGGAGAGGGTGAGGAGAAGAGCTCCCAGGGCTGGGCTGGGGCAGGAGCAGCTCCAGGGCTGGCAGGGTCACACACGGCACCAGCTCTGTGTTCCACCACTGCAGGGAAAACCCCAAACCAAGCAGCCAGAACAAAACAAGGACAATGAAGAGTGCAGGGTAGGAGGAAGGTCCAGGCAGGGAGTCTCCTGTTAGTGGGATTTGTCTTGCAAAGGCCTTTTACAGGCAATGGAGGGGGCAGGGACCATCAGAGAGGTTGGGACATCTGTCCTCACGAGGTTTGGTATTTGGGAGGGGTTGGAGCTAGGTGAAGTTCAGTATGTGGCAGAGGGGTGGAATGATAAGATCTTCAGGGGCCCTCCCAGCCCAAACCATTCTAGGATTCCATGATTCTGTGGTTCTGTGCCCCTGGGCTCAACCCTGCTCAGACACTGGCACTGCTGGGGGCTCCTCGTGGTTCTTGGATGCCTTTTGCTGCCCCAGCCAGTCCTGGGCAGTGGCTTGGTTTAAATCCAGCACCATGTGGAGCAATCCAGGACATGCCTGCTGGTGACTGCCTGTGTTTAGGAATGGCCATGAGGGTGCAGAGGATTCCTGGGCCATTAAAGATAAAGAGATTTCTATGATGTGCTCAAGACCTGGCTGCAGCTTTTATCCCATTTTCAGTGTTGGAGTGGCTGCTGTGAGCCTGGGGGCACAGCTGAGGGGTTAACTCACAGGAGGTCATTAGTAAGGGGTGAGGACAGTAATGCAGAATGGTGCAGGATGTAAAGGTTTATTTTGAACTCCAGAAAATACCAGTGAAGAAACAAAACTTCATTTTCAGATGGAAGAGTGCTTAGTGAAAAATCTTTCCACACACCCCACTCAAATCCCCACTTTGCACACATAGAACCTGAACTTGCCTAAAAAAACCTTTTGTGTAAAATCTAGGAACAGATACAAACTCAGTAAGAAACTGCAGTACACACTGTAGCATCAACTGTGTAAAAAAACCCCAACAAGTGAGAAGGATTCTGCTGTGAATTCAGCATGAGCAGGACACAGGAGCCCCAATGAGCTTAGTGACTTCAGTGGGTACAGGAACTTCAGCAGCTGCAGTGCCTGCTGTGGCTGAGTCCTTCAAGACACATGTAAAAACTAAAATGAAAAATTGTCTTCCTTTATTTGAACCATCTGGATTGTTACTTCACCTATTTAGATACATCTGGATATGGTTTTCTGGCCTTTTCAGTGCTGTGATTAGCTTTGATTTTTTTTTAGTGGCTTCCTAACCTGTTGTGGAGAAGTCAGACTATCCTACAGCCTTTGGTGAAACTCAAAAACCCTCTGGTATTTCACCACTCACTCAGTGCTGTTACTGCCTGTGCACATTGGGATCCATTTAGGTGTATCCTTAGAAGGTACAGCCAAAAGATTTGCTGTCCAAAGGCTTTAGCTGGGTTTGGATGGGGTCAGTGGGTTGACAGATCCCCCACTGGTTGAAGCTGGGAGTCAGAAGCCAAGTGGAGAGTTTTGTACCCAACTCAAGTCACCTAAAAGCTGATCTTGACCTCTGGAATGTCTTTGGCTGTGTGAATGGTGCTGCTGTTGGAGCTGCAAACAGGGATTAAGACTGGAAAAATAAAGGAGGGAGTAAATCCTTCCAGCCTTGGCTGTGGGGGGCAGGAGCCCCTACAAAAGGAGGTCATGTCCCATTGCAGAATGGCTGGAGGAAAACAGCCCCCCCCCCCCCCCATGGTTTTGGCAGGTTCTAGGACAGTTGTGATTGGGTTTTTAACCTTAGGAATGGTACATGTCATTTGGTAACTTGCTCTGGAAGGTGATAGCAGGACTGTAAGCGTTTTCTGAGGGAGGCATGAGCTGTAGAGGTTTATTAATAGGATGTAAAACAATTACTTGTTTGTGTGCTTTCTCCCCCCAGGATTTTTTTCTTTTTTGTTTTCTAAATAACACAAGACATCCTTGCAGCAGAATCCCCACAGTTCTTAATGTCAGATTGTTATCAGATCTGGCAGTGATTGTTTCCTAATAATAAGTATGTTTTTCCCTTGCTGCCCATGTAAGAGTGACAGTTTGCTGCAACTCAAGGCAAGATGAAAAAGAAATTCAGCATTTGCCACTTACATCCCTAAAAACAAATTATCTACTTAGTGAAGATCCTTTTCTATTATTTATCTGCCTTTTAGTTATCTAATAAATGGCTTTCCAAGAAACAGATGAGAGGCAGGGTTGGAATTCCTCTGCTTTTTAGCTCTTGCTTAGGTCCTGTTCACATTTGGGCTTGACTGATAACTCCCCTCCACTCCCAAGAGAAGAGCTGCTGAAACTCGTTTCAGTTCTGATAATATTGGTGTGGTTTGTTGAGATGTTTTAATTTAATGAGCTTGACAACAGCCTGGGTCAGTGATCAGATTTCCCACTATGGAAATCTCCTGGGGAGCCAGGTGTGGCTGTGGTTTTATCCTGGCTGGAATTCATCTCTGGGGCTGCCCAACAGACCCACAGGAGCTAAATCCTCCTCCAGGAAGGCCTTGCAGAGGCTCAGAACAGGTCCAAGCTCCTGATCTTTCTCATTTCCCTCTGCTGCTGCACTGGTGGTGTGTCCTCTGCTTGGTCACTCAGCCTGAGCTGTCCAAGGAGCTGGAGAAGGGACTCTCCTGGGGTCTGCAGCAGCTGTGGGGATCCCAAACCAACCCATGGCCCTTCCCCTGCTCCAGCCCATTCCCTGAGCAGAGCTTTGTGATGGCTGTGCAGTGCCTGTGTCCCCTGGGAGCCCCAGCCCTGGAGCGGGGAGGGGAGAGCATGGGCTGGGGACGGAATAGGAATGGGATGGGATGGAGATGGGGATGGGGATGGAGGATGGAGATGGGGATGGAGATGGGGATGGAGATGGGGATGGAGCCAGCCTGGTCCCAGGGCAGCAGTGGCAGCCTGGAGTGTCTGGCCAGAGGGGACTGGGCAGCACTCAGAGCTCCACTCCTCTGTTGTGGCAACAGCACAGCAGAGGCAGGGGCTGATGCCCAAACACGAGGCCACCTCTTTCAGAAAGGGATTTAGTAGCTGAAAGGACTTTTTTAGCCTGAAAGTGATACTGTGTTAAATCTAACCCTTCAGGACTGTTTCTTCCTGGGAATGATTTTGGAAAGGTGCCCTGGCCCTGTGTCAGTGAGCACCCCTTGGTGCTGGGAGTATTAACCACCAACCAGAACATTAATGGAGCACAAGCTGCTGTGAGGGGTTTTATTTTTCCTTATCAGTCTTCATTTTAAGATTACTGGCAAGATCCTCTTGTTTTCTCTATGTGATATTCTTAGCTGAAAGATTAACTGATGTTCAGTTTCTAAAGTGATTTTAGTCTTATTAGTGAGAACATTTGGTGGTGTGTACTTTGTTTTAATTTAGTTGGCTGTATTGGAATTTAAAATCTAGAAGACAACGTGTTCTTCTGTTTTTAAAAAAAGTGAAATCCATTTAATAAGTGTAATTTTATTCTTTTAGTGTGGGACAGGAGTTGTTTAGCAAAGAGGAGGCTATACATGGTAGCCCAGCCCCAACTCCCAGACTTAATGATGCCTGACTGCAAACTGTGTGGGAAAAGACTGGCATCAAGAATCTCTTGAAAATTAAATTTCAAGAAAATAGCACAAGTGGCAAAAGTATGTTTTTCTTACTGTGTTTTTCTTTGCTGTGTTTCTTGTGTATCAGATATTGCAACCAATAATCATTGCACTTATTTGGGTGAAATGTTCCTCCCTGAATAACTCTTGCTTCAATGAGCTGCTCTGTTGTCATTCCTGATATCCAAAATTGGAGTTCTGGAATGGATACCCAGGATTATTTTGGGAATAGGAAGATTAAAAACTTCCTTCACACTTTCCCCCAAGCCCTTTGACTGTGAGAGTGCTGAGGTCTCACCCTTGTGTTGCTGCTGCAGACAATGGTGCTTTTCCTGCCCGGGCAGTATTCAATCCACACTCACTCCCACGTGGTGCTGGGGGATCCTTTGAAGCTGTACACTGGGTGGGTACTTGAATACTTGGAATGGTGAAGGGTCAGGATGGGAAGTGGACCCTGTCCTCACACTGTGGTGTGTAAGAGAGATGTTTTGAAAGTAATTTTTAGTTTTTTAATGATTGGACTCAATGATCTTAGAGGTCTTTTCCACCCTTAGTGTTTCTGTGATTCTGTGACTCCAAGGTGGCGTGCCAGGAGCTTGGATAAACATGGAGCTGAGCATTTATTATGCTTAAGTATTTACTGGTATTTTTTAAAGCTGATGTCTCCTAGCTGCAGCAGCTGGTTCAAATCCAGGTGTGGGTATGGTGCCTCTGCAGTTTCAAACAGGTGAATGAAAAAGCCCTGCAGAGATTCAGCTACTGATGGTGGCACTGACACACATTTACACCATCCATTCACAGTGGCACAGCTACTTCATTTCTTCCTTTTGTGAGCTGATGGTTACTTAAGCAGACTAAAGTTCATTCACCATTATTGCATATGGTTTGGAAGAGTGATATTTTGCTGTGAAAACCTGTAAAATGCAGAGATAATGTTACCTTGCTAAGCGTGTGGCCCTGGAAGGAGCTGCTGCTTCAGCTGCCTCACGGTTCCATCTCCTGCATCATTAGCAGAGCTCAACAGCAGCTCTTGTCTGCTGTTAGAGAGGCCCTTACCACTACTAAGAGAAGCTGAATTACCATGGAGTGGTAATAAGATGCAGCATTACTGCCTTTTATGATTTTATCTGAAGTCTCATCTTTTTTTTTTTTGTTGTTATCTGAGATCCTTAAGTAATACCATTATGTGAAAAGCATTCCCTTTCATGAGGCTAAAAACTGCAATGCAAATAAAGCAAGCCCTGAATATACATCCTCTAGTTTTTGAAGCAGGTTCCTAAGAGGGGGCATTGACTTGTGGTAGGTTTTACACTTGAGACTGAAAACACTACAAAGTTTTGTCAAGCTGTAAGAGCAGTGAAGAATCTCCTCATTGTGACCTTCTGGTGTCTGAAGCAAGCCAGCGAGAAAGATGGAGAGAGTTTATTTACAAGGACAAAGGGAAATGGCTTCAAATGGACAGAGAATGGGTTTAGGTTGGATATAGGAATAAATTCTTCCCTGTGAGGATGGTGAAGCCCTGGCACAGGGTGCCCAGAGAAGCTGTGGCTGCCCCTGGATCCCTGGAAGTGTCCAAGGCCAGGTTGGACAGGGCTTGGAGCAATCTGGGATGGTAGAAGGTGTCCCTGCCCATGTTACATTGGGATAAGATGTTCTTTGAGGTCCCTTCCAACCCACACCACCTGGGATTCTGTGATCTCACCTAGGCAGAGATTTTCACCTTGTACATATTTGCCATTAGTTAAGTGAAGTCCTTGTGTCATCCTCTATGTCCTGTCCATGTGTCCCACGTCTGGGACTGTGCCCGTGTTGCTGCTGTGGCCACAAGTGGTTTGTTCCTTCTCCCAAGGCCTGGTGACTCCTGGGATCCCTCAGCAGGGTCACCCAGGGGCTGGCAGATGGCAGACACTCCATGTCTCTGGCATGACAACATTTCCAGTCGGTGGTGGGAATCTCTGGGTGCTGCACATGCTCTGGCAGGCTTTGGGAGTATTTTCTTGGGCTGTGCTTAAAGTATTTTCAGTGCTTGGTCCTGGAGAGGGAGGGAGTTGGTTCTCTCCTGGATCCCAGCAGGGCAGCAGGATTGCAGTGCTCCCTCCCAGGGCTCAGCAGCTCTCCCTGCCTGCTCCCAGCCTGTGCAGAGACTCCTCAAAGTGCAGCCGAGGGCAGGGACTGCTCGTTTCTCCCCTTTGTCCCCTGCGGTGAATGGGGGGATTATCCATTGCAGCAGCTGGTTTGGGAAGAAATAATGCTGGGATGAAGTAATCAAATCCTGTCAGGGATTGCACCACGCTGGGAGTATATCTACTGAATAAACATGGTGGAAGATTTTAATATGAGTGTTGTGCAGAACCCCCTGCACCTTCCCCCTCCACACCCACAGTGATGCTGCCAGGAACAACCGCAGCTGCTCCCACTGATGTTCAGTGTCAGCTCTATCTCCTGGTAAATCTGGAGTAACCACACAAATCATTCCCTTGAAGGTTTTGGATGCTTTGGCAGCTGAGTTGGCAGTGTTGAGACAAAAGGGCTGCCTGGAGCACCCTGTGTTATCAGAGCATCCCTGTGAAATGCTTCCACTTGTTTCAGGGAATCTTAGCAGCTCCTTGCCTTTGAACAAGAGCAATTTTTTTTCTTTGTGGTTTCTTTAGGTAATTTTGAGCTCCATTATAGCTGCTCCCATCCAGTGTCTTCTGGGCAAAGGTGGTTATGAAATTGTGGTGGAGCACATTGGCTTGTAGCTGTTAGAAAGATTTGGCTGTACGGATCTGATCTGGGATGCAGTAAGATCCCAGAGAATGCTGCTGTTCTTCATCAGGAGTCTGTGGGCAGAGAGATGACAAACTCAATTACAAAAGCACAATTATCTGGGTTATTGAAGAAGAGAAAAACCAGCCCCGAACATCAGGTGAGATGTCCAGGCCACTGACAGCCCCAGCAGCAGCAGAGGAGATTCTGTGTTGGCACCAGTGAGAGTGAACTATCCATGACCAGCCCCAGCCTCTAAATGCACTGGGATGATTCAGGGCAGTGACCTGTGGACAGTTCAATAGAAATTTTAGTTCACTGCACCAAAACTCTCCAAATAGATGTCAATAATTAAAGGCTGCATAAAATCTCAGAGCCTGGGATAGAAATCAGAGCTGTTCAGAGCAGCTGCTCAAGCTCTGAGGAGCAGCCTGTGCTCCTTGGGCTCCATCCCCTAAAGGCAGCTGAAGTCAGGGTTTGTGGGTGTCCAGGGGGATGCTCACACCTGGAAAAGGGCACAGTGTGAGAACAGGGCTGGGATTACCTCAGTGGAAATAGTGAGGACATCAGAGGGACCAAGATTAGTGCTAGAAATACCTGCTGAAGTGATCGTAGTGATCACAGTGCCCAGAGAAGCTGTGGGTGCCCCTGGATCCCTGGCAGTGCCCAAGGCCAGGCTGAACACTGGGGCTGGGAGCAGCCTGGGACAGTGGAAGGTGTTCCTGCCATGGCAGGGGTGGCACTGGATGGGCTTTGGGGTCCCTTCCAACCCACTCTGTGGTTCTGCGATCTTCTCCCCATGCGTAGCTCTGTGGCCCAGTCTTGATTTTGCTGTGCTCTGTCTCTGTGGAACACCATAATAACCCTATTTCCAAGCACTTGATTTTTTTTCCTGACTTTTTTTTTTTTTTTTTTTTTGTGTGCAGCAAAGATAGGCTTTTGGTCTGTACTTTGCAGAACCGTTTAATGTTGTTTGTTTTTAATCTGTTGTGTGATTAAAATAGATTAATGTTGTAGTAACATAAAAACCCTCAGGGGGTTTTGTTCTCTTTGTAAATATTCTCTAGGATCTCTTCTGTCTTCTAAACTGTGTGTAGGGAGAGTGTTTAATGGGACCTGGGGAGAAAAGAGACACATCTTAAACTTAATATAAGAATTTAATTTTTAATAAGTTTCATTTGGGGTTAGAGTATTCATATTGGAGTGGAAATTAAAGTGTCTAAATGCTTTGTGTGTACGCTGTTGGAAAATCTTTAAAGAGTCATTCAGGGGAAAATCTTCCTTTCCTTTTTTATCTGATCTTAAAAATAGAAAATTAGAGAAGCCAGTGCTTGATGTCTTGCACTGATATTTAACCTGATTTTGCAAACGTTGCTTTGAGCTGTCTTTAGGTGATACAGAGAGGGCTTGTGTGCAGGGAGTGACGTGTCCTGCCCTCCTCCAGCAGATCCTGCTGGTCCCTGTGAGCCAGGGATGGATCTCTGCAGGGCTGTGCTGGCCACAGGGACTTGGACAGGAGTCCCTTGCAGTGTTCCTGGCTGTGTGGAGCAGAGGAGAGGTGAACCAGGCTGGATGTGCCGCTGTGGGTTTTACCAGGGTCCAGCAAAGGGCCTGTGACCTCTCCAGGCTTGTGGGTGAAAAGGGTGAAAAGAAGATCAGTCGCTTCATAAATGTGCTCTGGTCTTTGGCTGGGAGCAGCACTTTACTGTTTTATTCAAGCTTAGGGAGATTTTTACTTTCTGTTTGGTGAGAGCAGTTCTAATCCTGGCAGCCTGGAGAGGAGGGGGAGGCTGGGCTGCAGGCAGCTCCTGGTGTGCTGTGGGCTCTGCCAGGCCAGGGTCCCATGTGAGGGGAGCCATCACCCCTGCAGCAGCACCCCTGCCCCTTTGGCTGCCCCATCCCCCCTGGCACAGGCCATGGCTTGGGGTGCTCTGTCTCTCCCCTCTGTGGAGCTGTCTCTGGTGGCCACGGGCTGCTGCAGAGGGCCCAGTATGGCCAGTGTGGCTGGGTCCATTATCCCGGGCTCCTGTGGCTGAATGGCAAGCTGAGCTGATTTCTCTGCAGCTGATACTTGCACAAGTGTGTCAGAGTCCTTCCAGAGCAGGGGGTGTCACTCAGCAAATTCCAGCTGCAGCCACTGGCCCTGCTGCAGGCACATCCCCAGGCTGGGCATTGGTTTAACACCTCGGCTTCGTCTTGGCATTGTGAGCTGCTTTCTGTCTTCATGGGGAGGCATCAGGATGTCCTCAGGCTCTCTGTAAGATTAAGACCTTCCCACGGCATCGTGACAAGGAGGAAATTTAAGGAACAAGAGTGTTTAATTTAGAGCTAATCTGGTCCTTGTGAAGGAGTGGGATTAGACCGGTAAATTCTCCTGCTGAGCAGGTTTGTGCCATGGTGGCACCAGGGAGAAACCCTTCTGTGGAGAAGGAGCTCCAGCCTGATGGTGTGTGGAGCTGGGAGGAGGAAGGAGAGGAGGGATTTTGAGTCCAGGAATGAGATGTGAAATGGCCATAGAGCTGTTCTGTCCTTAAGGAGGAAGGGAGGTAATGGATGGAGTCGTGTGGGAAAGGAAGGGGCATGCACTGGGCTTTTTTGGGGTCACTTGTGAGTTCCCAGAGCTGAGCAGTGCCAGCAGAGCCCTCACTCACAGGGAGCCACGGGAGAGCTGGAGAGAGACTGTTGACAAGAGATGGAAGGACAGGACACAGGGAATAGCTCCCACTGCCAGAGGGCAGGGATGGATGGGATAGTGGGAATTAGGAATTATTCCCTGGGAGGGTGCTCAGAGCAGCTGTGGCTGCCCCTGGATCCCTGGCAGTGCCCAAGGCCAGGCTGGACAGGGCTTGGAGCAGCCTGGGACAGTGGAAGGTGTCCCTGCCATGGCAGGGGTGGCACTGGATGGGCTTTGAGTGCCCTTCCAACCCAAATCATTCCAGGATTCTGTGATCTCCTCCTGTACTTATTTCCTGGGCCACAGGGTTTTGTGTCTCCTAAACCCTTCTGTTTATCTCTAAACTCATTTTGTATCTAGAGTTAATTTTTCAGCCTTGATGAAGAGGAGTAGCTTAAAGAAACACTTCATGTGTGGCATGTGAGGTGGCACCACCTCACCCCTCCTGAGGATGAGCTGTTAAACGTTTTCAACAGTTTCCAGTAAAACTGGTGGTAGCTGGTAAATGTTAAACAGGAATTTTTTTCCCCCTTCTAGTCAGAAACAAACTTTAGGAAGCTGGAAGTAAGTGCTGGAGACCTTCCAACACAAATGTCAGACTTGGCATCTCCTGGGAGCAGGAGGGGTTGGATCCCTCCAGACGTGGAGGGTGAGAAGCAAGCGAGGGTCCTGACCTGCAGCCAGAAGCATTTGCTTGTGCTGCCCTCCCTCCTTCCCCCATAATCAATTTGACAGCCTTGTCTTGATAATAATTAAAATAAATCCTCCCCACAGGGCCAATGGCCACAGCTGTGTGTATACCTGTGCAGTGTGCAAGTATGTGCACACACGTGTGGGATAAATGTGTGTCTCACACTGGGCTGATCTATTGACTGGAGCCACAAGAGTTTCTTAAGTATTAATGGGCCCATGTGATTTTCTGTGTATTTATATTGATTTTCTGTGTATTTATATTGCTTTTCTCTGTATTTGCTTTGTTGCACTGGAGATCAGTACAATTTCAGCCTTCTGCATGTTGTGGAAGGATTATATATGATTTGATGTATCAGTGGTTGTCAGGGCCCCATGGCAGACCAGGTACATGAGCTCAGGACATGATTATTGAATGTTCATGGCTGTCAGCTTCACAGGAAAGGGAAAAAACCCAGTGAGGTGCTTCTCAAACATCTCAAACACAACAGGGAGTAAATAAATTATTTTATCTTACATTTACTTACTCAAATGCTTTCTTTGAACCATAGTGAGGAGTTCTGGCATTTTGCCCAGCTTGCATTTGACCTTTTTTAAAATCATTATTATTATCCTCATGAAACAAATACAGAGAGGCCTTAAGCAAGAGCTGATTCTTGTTTTGCACCAGCCCTTGCCCTGGAAAGCTCATCATCTAAATCCTGGAAAAGGAAACAGGGCCAAGCACTGACCTAACTGCATCTTGAGGGAGCTGGAGCAGAACTTTAATCTTCTAGTCTAGTGCACTGTCCCTGAATCACAGTGATTTTCCATAGTTCACACAATTTTCTCTCTATATTTGAAGATGTTGCAAGATGAGTTTGCCCAACAGATCCTCGAGGGTTATTGCTAAAAGCTCCTCAGAGCCTTGCAAGAAGGATGTGCTTGGGCATATCTATTACCCATTAAACCTGGTGAAACAGTGCAGCTTTCCCATGTCATAACAAATCACACCTATGCCAAAATAGCTGCAAACATTCTCTAGGACTTAATGAGCTCCTGCTGGTTCACAGTGGTCCAAACAAGTTGTTATTGTGGCTGTTAGAGAGTGCAGAATTATATTATCCAAACAGTCTCGCAAAAAGATGTGTCAGGGAAGCCAGTCACACACTGCAGGGAGGTGTGTGGGGCACACAAAGGCACTTTTTCCCCCATGGTAATGCAGTTTATAGATGTATAATATTCTGTAATTCTGGTATGATTAAACAGAAGGTGTCTTTCTTCCTGAAGTTCCTTCAAGCTGTAAGAGAGGACAAAATAGAGAGAGGGAAATAGTTCATATTTCCATTATGCATTAAGCCACTCTGGATCCCAAAATGAAGCAAAAGAAGGAATTTGGGGAGCTGAAGTCCACTCTGACTTTAAAGAGCTTCTCTCAAAGAAGCTTCCACACACCATCATAAAAATGTCAGTGTGAAATATCTGAGCAAGAACAAATTGAACAATCTGGTGATTCTAGTGCCTTCATCTGGAGTCTCATGCCTGCAAGGGCGTGCAAAAGTCAATAAGTGGAATTGGAGGTTATTGATTATTTCACTGGGCTGCTGTTGAAACATCACATGTGCTTGATTTGGTCTTCAAGCACCCGGTAAATGCTTGGGTTTAGTTTTACCTCCCTTTGTGAAAAGAATTGAAAATACTATAAAACTGAAAGTGTCTGGAGGTTTTTTTTCCCCAATTTTGAAGTACTTTTCTTAAACTTAAATAAATGTTATTTGTCAAGGTCCCTCTCACTCCAAGGTGGAGATTTCATGCCACAGGTGGGGGCTATTCATAATTTATAGGGAATTGAACTTTCTCTTGGACAGTGCCACCTGCAGCCCCATGGATTTTAGGATGTTTGGATTAGATGTCTCCTCCTGCCTCTGCTTCTTGGAAACCAAAACTGTTACAGAAATGGCATTTTTTCTTTTAAGCTGAAAGAGAGTAGGTTTAGGTGGGATATTGGGAAGGAATTGTTCCCTGGGAGGGTGGGCAGGCCCTGGCACAGGGTGCCCAGAGCAGCTGTGGCTGCCCCTGGATCCCTGGCAGTGCCCAAGGCCAGGCTGGATGGGGTTTGGAGCAGCCTGGGACAGTGGAAGATGTCCCTAAACATGGCAGGGGATGGAAGGCTTTAAGGTCCCTCCAAGCCAACCCATTGCATGGTTCTGTGACCCAGAGCCAAGCTGAGCACAGAGGGGAGTCAGGCTGTCCCTGGGAGAGTGGGAGGACAGAAGCAGCTCCCTTTGCTCCAGCTCTGCAAACCCTCACTCTGTGCCCTGGTGAGCTGTGCTCTCGTGGAGGGATATGTGCCCTGATGAAAGGTCTTGGAGAGCAAACCCTCACTCTGTGCCCTGGTGAGCCTGGGAGCTCAGCACAAGCTGTGCTCTCGTGGAGGGATGTGTGCCCTGATGAAAGGTCTTGGAGAAGATCAACAGAGAGGGGAACATTAAAATGAAATGTGAGTTGTTCAGCTGTTGAGGTGAAAATTAAAGTTGAGCAGTAAAATCTCTCTTGATAGGTTACCTGTGCTGGATGGGAGAGGTTGGGATATTGCCATATTCTAGGCCAACTCTGCAGAGCACGGAGCCAGAGGAGGGGCTGTGGAATGGCTGAGAGATTTTCTTCTTCCCTCTCCACACCAGTCATCCAGACACAGTGGGAATTCCTGGTGTGCAGTTTTTACAGCCTTCAGGCTGCTCATTCCTTGCTGGAAAGGCTGAGGGAGCTGGGGCTGCTCAGCCTGGAGAGGAGCCCCAGCTGAGAGGGGCCCTCAGCCCTGGCTGTCCCTGTGTGCAGGGAGGGGCAGAGCAGGGCCCGGGCTCTGCTCCAGGCCCAGCAGTGGCACCAGAGCCACGGGCAGGGACGGAGCCCAGGAACTGCCCCTGCACAGGAGGCAGAACTTCTGCCCTGGGCACTGCCCAGCCCTGAACAGGCTGCCCAGGGAGGGGCTGGAGTCTCCCTCAGCGGGGATACTGCAGAGCCCTCTGGGCACAATGCTGTGCCCTGTGCCCTGGGATGGCCCTGCCTGAGCAGGGAGGTGGCACCAGGGACCCCTGGGCTCCCTTCCAGCCTGGCCCAGCCCGGGGTTCTGGCACACAGCTGGCATGCTGTGCTGGCCTGGGGAGAGTGTCCACCACCATCCCCAGCTGCAGGACACTCGTGTCCCAGTCTGGCTGCTGGGGGCTGCAGCAGCAGCCAGCAGGGAGGTTTGGGGGCACCTTTGGTTCCCTGACTGGAAGATCCTGAGCAGGTCCATCCCCAAGCCCTGGCAGTGCCACTGCACCAGCTGGTGCCTCTGAGCCCAGGTGTCTGTGTCACATTAATCCCCAAATCAAGCAGTCAGCTGCTGCCTAATCAGGAGGTGACTCCCTTCACATCCAGTTAAGTATGTGCATAACTTGAGGGAGGCTCTGGCACTGGGCCTTGGTGGTTTAGGACCTGCAGTGGGTGCTGCTGTGCAGGGTGAGGGGCAGGAGCAGCTCTCCAGGCATTTCTTCCAGCAGCAGCTCTGCTGGAAGCCAGCTTTGCCAGGTCAGGCAAAGGGTGCTTTTAGAAAAAGGGAAATGAAGAGGGAGGAGGTTACTTTGAATTCCAACTGTTTTCCCAGAGCAGCTTATAAAACAGCCCCACATCAGGGAAGGACTGGGCCAAGGTTTGGGGCCTCAAGCCCTGGTCCACAACAGCACTGTTCAGCAGGGTTTTTTTAATTTTTCATGTAAAAGAAATTTTATGAAACTAACTTAAAATATTCTGGCAATTTTGTACTGTGGGAATAAGGAGATAGGTTCTCATCTCCCTGCCTCACACATTCCAATCGGATATTAGGAAAAAATTTCTTTACTGGAAGAGTGGTTAAACACTGCCAGAGGCTGCCCAGGGCAGTGGTGGAGTTCCCATCCCTGGAAAGGTTCAGAAGACAAGAGGATGCAACACTTTGTGGTGTGATTTAGTGTAGATGGGGGTCAGAGGTTGGACTTGATGATCTCTGGAGGCCTTTTCCTACTATAAAAGGAAGAAAAGGAAATTGTAAGTTGAGTTGTAGAGCTCCCTGGTGGAAGGTAATGTTAAGGTAGAGAGCTTAGGAGGGTTCAGAGGACTATTAGATGTTTACAGAAATAATAAAAAAGTTATCACAGTTCTGCCAGGTGGGATATCAGTTTGCCAGAGGAAGAAGCCCTCAAGGTTCCTTCTATGAACCAGCCTCATGCTGGGAGGGCTTGGAAAGGTTTCCTTGTGTGTGGGCTGTGGCTGAGTGAGAGGCTCCTGTTGACCCACTGCAACTGCAGCCGGCAGGAGTGAGGAGCAAATCCCAGATGGAATGGACCACTGGTGCTCTGCATCACTTGTGAGCTCTGATTCCTGATTTCTGCTAAAATGTGGTGGATTTTGCTGTACTGACACTCAGAGGTGCCTTCTGCAGAGAGAACAGGAACATGAAGCACTACTGATGAATGGTACAAATTGTGTATAAAGAGCCTTTGCTCTCAGTGCTGGGAAGCAGCTGCTGCCAGCGTGGGGCTGGCAGGGTGAGCACCCCAGTCCCTTCCCAGTGCTGAGGGTGCAGTGGGGCCCCATGGCTGGGCAGGGGTGAGCTACAGACCCCAAATATCCCAACTGACAGCTGAGCAAACTTCAGAGCTCCCAGCTGAGGTTGATGCTATTGGCTGTGAGGATTAGCGCAGCAGGTAGCTGAGCTAGCACAGGGCAGGGTTTGGGCTGAGGGATAAGTACACATTCTTTTATTATTGCAGCTGATGGGAATCTGCCAGGCTTTGAGGCACAGAAAGGCTCACTGGCCACCTGTGAGCTAATCACAAAGATTTGCTTCATTCTGTATTTCAGCTCACTTGGAGCTTGTAATCTAATTTCCAAACAGAGATGAGAAGAGTGAACAATTCATTTTCTGCTTTAAGTGGCTGTGCTGGTAAACTTTTAATCCTTTTAGAATTACAGTTCCCTGTCACATGGAGGCAGCACCACACAGTCCTGCTTTTGAGGCTGGAGGCTTTGGATTCACCATTGCTGGATAAGAATTAGCCTCAGCAGCAAGGCACAACATGAATCAAAATTGAAGTGAGGAGCACAGGACATTTTGCTATTATGAATCATACACAGGCTAATGATTCCAGTTTGGATAGAAAAACCCCACATTTGGGGCCAGCCTCAGCCTCAGACGTTGCACCCCGATGTTGGTGTCCTCTTGCCTGTGGGACACTGCTGTGACAGTCCTGTGTCCTGCCAGCTCATTAACCACATCCCAGGGACAGTGTGCGGCACATCTGACTTTAATCTTCATTGCTTGCCATTTATTGTGGATGTTCAGGTTATGAGTGAGTCTGTGGGCTGAACTGAGCTGAGGTGCTGTGTTGGCTGTGGGCCCAGTGTTCATCCCTGCTGCTGTGTTTAGGATGTGCTCAGGCTCTCAGACAGCTCCTCCTTCATAACAAAACCACCCTGCCCTGCTGTCTGCTGTGTTCACTGTGGACAGATCAGCTGCTGTGTCCTGAAGGCGAGCACTGCTCGTGGTGATGTGCAAAGGCACTTTCACAGGGTGTTTTTAGTGATCTGTGTGGGCAGGGCACAGAGGATCCATCCTCTGGGATCGAACACCTCAGTTGGAGCTTCCCTAAGATGTCTGCCTCAGGAGTGAAGAGTGGCTCACAAGGACAATCACGCTGACTTTGTACCTTTGCTTGAATTTTGCTTTCAGGTACCAAGAAATTCAGACAATTTGAAAAGAGCTGGGTGTTACTGGACACGTATAATTAACACATTTAATGTGACAATTTGTTGACCAGAAGCAATAAAATCTCATTTCTGCACTTGTTGGTACAACCCAGACCAGAAGAATCCTTCCTGGGCAGTTGGAGCAGAGGGTTGGATAAGCCCTGGCACAGTTGCTCAGGGCAGTGGTGGAGTCACCAGCCCCGGAAGGAGTTAAAAGGTGTCCAGATCTGGCATGTGGGGACATGGGTTTGTGGTGGCCTTGGCAGGGATGGACTCACTGATCTTAGAGAGCTTTTCCAACCTTAACGACTCTGTCATTCTCTAACATCAGTCTTTTTCTCTGCAGCATTGGAAACTCAAGGAAAATAGTGCCAAGCATGAGAACAGTGTAAAGTGACCCTGATGGGGGAGCTGGGATGTGGAAGCTCAGCAAAGTTTCCTTGAACTGAAATAGTTGTAATTGAAAATGGGAATTCTCATGGTCACGCTGAGCTTTATCTTAGTGTTAGCAAGTAGTTTTAAGCTCTCTGCTTATATTGGCATCATGCCTTTAAAATCAGAAATTCTTTGGCTGCAAAGAACAAATTCACAGAGGAGCCAGGGCTGTGTGGCTGGTGAGCTGGGGGTGTGACACCTCTCAGGGGGAATAGATGTGTTATTTTGCTGTATAACCATATCACACACATCTTTGTGGTCC
The DNA here is from genome assembly GCF_017590055.1 of Onychostruthus taczanowskii. Taxonomy (NCBI): domain Eukaryota; kingdom Metazoa; phylum Chordata; class Aves; order Passeriformes; family Passeridae; genus Onychostruthus; species Onychostruthus taczanowskii. Next base: position 1,340,999 of record NW_024506552.1, on the reverse strand, counting down.
TTGGTGTATTAAACTGAGTTGTCAGGTTACATTCGATCAGTGTTCACAGGGTTATACCTTTCAGGCTGCTTTTGAAAACTGGTTTTGTTCAAGCTCATTCAAGTAATCCTGTCACACACAAGTGGAATGAGCAGATGTCATGGGCATTTCAGGGAATATTGTGGATCGGTAGCCAAGGCAAATCAATAAGTAGGAGGGGTGATGGATAAACTCAAGATATTTTCTTCCCCTTGTCCTCTGATGGGGTTAACACTGTGCTGAGGTGATGTTCCTATTGATAATTGGAGAAAATCATCCAGCCTTGCAGCGTTTTCTGGTTTTAATTGGTTATTGTTTGTACTGTCATCTCATTTACTCTGGGCAGGTTTGAAGTGCACTCCCACCCTTCTGCTCTGCCCTCTGAGGGGTCACAGGGTGCTCTTGTAACAGTCTAAAGAGGAGAGAGGAAGGCAGAGAAGGGCTTTGGAGAAAGGGATGGAGACACAGGACAAGGGGAATAGCTTCCAGTGCCAGAGGGCAGGGATGGATGGGATATTGGGGAGAAGTTCCACCCTGTAAGGATGGGCAGGCCCTGGCACAGGGTGCCCAGAGCAGCTGTGGCTGCCCCTGGATCCCTGGCAGTGCCCAAGGCCAGGCTGGACACTGGGGCTTGAAGCAGCCTGGGACAGTGGGAGGTGGCCCTGCCATGGCAGGGGGGGCACTGGATGGGCTTTAATGTCCCTCCCAACCCAACTCATTCTGGAATTCTGTATAAAAAGCCCCTGTTTTTTGCCACAATTCCAGAGAATCCTGGCAGGTGTTTGGGTCTAAGGCAGTTTTGAGCAGAGATCAGGAGCAGAGCTCATGGTTGGGCAGATGGGATTTGTATCCTGGCTCCAAGGTTTGTGCACCAACTTTGGAAAAGCCTTGTGCTGGTCCTGGAGGGGTGGGAAGCCCAGCCTGGCCCCACAAGGGTTTTCTGTGTTTTTGGGTGTCTGAGTGTGTTTTAGAAGGATTGCCATGACAAAACCTAAATGTCTTTGATTAAAATGCAGATTTGAAATAGAAAGGTGAAACTCTTTGATCACAAACGCATTATGAGTAAAGAATATTCCCCACTGACTTTGTCAGCATCACTTCCCACCTGGAAGTTTTCCAGCCCATTTGGGAGCCCCTTCAGTCATCCCTCAGGACCTGGCTGTGGAATACTTTGAGGCTGTGTAGTTAATGTTGTCATTTATTGATTCCCAGCTGGATAGGTTAGGAAGTCAAGAGATTTTATTGGAAATAAACCTTTGGCTGTGTGTGTTGAAGCAGGATTGAGTTCTTGCAGGGTCTGTGAGGGTGTTACGCCTCTGCAGTTCCTCTGCAGAACAGTCTGCAGTTCCTTCTTATTTACTGAAGTACCAGGATTCCTGACAGACAGGTGTTTGGATCTTTCTTTCTTTCTTTCTTTCTCTCTCTCTCTCTCTCTCTCTCTCTCTCTCTCTCTCTCTCTCTCTCTCTCTCTCTCTCTCTCTCTCTCTCTCTCTCTCTCTCTCTCTCTCTCTCTCTCTCTCTCTCTCTCTCTCTCTCTCTCTCTCTCTCTCTCTCTCTCTCTCTCTCTCTCTCTCTCTCTCTCTCTCTCTCTCTCTTTCTTTTCTTTCCCTCTAGAAAGCTTTACCCCACTCCTTTGTACTAAATCAAGAAGTGCTTTAAAAAAAATGAAATGAGTGCTGTCATATGCTCCCAGTGTACAGCTATAGGAGTTACATTTATGGAGAGTGTTCTCTTTAGCAACTGGATTAAATAAATGGTTTCATGTGCAGCATTGGAGAGTTGTGCACTCTAAATCAAGGCCAGAAGCAGCTCAATGACTGAAGAATTGTCAGCATCTTGTGCAGTCCCACTAAGTGCTTCTTTTCATTGATCTGCAACTTCACTGTTGACAATTAAATCCCTTTCAGTGCAGAGGATAAACATTTTTAACAGGAGGTAGCAAAATCTTTTGTCCTGAATGATTTTCTTCTCTGTTTTATAATTAAGTACAAAGTGTGTCACCAGCCTTGCTGTTCATTTGTGCTAAATACCTGCTCACTATGGAGTAATTGCTATCAGCAGATGACAGAGTTGCAAGGAGCTGTGCTTTCGAAGGCATGTTCTTCATTTGCATAATCAAATGCTTTGTTAGTGTCCTTGGAAATTAGGATGAAAGATGACTGTGTGCTAAAAATGAGGAATTGTTTTTAGCAAATTATGTGTATCCAGTACAACAGCTGAGCTGCTCTGGGGCCTGTTTGATGTGTGTTGGCTGCTGCACGAGCAGCCTCCTCCCTCCTGGCAGGAAGAGCTCCTGGCACCTGCCTTCCCCTTCCAGATACTGCCCTGACCAAGGTCTAATCAATATGAAATGGACAATCAGGGCTGCAATCTGATTCATTATTTCAAGTCTTGTGAAGTGCTTGTGAAGAGGTGGTGGTCTGTGGGGTAGATGCATTCCAGGACTCCAGAGATGTCCTGGGGGTTTGTATTGGTTGTGACAGTTTGTACCAACTCCCCACTTATCTATGGTAAAGCTGGAGAAAATGGGTTTGAAAGATCTGGGGTTTTTATCTTGCATTAAGAAGTTTGGAGAAAATTTGAGTTAGGCAGATACAGTGTTGTTAAGAGTTCAACCAAAACAGTGAAAGAAAATTAATACTGTTTTTAAATTAAATTATGGTATATAATATTTCTTTGTCAGGCTGAACGCTCAGTCCCAAAGATAATGCTGCAGAATACTGAAAACTCCTATAATTTTCCCACTTGTGCAGTAAGGACTTTGAACTTAGTCCTAAACGTTCCTCTCAGGAAAGTGGAAAATTTAGTGCTGGTTCTGAGTTGATCTCTGAAGTTGCCCAAGGCCAGGCGTGGAGGCTGAATCTGGATGCAGGCAGAAGGAGGAGTGACAGGATATGGTACAGCCTCCTTTCTGGATGGCATCCAGACCTGGCTGTCTCACACCTGGACACGGAAAAGTTGGATGATTTTATCTTCGGGAAAAAAGTTTGGCCACTGTGAGTTTGGCATGGTCCTGCAGCAGTGTCCCTGGGGGGATTTCATCCCCAGGGCCAGGGATGCCCGGGGCACTCGGGACTGGCCAGGCCGGGGTGGCCATGGCACACCCTGTGCTGGCTCTTGGCACCTCCTGTGCTCTTTGGTGCTCCTGGACCCATATGCAAACACCTTGGCCAGGCACAATGAGAGAGTTCTGCATGGATGATTCTCTGGGAATGTCACATCTGGCGATTCCAACAGGGCCTTTTTGTCAGTGGAGAGCAGCTGGGCTGTTCCTGTGGCCGTGATGTTCCCAGTAACCACCCCTGGCCAACCTTTGCCTCTTTTGGTCCTTGCAGATGGGACAAGGGAGCCAGAATGCAGAGTTTGGGGTCAGATTTTAGTGATTTGCACATTAGGAAGAGAGACAGTGATGGAAAGCTGCATATTGCCTGTATTTATTATACAAATCCATGTCTCCAGAGGGAAGTGTTTGCTGGCCCTCCCCAGTGCAGAGTCTCTCTGGGTCACCTGAGTCACTTGGGTTACCTACAGGTGTCCCCAGGGTGGCCTTGGCTGCTCCCTGCTGTGATGACAGCAGGGTCACATGGAGGGGACTGGAGTTTTTAAGGCACATCAAAGGGTACAGGAATGGAAGATAGTGAAAGCTGCATTTCCTGTCTGGGAAATGCTGACGATCCTCAGTCCTCAGCATCAAATTCTGGCTTTATTCCTTTTTCAGTGTAAGACTGGCTGTTGGTGGATGCAGTATCAACCTAGTGGAAAAAGGGGAGCCTGTGTCAGCATGGAAGTTACATCACAGTCACTGCTCTCCTGAATCCCAGTGCAGTAATTCCAGTTTATCCAAAGCAGAGTGTGGAGACAGCCAGCAAATGGAGTTAGCTTGGTGCTTGCTAAGCTGTTGGGTGGAGATAAATTCCTCTGATGATAAACAATCTCAGAAAGTTGGGTTGTCAGTGTCATAGTGACATTAAGGGTTGTTCCCCCCAGAGTTTTTGCACTGAGGCAGTCAGGGTAGGAAAAGAGCAATCTTGTCTGTGTAACCTTGAAGTGCTGTTGATGAGGACTGGAGCCCTCCTCATGAAACCTGTGATTGGTGGCGTTTATCACTGAGGGGGGATTTCAACTCCCCAAATAGATGCAGTGGGCTGGAGAATTGGTTCTGATTTATCCATCATGGTTATCAGCAGGCAGGGCTGTGTGTGCTCGGCCTCCTGCACAGCTGGGCTGGGGCACAGTGTGGGTGCACTGGTGTCACACAGGAGAGGCAGAACCCACAGGCATGGCTGCTGGGAGACTGGGAATAACATTTATTTTACTGCAGGCAGCATCTCCCAAGGGCAGACTCACAGGGATGGCACTCGGGGCTGTGCAGTGGGGGTGTGAGCAGCAGCAGGGAACACCCAGGAGACAGGGGCATTCCCAGCCCTTTTCTCCCAGGGAGGAGGAGCAGATCCCAGCATTGAGCTGAGCTGAATCAATGTGACACATGAGAGAGGCTAAAGGAAAGGAGTTAATGAATGCACTAAGAGCAAGGTGTTCCCTGTAGGTTTGAAAGTATCACCTCTGCAGGATTTCCAGACCACCTGCTAGAGCCATGTAGTAGGGCATTGCAGGTGACAAGCCTGAGTCCTCAAAGCCATTGTGTAAAAAAACCCAACAAACCCAAAAACTTGTAACTCCTACAGCCATAAGGACTGGGAACGTAGATCTATCTATTCCTGCGCAAACTGTTGCTCATTTCTCTCCTTCTGGGGGACCTGCCTTAACACATGTGTGGATCACATTCTGTGGTATTCATATTCTCTGAACAGAGAGAGACATAATTCTCTCTCCCAGGATTTTTCCTGGGGAAGGCAGTGAGAAGCTCAGAGAAGAAGAGAAAACAGTTCTTATCTCTGCTTGCTGCACCTGTTGTTTGGCACATGTGGAATGTGTTATGGAGAGTGTTTACCCAAAGTGATTTGTTAATTGGACACTGGTGAAGGTTGTTTTGATTCCTTGGCCGATTGGGTCAAAGCTCTGTCCTGGCTGTCTCAGACAGTCATGGGTTTTTCTTTAGTATTCTTTTAGTATAGTATCTCTTTAGTATGTAATTTAGTATAGTATTATTGTAATATAGGTATAGCTTAATAAAGCAATTGTTCAGCCTTCTGAATCATGGAGTCAGAGCACGTTATTCCCTACATTGGGGTCACCCGGCATCGATAATATTCTAACTTGTAATAATGTTTGATCTAAGAGGATTGATCCAAAGAGTTAATGGGAGCAAAGTTTCCTTTACCAAGAACCTGCAGTTTATTGCAGTGAGATAGACTGTGGGCATATGGCAGAGTAATTGTTTTTATCCCTCTAGAGTCCCACTCTTGCCCTCATAGTCATCCCATCCAAGCTGATGGAGAAGCCTCTGTGCCTGTTACAGGTATTCCAGGAGTGATTAAAGAAGGTCCTCATCAAATAAGCCTGTTTGCCTTTCCCCCCTCTTTCTTGCTTCCTTTTTCTCCTTTTTACCTCCCTTTTGCTTCCCTTTGTCCCCTTTTCCCCCACCTCCTGTGTACAACCTATGAAAATCCTCTGCTTTACCAGGCTGTTCACCCTTGCACTGGGCCTGTAAAACACTTACTGAGCATGTCCTGGTGTGGTTTATTTTTGATCTGTTAATGAAATGAAACCCAAATGATGCCACATTTGTGACACATGGCTGCCAGGCTGGCTCCAGGGATGTGATGGTTGGCAAACATGTGCCCAGGCCATGGGCTGGCAGAGTTCACTCCCCATCCTCTGAATTTCACTCCTTTACTTCAGGGTTTGCACAAAGGAGCTGTCAAAAATTTTCTCTGAATGGATATTCTTTCATTATGCATTTAGTAATTTTACCCCTTAAAATAGGCAGAAGGAGGAGTAAGGTTGTCTTGTCTCAGGGTTATTTAGAACACTGGACACTTTTTAAATTCTAAGTTTGTCCCAAGCCCCTTCAAATCTTGCATATTTTCCTTGGGCTGTGTTTCTGTAGTTGCTGAAGGTGTAAGTCCAACTGTTCCAAGCTGTTGTGCAATATGGCCCTAAATGGGTTTCTGATCCCCCACCTGTCTTGCACCTTTCTCAATCTTGGGTCAGCAACATTCCCCTGGATTTGTTCCAAGGGGTGCCATGGATCAGATCCACACTGGCGCAAGGCTTGGGGAGCAGTTCCAATGGGAAATTGCTGTGGAGCAACGGTCAGCAAAACTCCGATGTACGGATGTTAAAATTATAATTATATTAATTATTATTAAAGAGTTGGGAAATAGAAGTAAGTTTCTCCATGGTCAGCCAAACCAAAAAAGCCTGGGCTGCTGCTAGTGTGCATTCAGATCTTGTGTCCTGGGAAGGAGTCTGGAGCCCCAGGAGCAGCTGAGGGAGCTGGGAAGGGGCTCAGCCTGGAGAAAAGGAGGCTCAGGGGGCCCTTGTGGCTCTGCACAACTCCTGACAGGAGGGGACAGCCGGGGGGTCGGGCTGTGCTCCAGGGAACAGGGACAGGAGGAGAGGGAACGGCCTCGGGCTGGGCCAGGGGAGGATCGGGGTGGACACCAGGAGGAATTTCCCCATGGAAAGGGTGCTCAGGCCCTGGCACAGCTGCCCAGGGCAGTGGTTCAGTCAACAACCCTGTTCAAAAAACATGTGGATGTGGTACTTGAGGACATGATTTAGTGGTGAACATAGTGAGGGATTGAACTTGGTGGTCTTAAAGATCTTTTCCAATGTTACCCATTCAGTGAGAAGCACGGAGCTCACGTAGTGTTGGCTCCCTCAGAGGATCAGTTCCCTCAGCTTGTTCCATCATGAGGGAGTGATGATGAGTAACAATGATGGAGAACAGCAGCACTGAACAGGGGTCTGCCTTCTCAGCCACGTGCTTTATTTTGAGGAGAGTTACTGGGGCAGGTGGATTTAATTCAGTTTCATGTTCGCCTGGATGGTTCTTGATGGAAACGAAATGGAGCTGCCCGCTCGGAGTGTGAGTGGCCCAGCAGTGGCTTTGGGTTGGGCTGTCTGTGTCGCATGTAACCATCTTCTCTCTCTGTTGTTGTTGCAGATAAAGAGGTGGGAGTTGGCGCACTTGCTGACAATGACGACCCTGGTGCTAGGGGCCCAGCTGTCCCCAAAATATCAGGACTAGAAAGGAGCCAAGAGAAGAGCCAGGATAGCAGCAAAGACCCAATACTTGAGCCTGTGGTGCCTAAAGACCCCCGTCCTCAGGTGACGCCGCCACCTCTGGAGCCGCCTCCCGAGGGCCGCTGCCCCAGCCCCGCGCTCGCCCCGCGCCCCGAGGCTTCGGCCCCAGCGCCCGCCCCAGCCGTGCCGGTTCCCCCGGCCTCCGAGGAGCCCGGCCGCCCGCCCGCCAGCCAGCCCTGTGGTCAGCCCTGCGGCCAGCCCTCCGGCCAGCCCCCGGCCGGCCAGCACCCGCCGCGGCCGCAGTCGCCACTGCCCCCGGCACACCCGGCCCTGCCCGCTGTGCAGCCCCACCCTCAGAGCCTCTCGCAGCCACTCTCTGCCTACAACAGCAGCAGCTTGAGCCTCAACAGCTTAAGGTAGGTGTACAGAGAGGGGTCGGGGATGCTGGGCTGAGCCTGGAGGGGAGCTGGATAAAGAAGAGACAGCGCTGCCTATCCCATCCCTGGGAAATAAAGGGCACTCAGTGCACGTAACCTCGATTCTTCCCAAGATGAGCCAGGATCACTCTCTGTGACCTGATGATCCCTTAAACTGGGTATTTTAAGTTCATTTGCTCTGGATTTTTTTCCCTGCCAGACTTGGGTTTTTGGAGGGAATTCTACACAGTGTAGATCAGGGGAAGAAAAGCCCAGTTCCTACGGGCTGGGCTGCTCTCTGAAGGTTGACAGCTTTGCCCTCCCATCCCTGTAAATACCTGATTTCCCCAAGTGCTGCCATGCCTCAGGGCGAGGAGCCTAGGAGCCCCTCAATGAAGGTGCAGCTGGTGACAGCCCAGCACCAGCAGTCACACACTAGGCACTTCACAGATCCATGTTTTCCTGCACTGCTGACACCTTGCAGGCTTCAGTGTTTTTCTCTCACCTGGCCATGGTGAGATCAGCCTCACCTTTTATCTGTGGATAACAAAGATAAGCAGTGAGATTAAACACCATGTGCACAGGAACCCGTGATATCCCTCTGAGTCAGGGACCTCAGCTTTCCCGTACTCTAAGCTGGCTTGCAGTTCTCCAAATCGAGCTCCCAGCAGGCAGGTGTGACATTCAAGACCTGAGGAAGTATCACTGTGGTTGCTTCATGGTTTGACTAAAGACTGGGAGGTGTTTAAGACCTGGATTTATTTTTAACCAAGCTGGTATTGCTTGTCTTTAAAAGTCACTGCAATATAAGTGTGTTGTTAGTTGAAATAAAGACAAGGAAAATTAAGCCTTCCATGAATGTATTTTAAATACTCATTAGTAGGAAATGAAACCTGAAAAATTGCAGCCAGTGTAATCACAAATATTTCTTTTCTTGACTCATCTTATCTCATTTTATTGTGGGGTAGAGAGGGACATTACCTGTACAATAAGCTGTTGTTGCCTTCTCAACTTGATTTCACATTTTCTGCAGTCTTTCATCTTAGTAATTCACTTTAAAAACAAATTTAAATTTTTATTAATGCAGTGATTTTGAGCTTCATTTGCCTGAAAACATGAACCAGGGGCAGTGATGTAGAAAGGACCTGATAATTAAGTCATGAATGCACAGGGCTGATTACTCCTTTGTGCTGTTGTGGGACAATACCAACCTCTTGCAGCAAGGGAGAGCCCAGCTCAGGTGTGTGGGGACCACAGGAAGTAAAAGATCCCAGAGCAGGTGGTGGAGAAGGGGTACCCCAGTGGTAGGAGTGGAAACGGTAACTGGGATTTGTAGCACAGTGTTTGAGGTGAGGAGCTGCTGAGGTTGTGTGTGTATGTGTGCTGGGGCTGTTCTCTCCCCTGACGGCTCCTCTCTCGTTAACAGCAGCAGCAGGAGCAGCACCCCCGCCAAGACCCAGGCGCCTCCCCCGCACATCTCGCACCACCCGTCGGCGTCGCCGTTCCCGCTGTCCCTGGCCAGCCACAGCCCCCTGCACAGCTTCCCGCCCGCCCTGCAGCCCCCCGCCCACCCTCACCACCCCAATATGTTTGCCCCTCCCACGGCTCTGCCCCCGCCACCCCCGCTGACCTCAGGGACGCTGCAGGTTCCAGGACACCCAGCTGGGAGCACTTACTCAGGTGAGAGCCGTGAGGGACACTCAGCTATGGGGCTGGGCCTTGTGGTGTGGAGGGGCTGTACTGACTGCTGAACACAGTGACAGCAAAGCCAGAGAAACACCTATGCACAGCCAGGGGCATTCCCTCTGCCCCAGGAGGGATGCTTTGGGAAGGCTGTGCTTCTCCCAAGTTTGTTTTGTTCAACCCACAGTGAAATGTGGCTGAGTTCATGAGGTGCCCACACGGAATCTGTGCCCCCCACAGCAAAGGTCTTCATGCAGTTGTGGTCTGTGCCCAGCAGTTTCCCTGGCTGCAGGGAGGGTGTGTGCTGGCCGAGCTCACAGCAGTGCTGGGCTCAGGTGTGTTCAGAAGGTTTGGGTTGGAGGGACCTTAAAGCCCATCCAATGCCACCCCTGCCATTGCAAGGACATCTTTCACTGTCCCAGGCTGCTCCAAGCCCTGTCCAGCCTGGCCTTGGGCACTGCCGGGAATCCGGGGGCAGCCACAGCTGCTCTGGGCACCCTGTGCCAGGGCCTGACCAGGTCACTGAGGGGAAGAAAATGGAGCATTTGTGTAACATAATTTTGTGTCCATGCACCAGGATGCTCCTTGAGGAGCAGCCACTTTTTTGCTCACTCCAGTTTGCTCATCCACTCTCACCTATTCAGGACTGTGTCCATGTCCATAAATGCTCAGAGAAATGTGAAGACAGGCTTGATAAGAGGGGAAATGGAAACTTTGTAATGTCGATCTGAGGGAAGACCTGAGGGGGTTTTCTCACCCTGTACTGTGTCATGATTATCCACAGACAGCAAAGGAAGTGGCACAAGACCTGGAAAAGCCCCAGAGCTTAGGGGAGTTGTTGTATTGTTTGTTTTCCCCTGCACTCGACACTGGTGAGGCCACACCTGGAGTGCTGTGTCCAGTTTGGGCTACCCAATTTAGGAAGGACATGGAGGGGCTGGAGCATGTCCAGAGAAGGGCAGCAAGGCTGGGGAGGGGTGTGGAGCACAGGTCCTGTGAGGAGCAGCTGAGGGGGCTGGGGGTGTTTATTTTGGAGAGGAGGAGGCTCAGGGGAGACCTCATCACTCTCTACAACTCTCTGACAGGAGGGTGCAGCCGGGGGGTGTCAGGCTCTCGTCCCAGGGAACAGCGACAGGATGAGAGCACCCAGCCTTAACCTGCACCTGGGGAAGTTCAGGCTGGACATTAGAAACAAATTTTCCACAGAAGGAGTGATGTGAAATCAGAATGGGCTGCCCAGAGCGGTGGTGGAGTCACCATCCCCAGAGATATTTAGGAAAAGTTTGGATGTGGCACTCAGTGCCATGGTCTGGGTGCCAGGGTCACAGGTTGGACTCGATGATCTCCAAGGTCTTTCCAAGCCCGTTAACGCTGTGCCTCTGTGCTTCTTGTTTCAGAGCAAGACCTCCTGCGCCAGGAGCTGAACACGCGGTTCCTGGCCTCGCAGAGCGCCGACCGCGGGGCCTCGCTGGGCCCGCCGCCCTACCTGAGGACAGAGTTCCACCAGCACCAGCACCAGCACCAGCACACACACCAACACACCCACCAGCACACCTTCACGCCCTTCCCCCACGCCATCCCTCCCACTGCCATCATGCCGACGCCAGCACCGCCCATGGTGCGTACCCCAGGCAGAAATGTGAGGATAAGTAGAGCACAACTCTATTCTTTATTACAAAAGTATTGTGGAGAATTTGCCAGGTTGTGGGGAAGGGCTCCTGTGCTGCCCAGGGGTGTCTGGGCAGGAGAGGCAGGGCTGTCCCTCTGTCAAAATGTGAAATTCAGGTGGCAGCACAGGACTGAGGGGTGAGGCTCTGGCCAGTCCTGCTTGGAGTGTTCGCTCTGGGGCCTTCTCCTTTGTCCTGTCCCAAAAAGATCTTGATTTACTTTGAAGAAAGAAAAAATCCCAAACAGTTTCATTGGAAACTAATTTTCTGCATATTTGTTCCTCTCTGTTGGTTGCCAAATAATAGAGAAGTTGTCTTCTATTTTGCCAACAGAAGTAAAGCAAGGAAATATAAAGTAACTAGTTTGTGCTTTGATCCCTTTGCAGTTTGACAAATATCCTACAAAAGTTGACCCCTTCTACCGTCACAGTGTGAGTTTTATTGCTCTGTTTCCAACTGACTTCACTACTTTTCTGTGGTGGGTTGGGATCACCACTCAATCAATGGCACAGTGTCAAATCTCTCCCTAATCATCACTCCAGGATTTACCATTACCGTCCTTGGTTGCTTTGGCTTTTGAAGGCTTGCATTCATGGTGCTTGTTTCTGGTAAAGATGCAGTATCAGCTTTTCCAATCAAAAGATCTCTTGCTCACACACCATTTGGATCCGGTTTGATGTGAAAAGATGAGACAGAAAGGCTGACTGTTCCATGAAGCAGGAGAGAGCAGTGATTCCATCACAGTGTTTCAGTTGTGCCACAAACCCTTGGGCTGATATTTTTGCTAAGGAACTTAAAATGAACTGACAAACTATCAGACAAATCCTTCAGGGATAGATAATCTAATAGTTTTCCCAATCTATCATATTTTGTTTGATAAAATCTGAAAACCTGTCTTATTAGTCAGGTTTCAAAGGCTCATCTGATCCACTGGGCTTGTTATGTTTTGAAAGCTCTGTGTGATGACAGCAACATGAATCCAGCTATGCACTAGATGTGTTTACTTAAGCTACCAAAAATGTTACTTATCGAGATGAACTGATTTTTAAAATTCCAGTTATATGTAAAGCTTCTGCTCCTAAGGGTTTGAATCCACTGATTGATTTGCTGCTGAACTCTAGGTTGTATTTTCTTCATCCTATTGGCAGAGGCAGGTGTCTGGCAAGAGTTTCTTAATCCAAGAGCAGTATTTTGATGAGAGAAGGAGTACTGCATCAGCACTCAGAAATCTGCAGAGCATTTGGCTTTATGTGTTGGTTTTGCTTAGAAGTGGAACTGGGCAAAAAAAACTGGTTAAGACAATGGTGTCTGGGTTAAACACACCCCCTGCTCACAGCCTGTCCTGCCCCTGAACTGTCCTGTCCATGTCTGGCACTTCATTTGAGGAGCTGGGACTCAGTGTTTGCAGGCTCAGAGCTCCAGGAACACAGGGCAGACATTCCCACTTCCCCTCCAAAAGGCACTGCTGCTCACCTGCACCAGTGTTCAATTGCACTCTGGTTTGCTGAGCTTCATGTGGCTTCAGGAGATTGTCATCAATATGGCCTGTGGATCCCAGCAGGAACATGGAACTGGGAGATAGTACATGGATTTTAGACAAATCAATCACAGAAGCTGGCAGTGTAGGATAGGAAGCCTTGCAGAAGTCTCCAGCTGTATCTGCTGTTCAAATTCAGTCAAATAATCTCAGAAATCTGGGAGTTACCTGGACTGCAAACGTTATGGCCTCCCCCCTGTAAGGTCAGGAAAGCTCCATGCTGTGCTTTCGTAGCCAGGGAGCCCTGCAGGGGCCAAGGCAGGGACCTGGTCTCCCCTGCCTTCCCTGGGGAAAGGTTTGTCCTGGGGAAGGGGCTGCCCCGTGGTCACTGTGGGACAGCTGCTCCCAGGGGATGCCCGTGGTGTCTGTGACCCCAGCCAGGCCAGGCCAGCCAGGTGTCCCCTGGTCCCTCCCCTGGGACCGGGCAGGGCACAGGGAATGGGAGCTGTCCCTTAGCTGTGCTGGGGGCACACCCACAGGACAGGAGAAATACAAATACTGTCTGGATGTGGCACTTCCACAGAGCTGTTGCAGGGACAAGAGCTCCCACAGTAGATCCACACTGGAGCTCAGATGCCTTAAAGCTGGCAGTGAGTGTGGGTGAACTTTGTGGGAGAACAGGGTCTGTTTGAGACTTAAAATGCATCTACTTTGGAACAGGGAGTGCAGCTCACATAGAAGCTACTGTTGAGTTTTAAATCAGTGTTATTTCTTCTCTTTTAGCACTGTGAGGCTTTGCTTTTTCCTGCAGCTGCTGCCAGGTCTAGTTTAGCATCACATACACCTGGCCAAGGGAAGCTGTGGTCACTGCATGTTTCCCCAGGGAAAGCTAGAAGGGAAGACTGCTGCTCAAAAGAGAAGGAATTCTTGGGAAGGAGGAGCATTTGACTGTGAAATGTGAATTCTGAAAGCTGGAGGAATTCAACTGATACAAATTAATCATGGAGATAAACTATTTATATTTTATTAATAATTCTGACCTTGAGGAAAGGTCACATTTAATTAACTTACCACTTGTTATAAAACTGAGGAAAGAATTCCTTATTATTAGTCATAGCCAATAGAATATGAAGTATTATATCTTATGCCATCACTTAGAATTAGTCCATTACACAGAGAATTAAAGACAGAAGACACTGGAGAATTTAAAGCACATTTTACTCATTAAAAGTTATTGTAAATGAGGACAAATGTCTCTTAATGGTTTCTCAAATGCCTGCAGTTCAGTATCAACTAATCTCAAAATGTTTTCTGCACCATTGGATGGAGCAGGTCCAAATTAAATAGAATTAAAAACAACAGCAGCAACAGGAACAGAGGCTCAATACCAGGCTATTAAACTGAGAAAATCTTCTGATACCTCTGAAGTGTTTTCTCAGCTTTCAGTAAATACAATATTTATAAATGACCTTGCAAGATAAGCTAGTGGAAGGAAAAATTATGAAGAAAAGCACATGTGTATGCCTGGCATATCCAAATCCATCACAACTTTGTGGTACTGATTTACTCGGGGATGGGATTTGCTCAGTGTTTTCCCACCCCTCATGTCCAGTCTTTGACTTTGCCCAGTCCTGCTTCTGTTCAATTGGCCATTAACTCATTTATTTTGATCTTAAAAGTAGCACACAGTAGTTTGACTTTGCTCAGCCATGGTCAGGCGGGAATTGGTCTCAGCCAGAGAACCCTGTTAGATTTTGGGGTGGCAATTCCAGTGGAGCTGGATCCTTTCTTAGATTCATCCCTTCCTGGATCCGTCCCTTACTAGAGCCATCCCCTCCTGGATCCATCCCCTCCTAGATCCATCCCTTCCCAGATCCATTCCTCCTGAGATCCAGAGGTTTCACACCCGGAATGGGTTTGGAGTGTGACTGGAATCCCTGACTCCCACCAGGCGGCAGTTTCCTGTGTGCTAGCAGTATTTTCATGGAACTGGGAGAGTTTTCTGTCGCAGCAAGAACCAAAGGTTCACCAGCAGAGCACAGAGACAGGGGCAGATTGGGATGTGAAAACCATCTCATCCCACCCCTGCCATGGCAGGGACACCTTCCTCTATCCCAGGCTGCTCCAAGCCCCATCCAGCCTGGCCTTGGGCACTGCCAGGGATCCAGGGGCAGCCCCAGCTGCTCTGGGCACCCTGTGCCAGGCCCTGCCCACCCTTCTAGGGAACAATTTATTTGTTTAATTTACCTGCTTGTTTCCCTTGTGTTTGTATGCATTAGCACAGAGCAGCATCTCGTTTGCTCCCAAATTCCCTTAGGACAGAGCGCTGGGCTCAGGGAGGTCAGTGGAGATGGGCACAGTTTTGTGCTGAGCAATCTCTCTTCACAAAAAAACTCCCATCCATTTCTGGGAGGTTCTGCCTAACATTTTGTTTAAATACTAGTCTTTAACAAATCAGATTGTCTGTCTGCTAATATTAGATGTGGCAGGATATCCTCTCAGACTAATGAAGTAAGAATTGTGCATATTTTCCTCATTTCCTACAGATACCATTAAAATCCCAACCTACTAATGGAGTTTTAATGGCACAATATCCTAGAACTCGTAAGGGTTTTTTCCACTTAAACAGGAGATTTCTGAGTCTCATTCAGCTCAGGATTCTGCCTTTTCTCTTGAAACCAGTCACAGACTGAAACCATTTAAAACCTCTCTCCAATTTAAAAATTAATAATTGAGGAGCAAATGTCTCCCTTATGCTCTGCTGGCCCGAGGCAGGTACAGGTTGCTGGCTGTCTGATTTTGGAACTGCTTTTAAGCTCTAAACCTCATGACATCTGTGAACATCCCATCGACTGCTTTAACTAACATTGTTGCAATGAGATCACTTCAATGCTTCTCAGTTTTCTCCATGTAACATTTTCCTACTATTCTGCAGGAATGCTCTCTGTGTCCTTCTCAGCTGCCTGTGCTGGTGGTGACCCAATGTTGATGTTCTTCTCTTTTTATTGCAGCTGTTTCACTCCTATCCTCCAGCTGTATCAGGTATTCCTCCCATGATCCCTCCCACCGGCCCCTTTGGCTCGCTGCAAGGAGCTTTCCAACCCAAGGTAAGGCAGGAATTACCTGGGACTGCTCAGGGCAGGGCTGGGCTTAGAAGGGGCTTCTCATCCTGGAGAGGCTGAGCTCTGACCTGCAGCTTCATTCCACAGGGGACAATTGTCTCTTTCCAGATTTACCACAACGAGAAGTTATTTCTCATTAGATTCAGATACATCTACAAACTTATTTTTTTAATTATTTATATAAAGGCATGGTTAACTTTAGAAGCAATATAATTAGTTCTGAGATAGTGTGCATTAATGAAAGGTCATGTAATAATCAGGATTTTAAGAAACGATGCTCATTCTTATTTACTCATTTCCATAATTGCCTCTCGGCTCCAGCACAGTGCAGAACACTGATTTGGCTTTCCTCATGAGTGATAACTGGGGGAGAGAAATGTAGTAAGTTCAGGGCTTTTCTCTTTTGTTTTTATGGAGTCAGTCTTTATTTATCAGTGGGAGGAAGTCAGTCTGTAGTCTTTGCAGCTAAAGACAAATCAGGAGTGGAATTTCTGCAGAGGAGACACTTTCTTCCTTAAATTGGCCCATCCACTCTAATGACTGAATATGTAAATTGCATTTCATTAGTGAGATTCTTGTCTGTATGGTAATCAGACTGTTAACAACTCATTTAATTGTCAGTTATGCTGGAGCTGATTTCTATTTTCTTCATTTTGACATAAGAACAAGCTCTATCAACATGTAGGGGGTTGGGTTGTTTTTTGGGTTTTTTTTTGTTTGGGTTTTTTTCCCCCCCACAAAACTGCATTTTATTAACTGACTATTAACATTCAAGTAATGGGAAGAGCTTTAATTTTTTCCAAGTGGATGTTTTCCTGATACCCATATTGTGGCAATCCCTGTGAATGGAGTTGAGGTCCTTGTGCAGTGATGCTCTCTGTGCTGACTGCATCACTGATAATCAGCAGAGCAGGGGCTGGGTCCTCCACATGCTGCTTTTGATGCTGTGTCATAAATATGTTCCTAATCAGGTTTTTCACATTAGAAGATTTTCCAGTTTAAACAGTCACTGTTCCCTCAGTAGTTTTGATTAAAGTAATGGGAAGTTGGTGGATAATCAAAGTGTGGATATGGAGATGATAATACTCATATTACTGAGTGGATTGTAATGGTTCTCCTTACCTTTATAAAAAGTTTATCTCCATTGGTTAGACAATGTAATGATAAAGAACTATCATTTTGCACATTCTGTTGCTTGTAGGCATTGTTACTGGTGTGCAGCTCATTAATGTTGTCTCTCCTTGTGGAATTTCCAGACTTCCAATCCTATTGATGTTGCAGCCAGACCTGGAACAGTCCCACATACCCTGCTACAGAAGGATCCACGGGTCTGTAAAAACTGTTTTCTTTTTCTCAAGTAAATCTGTTCCTTTTGAAAACCTTGAATGCTAGAGCTGCCATCTTGAGAAAGTCCAAATTAACACCCTTAAAACCAAAGCTGTCTGAGCTGTTTCATCAGGTAGGGCTGCAGAAGTTCTGTGGGAATATTTAAAACAGCCCCTGTGCAATGGCAGAGCTCTGTCCTTGCAGGCAGCTCTCTCCCCCACAGGCCCAGGGGTAAAGGCATAAAAGTCCAACGTAGAAAATGTACAAACCTCCCCAAGATTTGTGTTTGTACTCTGTAATTGTTTTTAATGTGGGTAATGACAGCTATTCCCTGGGTTACTGTAGCATTGATTGCCCCAGTGAAATACGGATGCACTTTATTGATCACTTGGTGCCTCTGGATTTCTGAGTTCCAGGGGATGTGAACAGCATTTATTGCCTCAGCACTTTGTCCCTCTGCCCAAGGGTTGTTTGTGTGTTTGAACTGATGGCCATTATTTCCACGAGGAACTTCACACTCAAATATTTTTAGCAGAACTCTCAGACAAAAGCACTGAGGAGCTCTCCCTAAAATTCTGAGTTGTGGCATGGCTGAACCTCCAGAGCTGTTGTCTTTGTGTTGGACTGAGTTCCAGTACTTTGGGTTGCTCAGCAGTGGAGCTGAGGTTGAGCTTTACACCAAGAGGAACCACATTTCTGTTTGTTTGTCTAAGTGCAGAGATAACCAGAACCTCCCATCAGGAAGTCATTTAGCTTTATGTTCCCTTTCAACTGGGAGTGAGTTTCAATTATTTCAAGATGATGCATCGTGCCATCACTGCGTCTGCTAAGTACCTTCTGCACCTATAAATCTCCTTTAGTACTGCATTTCAAAACAGAAAATCCAAAACAAATGAGCAGTACCCAATAAATTGAATTATTTCCCAGCAGCATTTATTGATGAAATATGAGCAAAAAAAGGGGAATAAGAAAATAATTTACTCCAAAAAAAAAATCCCCAACAGGCCACATCAAAAATAAAAATGAGAAAATTGGGTTTTTATATGGGCCCTGTTTAGCAACATCTGTTTCAGTGTGAAAATAATGAAGGCAAAGCCCATTTATGCCAGAGAGCAGCTCGGGCAGCAGTGAGCACAAGGCCATGACCTTGGCTGGTGGGTGGGCACACTGCTGGTGTGCAGGGCATGGCTGACCCCATTCCAGCCATCCCAGCCCCTCTGTGGGATCAAGCCCTGTCCAGTATCCAGCCTTGCCATGAGCTGAGGAGCTCTGAAAGATGAGAGCAGGAGTTTGCCCAGAGGACAGATCTGTGCCTCCATCAGTGCAGTTAACCAGCCATTTCTGCAGCATTAAATCAACAAATTGCTGCTGCTGCCAGGGGCCAGAGCTCTGTGTGAGCCTGCTGGAGCTGCTTGTCACCACTCAGGTGCCACAGCCAGGGGGAGGGGACAGCACAGAGATGGAGGCTCAGGACTAATTATTATCCAAAAGGGCTTCATTTGAAAGTAAAATTCTAACATTTTAATTTAGTCTCTTAATGAAGCAATACAGATTTGTTAATTAGAGCAATTGTTTGAGTGACAGGCGTGTAACCAAGCTGTCATTTCTTCTTCACAGTTGACAGATCCGTTCAGGCCCATGTTGAGGGTAAGAAATCTTCCTGTGCTCCTGTTTGTCAAGCTCGGCTCAGTCCCACCAGGTTGCAGCACAGAATAATTGCAAATGAGATCTGCCAAGTGTCACCTGGGCAGTTCTGCCCTGCTTTTGGGGAGAGCACAGGCACTCCTGCAGCTCCTGATCACTCAAAGACAAGGCAGAGTTTCACAGTTGGAAGTTTTGCTCTTTTCATACAACCCCTCATGTGAACACTTGAGTTTAAATATTGGTGATCCTTCCATCATGGTTTCCCGTGGCAAATCCCAGAGATCCTGGCAGTGATTCCCTGTTATTTCACTGCACTCTGAAGGCGTTTACTTTATTGTTTTACTTTGTGTTTTCAGTGTGTTCAGTGTGGTACGTCCCACCCAGGTATCTCACTGTCCACTGCAGACAGACAATCCACTTCAAACACAAAATATTTTAAAAATAAGGATCTAAAGATCCAGTCCGTCACTCATCCAAAAGGGGTTTTTATTAATTTTTCAGTATATTCAAGAAAAAGGTCTAGATTTTGATTAAATGAACTTACTAAATCACTAGCACAGCCAGTTTTTGCAAATTAGCAAAAGGCTTGAGTTTAGGCTAGTATGTCTGTGAGATAGGATTTTTTTTTATTATTTAGTTATTGGTTAATACACAGTTAGAACTAGAAGGCAGACCATGTGCCATAGTTTGTGAATCATTTAATTCACAAGTAGCTTAAGGAGACTTTTGAATTCCTGTGATAATTTTTAAATCTGCAGGGGTCATTACTTAGTAGGTAACTACAGACCCCTGAGTAACAAAATTGAAGAAAGTATCTCTCAAATGAGTCTTTTTCAGACAGTTTCCTGCTGTGCTGGAAATGGAGTACAAACTCAACAGGAGGCCTAACGAGCACTCTGGTTCCTGCCTCCCTCTCTCCTCCCTGTGACTTGGGGGGACAGGGATGATGCAAAGACCCCCCAAACAGAGTGAATTGACTGACCTCCATTGTTTTCAGCACATTTATGAGCTGAAGTCTTGGAGGGACAGACCAGCAATTACATGAGGGAGTCAGATGAATTTTGAAAACCAGAGTGACCTTTAAAACCACTTCCATTTTCATCTTTTGGTGGAAATGCCAATCCTACCATTTGTGGAAATGACCTGAGTGTGTAGCTGTGAACAGTCCAGCTGTGCTGGGCAGCTGCTCACAGGGACACAGCTTCACAGCTTTCAGCAGCACAAGCTGCACTCTCAGCCAGTGGCATCAGAGGATTACAGGAGCATGTCCAGCTGGAGCAGTCATGGATAGCCAGATAAATTCCCTAGCAAGGGACAAGTCTTTCCAGTTCTGGTTTTCCAGGAGGAAGGAGAGGGAACCCTTTGCTTCCAGTTGTTTTTGTGTAGAGATCTCCCTGACCAAAGCAGACAGGACTCAGGGTCTATTTTCTTCCAGAAATAGAATAAAGCATCACAGGTTTTTGAAAGTTACTGATTCATGCCTTGTTTTTCCAGAAACCTGGCAAGTGGTGTGCTATGCATGTTCACATCGCCTGGCAGATCTACCATCACCAACAGAAAGTCAAGGTCAGTGCCTGGGAAGCCTGGACTGGGGTGGGGGGCACAGGCCAGAGCTCAGAGGGGAAGGGCTGGCTCTCACCTGGGCACTTCTGTGCCGTGGCCAGTGCCTTGGTAAAGTCACACACACAGCACTGAGCAGAAGCCTGGTTTCTTAGGGTTGGTGTAGGGGTGAAAAGCTAAAGGCAGAGTCCCAGCAGAGTGTCTGGGATGTGCTGGAGCCAGGACAGCAGATCCTGGGTAAGAGCTCCAGCTCTGTAGAGAGGAGGGGTGAAATGGAGGTGAGCTGGCTTTTATTTATTTATTTATATGTGGCTGAGGACACAAATGTATCAGGTTGGGTTTTTTTGGGGGTTTTGTTTTTTTGGTTTTTTTTTAGGCACTAGGCCTGTGTATCCACTTCCTCTTATTAATGTTCAGGGGCAGGAGAGAGTGCAGGAAGACTTTTCCTGTCCCTAGGATGCTTTACCAGTGTGGCTGCACAGGCTCCCCTCAGCCTGCCTTCACAGCCCCTCATGGCTGGCGGGTGGCACCTGGATGTGTCCAGGCTGCCCAGGCAGGCACAGCCTCTCAGGGATGTTGTGTTATCAGACACTGCCTCACTGCGCTGAAGTTAGGGCATAGAAGTCCTGTCTTAATTATTTTTCAAGCTCTGAGACTTCAAGGGCGAAGGCCATGAGCAGTTTTCCATTCTTACTGTAACTGCATTTCCATTGCATATGGACTCTGGGAAAGTTTCTTCCCCTTTATGGTATTTTCACTGTACCCATCACTTAAAGATCTTGTGATGCTCCTACAATTTTCAGTAAGTCAGGAATGGTTGCTGTTCTTCACTGGTTATACTTCAGGAATCAATAGCTGTGTTAGAAATAAAATTACCAGGGAGTCCTTAGCACTTTGCAGCTTGTGTGTGCACTTGAATTGTGTAGGGTAGTGCTATAAGAATATGAAGATGTTGAACAGCTATGAAAACCTGCAGCTAATAGAGTTTAAAAATAACCCTTTTAAACAAGGTTGACAGGTTAATTTGCTGCAGTAGACATATCTCTCTTCTCTGCTTCCTTATGTTTCCCTTGCTAGTGATCTTCATTCATCTTCCCATTATCAAAAAAGACAAGATTATAGACCTAGAGAGTTATATGTCCTTTTTTTTATTTTATTGAAAAGGTATTTTCTTGAAATGAAATTATTATTCCCATGCTATCTGTGTCCTTTGAATCTTCTTTGATTTGATATTCAGAGAGAGGTCAAACCAGTATATTTATAACTCACAGTAAATGCCATTTTCATGCAGCCATTTCTTTTACCTCATACTTTTCCACCTTGCATGTTAAAAAAAATAGGAAGACTAAAGCCCAGAAGCACATGAAGGATGTTGCTTGAGTTTTTGAGGCTGTGCATGATGATATTTTCAGGAATAATAGAGAAGTGTGTCTGGTCAGTCAGGAGAGTTGGGGTGTCCCTGGGTACACAGGAACCGTGTCCCCGTCCTGATGTGACCACAAAGGTGAATCTCTGCCCAAAGGCTCACACAGGACATTTCTCCTTCTCCTTACTCACTGCCATGGTTGTGAAGGTGCCTTTTCTTCTGCACAAGCTGAAGGTGCTGCCTGACCACAGAGCAGGGAATCCAATGGGCTGTTTCCAGTTTGCATGCAGTGCCACAGGACTGCTGCCAGTAACGATCCGGCCCAGTAATTGATTGCAGAGGGCAGCAGCAGGCACTGAAGGAGCAGGCACAATGGGAAACTTTAAAACACAACCTTCCTGACCTCAGGAAAAATTGCATGCAGCTGTGGATGCTGTTTGGCTGCCTGTGCCTCTGCAGCAAGACCTGGCTAACCTCTGCACACCTCAGGGATTCAACAGGGCTGCACAGCAGTCGGGGCACAGAGCACATTTACACCCTTCTTACACTGCCCACTGCTCAGGACAGGATTTATGCTCCATAATTGGGCCTCTCTCCTTTAGGAAGGGCCTTACAGCCTGATCTAAGAGCAGTGCAGACAGTTACATTGATTTTTGTGGGCAGCACGCTCAGGTGTTACACATTTTCTGGAAATATATTAGGAAGGATTGGCATCCAGGGGCTGCTCTCCTGAACAGCAGCTGGGGAGAAAAGAAATCTGACCATTTCCCTGGTACTATTTTAAGGTAAACCAACACATTCAGAAATCTTTTAACACATCCATGGTATTCCTGTTCCTCTTCAGACAGGGGATTTGTTCGTTATTTAGAGCAGCACCATTCATATGGCTGCAATTAAAGCTTCAGCCAGCTTTTGCTATTCTGAGTAATGCCTGTCAGGGGTTTATAACTTGGTTGTTAAAAAAGAATAAAAAGAGTTCACAGCATAAAAATCTGGCACACAGGCTTCAACTGAGGCATTTGTATTTTCTGAACTCCTTTTAACTATTAAAGCACTTCAGTGTTACTTCCTTAAAAGCCTTGACCTTGACTTGGCCACCTTTGCAGTTTCAGTATTCTTGCAGGCCATTATCTCCAGACATAGATAATGCCTTTGTTTCCCCTTTTTTTTTTTTTTTTTTTTCTTTTTTTTTTTTTTTTTTTTTTTTTTTTGTTCTCATGTTCAGAGATATTTCTAGCACTTGAAAAACAGCTATGAGGCATGCACATTAATTTGATCATAACTTTTTAATATGCATATTTATATCATTGTAATAGTCTGTACTCGGGGCTGGCACAGTATTAAATACTGATTTATAAAGCGTAGCCTGCTCCAGAGCTATTGTTAAGATCTCCTGGTTCCTTGTTATCCATTTATAAATCCTTTCAGCTGCCCTGCACAATTAATCAGCAATCTGCATTTAGGGAGTTCTGGCAGCACAGGTAATTGGGAATTTGGTTTTCTTCCTTCATTCTATAAAACTACTGAAGTGGGCACCCCTGAAATGGGGATGTGGCACAAAGAAGAGCACATCCTTTATCCACTTATCTCACAATGCAGCTGCCTCAGCAAATTCCCCTCACAAGAGGGAGGCTGCTGACTGTAACGTATGTAAATAAAGACATGCAGCACTTTGAGTGGGGAGTGGGAGCTGTCAAAGTGGGACTCAACCACTCCTGCTCTGCACTCTGGTTCCTTTCAGCCCCTCACTGCAGGCTGAGGGGCACTGGAGGATGCTTTGCATCCAGCATTTCTTGGTGGCAGCTTTCCCTTGGGAATGAGTGGTTCTGGTGTCCATGTCTGGTCTTTCAGCACCCTCGCCCAGCTGGGACCAGGGCCAAGCTGACATTCCCATTTATTATTGTGGGACAGACCTGGCCTTATAGCTCAGCAAGAGTCTGAGGCCTCTTCAGAGAGTTTTATGTTTGTTGTTGAAGGCAGCTCTGAACACCCTGGAGGGGTGGGTGTGAGCATATGTGAAAACACTGGTGAAATTAGCAGGAAATATGCAGGAGCCTGAGCTTTTCCCTCTTTGCCTTAGATCTCCCTTCCAGGAAAAGAGCTGTGCACCTGTGCTTGGGGTCCCAAAAGCCAATATTTTTGTTAAAATATCAGTATGAATGAACTGTTCTACCCACATCATTCTGGAAGTGCCTTTTGCTGTTACCTTTTCAGACAGTCTCTTCCAAGTCCTGTTTTCCGTTTCAGAAACAGATGCAGTCTGACCCACACAAGCTGGACTTTGGCCTGAAACCAGAATTTCTGAGCAGGCCACCAGGCCCCAGCCTTTTTGGAGCCATCCACCACCCCCATGACCTGGCTCGGCCATCAACTCTCTTCTCCACAGCCAGTGAGTACTGAAAGTGAAATCCCCTTCCTGCTCCTTGCTCATTAAAATGCTGATCCTTGCCATGAATTTCCCATATGCTTTGGCTTATGAACTCTCTGCAAGACATGCCAGGGGCTATTAGTCTATTTGATAAATATTTAAAAATTATTCTGTATGCTTTTATAAAAAGTCCAACCTGCTGGAACACTGCTAGGTAGTAAGTGAAGGAACATTTCCCCACAGAGTGATGTCTCATGCATCGTGGAGATCAGATGTTGGAAATAAGGTGTATTTCACACGCATTTCCTTTTTGTTTCTGACCTGAAACATTCACTCCCCTGCATCCCTTATCCTCTATCTGGGATTTTCTGTTTGGAAAAGCAGCTGCTGTTTGCATAGGACCCTGCAAGCCCCATGCAGGGCACAGCAATGTCAGCTCACATGAGCTGTTACAGAAGGGACAGCCCAGAGCACAGCGAGTCTCTCTCTGAGCCTTTGCTGGGAATTGACCCCTTTTGCTTTGTTTTGGCAGGTGGGGGGCACCCAGCCGGGACCCCTTTTGGCCCACCACCCCACCACAGCAACTTCCTCAACCCAGCTGCTCACTTAGGTACGTCCTCTCTCAGCTCGGGGGAATACAGCTCAGACACTGACCACTGAGAAATGACAGACTTCCTCTGGGGAGACACTCTGACTAGTCTGCTTATTAACCTTCACAAATGGCACATTTTAGCTGTTTAATTTTTGTCTTTACCCAAGTAGAAGTTCTAAATACACACAGAAAGTGTCACTGACTGTGTTTAGAAATACTTCTGGACATTCGAGGAGCAGAGTGACAAGGCTGGCTGGGTTTCATTTGAGTTAAGCTTAGAACCAGTCAAAAAATGCCTTAAGGGCAAGACTTTGGATCACAGAGATGTTTCGAGATGTTTCTTTCCTAACTCCTACTTAGATATCTGTTTTTCCACTAAAGTGAATAGGAAACATAGCTTTAAAATCTTGTGACCTGGTTTCATGTGTCAGTTAGTGAAAATTGGTGAATACATATTAAAAACCAGAACCACCCAAGTTACCAGATGTTGTTATTTCCTTTCTAGCTTACTGCTTTTGTAATAAGGTGGTCTGCTCCTTATGGGAGCATGCAAGACCAAGACTTTAAATTGGCATTTTATTTTGCATGGGGAAGGATTTGGGAGGGTCACCAAACTGGTACAGCAAACAGACAATGCAGGTTTATCATTCTGCACTTTGCTGCCTATGGAAAATGCTAGCTTTGGGCTTCTTTTTCTCTGTGTTGGTATTTATCAGAAGTGACTTCATCAAAATTGTTAGACTGCTCCAAAATAAAATGAGAATTTGCTTTATATGATTTTCCTGTTGTCTGTAGGCATTAACTAAAAAAAAAAAATTATTCCAGCATTTTTCAGTCCATACTAGTTTTTTGTGTATTATGAGCAATAAGCACCAAGGGAATCACAGAATGCTCAGGCCAGCATGACATGTCAGTGGAACAGGACATTTTATTTGTACCCTGGCTCTGGTTTTGTGGACATGGCCTGAAGGTATTTGGAGCACAATTGCCAGAATTAATGATAGTCTGACTAGCAAGGGACATTTCCTGAGGAAGGAAATAAAAGGAAGTAAAACTGGAGATGCTTGCAGGTTTCAAATGAAGTATCATGTCCATTTTAACATCTTGATTTTCATTAAGAGGGATTTTTTTAGTAGATGATGCCATGGGTATGGCCAGGAACAAAGGCAGTGTTTTGTGTCCCAGCCCCTCAGAACCCTGCTGTGTGTGGGGGGACGCTGTTCCAGCACTGCTGGGCACATCTGGGGTGCAGGGGAGCGCCGCAGGGTGCTGGGTGGGAGCTGGCAGCCTCGGGGGTTTCAGCTCTTTGTGTTGGTTTGCAGAGCCCTTCAACCGGCCGGCGTCGTTCAGCGGCCTCACCGCCGTGGGCAGCAACGCCTTCGGGGGGCTCGGGAACCCCACAGTCAGTGAGTACCTGGGCCATGGCCCTCCCTGCTCTGCAGCTCGCCAGGGCCACGCAGGGGACTCTTGGCTCTCTTTTGTACTGGTTTTGTACCACTAAAAGATGGGAATTTGGAAAGCAACCTTTTCCAGTTGTCAGTAATGTTTTTTGTTAATTACCTAATAGTTTGGGTTCAGCCTAGTGCTAAATGTTTCCATTGCATTGTTCATTAAAAAAAAAAATAGAGCCTTTGAGTGTTTGTGAAATTTCCCACGGTTTTGTTGCATGTTCAGAAGTAAATAATGTGTGCAGCTAGGGAGTTGTGGATGGAGACTTTTTTTTCCTTTCTCACCAGTAATTCAGGCCATGTGCCTGGAAATATCCCTAACCTGCATTTACTAGTCCAGGTTCATCAACATTTTTCTAAATTTAGCCAGTCACAGAAAATCATCCTTTTAAAAGTCACTCTCTTTCTTCATACTTCAAATCTGGCATGATTTTGGTTACATTTTGTTTTGGTTCAGGATCAAATGCAACAAGTGTCATTATTTATAGTCCCTATAACAGTCATTTCCTGATGCCTCCAAAACATTTGGAATAAGGATCATTGTCACTTTTATCTTACTCCTTCATCCCTTGTCAATTTTATCCACAGCATTTCCCTTTCCAATTAAAAGAGCTGTCAGATGCCTGCCCATTTTTAGGAATGAGACCCTCTAATGAATCTCTGTTAATTTCCTTTCCTTTTCCAGCTCCCAATAATATGTATTCATTTTAACTCTGAGTGCTGTAAAAGTTGTTTTGGTAAGTACCTTCACTAGAGCATACCTTTTTCTTAAACCTTTTTGTTTTCCACTTCACCATTTCAGCACCCAACTCAATGTTCGGCCACAAGGATGGCCCCAGTATGCAGAGCTTTAGCAACCCTCACGAGCCCTGGAACCGACTGCACCGAACTCCTCCTTCGTTCCCGACCCCTCCGCCCTGGCTGAAGCCAGGAGAGCTGGAGCGCAGTTCATCTGCTGCAGCTCATGACAGAGATAGAGATGTAGATAAACGAGACTCATCTGTTAGTAAAGATGACAAAGAAAGGTACGAAAGAACACTTCCAAGAATTGTCTAGTTCAAAGCTTGGGGCTCCGTTCCGCTTTTAACCCTCCCCAGCCTGGCACGTTGTGAACCCAGAGCTTCACCAGAGGCACACCTGGAGCTCTCCCCATGGTTGCACCACGGAAGAGGCAGGTTTGCAGCTCAGGTGTTCCTCTCTGCAAGGTTTCTCTTCCCACTTGCACTGCACACTTCACCTGAAGGAGCTTTGCTGGAGCCCAGTTCAGGCAGTGTCAAGTGGGAATAGAATCAGACCCACCCACTCTTACCTTGTGGGTCACATTGTTGTAGGTCTTCTGAAGGCTTAACTTGGAGATAGTGCCTGACAGGATGGAAAAACGGATTCTGAAGTCTATCAGATACTTATCTGCACCTTCAAATACTTAAACAACTTGGTAAATCAGACCTTGTCTGCAAAACAAGTAACACTTCCTCCCTCCTCAAAAAACGGCCTGACCAGAGGAACTAGTGCTAAAGGTGTGAGCTGAGAAGATTAAAATGCACCAGGAATGTCATGTGCCAAAACCATAGCAAGCTTCAGAGCATGCAGTTCATGAAAAGCACCTTCTTTCCCCTCAAAGGAGTCCCTGCACTTGCACTGCTGTTAACACACCTTCCAACACAATTTCTATTCAGTGTTTTTCATGGACTTGCATGCTCACATGTCCAGGCTGGGAAGGGTTAATGGAAAGTGAAACCTGGTCATATTTATTTTTTTGTCAGGACTGTTCCCATTATTCAGTTAAAGCAGTAAAAATTCCTCTTAACATTGCAGTACCAAATTTATAAGAGTTTGCCATTCAGCAAGTGTCATGCCTTCCTTGAAAACTGTAGAGAGGCTGATTTCAGCTTTTTCAGTTGTGGCTTGATGGCTTTCCTGTTAAGTTTGCACATTACTACATAATGGCTATTTGTTTCTAATATTTTAATCTAAAAGAATATTTAGGAGATGTGCTTTTCTGACTTCTCTGTCACTAACCCAAAGATACGCATTAGTAGCCTTTTCTAAAAGAAGTTATGCTAACACATTAGATATTCTAAAACTACATGTAAGAGCTTTTCTGCATTGTTCTAAAAGAAAGGCAAACTACAGATCTTTTCACCTACATTTTCCATTTGGAATATTTTCTGTTTGGTAGCATAGCTTCATTATTTTCATGTCTGATGTTAATGCTTCAAAAGAAATTGCTGTTACAAATTGGGTTTTCTGTCCTGCAAAAGGCTTAAGCATGTGAGTAACTTTACTGGCTTGAATGGCAAAGCATTTTAGTTACTGTGATCTGGGTACACTGTGGAATTATGTGATTATTTTGGTTGCTGTTTTGTTGTTTTCTCATGAAGTATTCTGCTGAAGAAAATCCCTTACTGAAAACATTCCTTGAAAGCTGCTTTGGATTGCCTGAACTCCATATCATAGCTCAGAACATAATTCTTTTCAATAATTTGAGAGCTTAGCAGTAAGCATCATCCATCCCTCATACTTGTGCACAGCTCCAGCTTGCAGTGAGTGCAGTCCTGGTTTCACCCCTGCAGCGCTGCTGTGTGCCCAGCTCTGTGGGCTGGGACATGGCACTCTGCAGCATGTTCACACTGTGGGCTGTGTGAGGAGAGGCTGAGAATCCCTTCCCAGAGCTGTGCTCCCTGTGGAGAGAATCTCTGAGGAGTTGAGAGCCTCTCCTACCTCCTCCTTAACATTCAGTGGCACTCAGTGGGGTGAGCACAGAGCTTTCTAGTTGAGGGCCCAAGCTTTGTTATCTACTTGAAATTAATTTGCCAAAGCAGGAGGAGCTGGGAATCACTCCCAGAGGTTTGATTTCATCTCTAAATCATCTGGTCATCAAGGGTCTAACTACCAACCCAGGAATGGCCCAGGTAGCCAAAAGCATTGACCTCAACTCCTGCCTGCAGTGGAAAGGTCTCTCTGAGCTTGGAGCTCCCCACCTAAGGTCGGTGTTGGATGGGGTGGGGATCCCTGGTGGCTCCTCTTGGATCAGCTGCATGGCCTGTGCACCACAGCCCCTTCCAGGCAGACTGAGAGAGGTGAATCCCTCAGACAGCCCAGAGAGTTAGAACTGCAGCAGTGACCCTTTCCTGGCTGGGAGTGGCACTGCAGAGCCCTGACTGCTCCTGGAAGGGCTCTGCATGTCCCTTCCAGCTCAGGGTATTCTGGGACTCTGTGATCGACTGCAGTTGTGGAAGGGTTTTTTTAAAGACTCTTTTATTCCAGCCCAACATTAGGGGGAAAAAAAAGTAAAAATAGCAAATGTGAAAAGCAGGATTTATTACTTCTCAGCAGTATTTTTAAAAGATGTCACTGAACACTTCCAGTATAATCATAATGAATTAAGGGTCTGCAGTCCTAGAGCATTAAACCAAACAAATCAAGAATCTGTTGATCTTTCAATCAATATAAATGAGGTGCACACCTCGGCATAAGAAAATCAGTATTTTTTAATGTATCACACAGCCTCAGAACTTCTCTTACTTGGTAATAAGTTCATTGGATAATATGATTTTAAGTTTCTTCTTTGTGGAAGCAGTGGCTTAGAGCTGTTCTCATATTATCAACCTAAGGAGCTCTTGACAAATGTGAGGATTAAAAAGTTATTCCTTCTCTGTCCACTGGGCTATGTGCAGCTCACTTAAATGAGCTGGATAATCAGGATCCTCTTGAGATGTTACCAACACTGTCATTGAATATAATGACATTGGCAAGGGAATTTGTCATTTTGGTTGCACATATATTTCTCCTTAGTTACAGAAAACAGCTGTTATTTTTTCTAAATTTTATGTCATTTAAAGTACATCAATTATATGGAAAATTGATTAAATATCAACAAAAGGACTGAATGAGCTTTTGTAGGGAAATAAAACATTTAAGGCTACCCTCTGAACTAGTCCCATGAGCAAAATAAATAAAAGATTAGGTATTGCAGAGCCCACAAGCCAGTGTTTTCCCAGCAAAGGAAAAGAATTGAACCTTCATGTTGAGAATACTTCACTGGAGGGCCTTGACTTGTTCTCCCCTGTGTCCAGATGTGGAAGCTGTTAAATGCCTGAACTCTTGGTGGAAAGCAAGTGGAAGGAAATTAGAACTAGGATGTGATTTCCAGACTGTTCAGGTCCCATTGAATGAAGGCAGCACCTGATCCCAAGCAGTGAAGTGCTAGACAGTGCAGACAAGGCAGGCTGTATCAGATGCTCCATCTTCCAAGTGTTTTCCAAGAGTCACATTCTGGACTTTGGAGGTCTCTCAGACATGGCCCATGAAATGACAGTTTCAACAGTTCAGTCCAAACACACTAGAAGATGCACCTGGTGAAATTCGAATGAGAGTTTCCTTCTCCCAGGCATTTTTTCTGCATTTGCTGCAGTTTCACTGTCCAAAAGGTACCTAGAGGTACAAATCTCACACAGCTCAGCAAAAAAAGTAGGTAGCAGAAATTGTACAGGTGAAGGAGCAAGTGTTCACTGTGGAGTCACCCTCTGAGCTGCCCTTGAGCAGCCAGTACTGCTGATCTTGCCCAGAGTGTCACCTGCTAGTGACACCCAGCCTTCAGGTGACACCAGCACCCATGTCAGTGGAGCTGAGGGGAGGCCTCACTGCTTACCCTTTCCACAGAATCCCAGAATGGCTGGGGAAGGGACCTCTGGAGATCATCCACTCCAATGCCCTGCTGAGGCAGGGCCACCCAGAGCAGGTGACACTGGAACGTGCCAGGTGGGTTTTGTCTTCACAGAGACCTCCCTGGGCATCCTGTTCCAGTGCTCTGCCACCCTCAGTGGAAAGAAGGTCTTTCTATGTTGAGGTGGAACTTCTTGTGTTTTAGTTTCTGGCCATAAATAATTGTTGCTTTAACAATTGTCCCTCATCCCACATGGAACAGAATTTCCATGCTCAGCAAACAGCACGTGTCCAGCACTGAATATGTGGAGCTGTCTTTATGGAGCAATTCCAGCTCAGAGGTCAATTGAAATTACTAAGAGATTAAAATCATTGGAACTGAGAGATTAGATTCACCTTGTGAATTTGATTCGTTTTAAATGGGAGAGCTTTTTCACTTAGCGTTGTTGCCCATAACAACTCCTGGTCAACACTACTTCCTGAAAATACTTTAGATGGAACCCATTTCCATGTTTAGATTTTTGTTCACTGCCAGACAATAATTCCCCAATCTTTTGTGCACCAATACTAGGTTTGAAAGATGGAATGAATTCATAGTATTTTCTGACTTTGTAGCATTGGCCCTGTCCTGCTCAGCTTGTTTTAGCCTAGAAATGGGAAGGGTTGGTCATCTTGAGGAGCAGCTGACTCCAGGCATGGTGTTTTCAGAGCCAGTCTGAAGGATGGACAGACAGAGCAGACTTATCTCTGCTGAGGAGGTCAGCACAAAATCTGTATGATGGGCAGCTCTGTTAAACACTTGCACTGAGGGTCACTGCACACTCAGGGAACTGCCTTCCTGTCAGAGGGCTGGCTTGGCATCAGTATTGGTGGTACTTGAAAGGATTTTGTCTCAGTTTGAAGTAAATGGAATTGCGAAAAGTAAATTGAAAAGCCAGATGTTTGAAGAGAATAGAGGAGAGAAGTTAGTGGTGCACATAGGTCTGGAAATGTTTTTAAAAGAAATTTGAAAAAATAGTAACCTATTTTCCCAAATGTATTCTTAATAGAAGAAGTAGGTAGAATACTATTAACCGTATAATTTGTATTTAATTGCCTCACTTTTTGGGTGAAATGAGTATGTTTTTACTTTTCTCTCTCTCCTTTGCAAACATTTAAAGTCTTTGAAATCCATGTCCTAGAGCTAGATTCCCATGGGAGCCTTCTGTGGAGTTCAGTGTTTGAGATCTCAGTCAGATTCTTCACAGAGCAGCTTTGGAGATCTGCTGCTGCTGCGATGAGATAACAGAGTAGGCCAAGTTTAGAGATGGGATGTTCTGAAGTTTTTGGGTGTGCCAAAGGCACAGTGCATTTACTGGTGCACATCACCAGCTCTCTGCAAAGCTTGAGTAGAAAGCCAGGCAGTCTGATGCTTTGTTTTCTTTGCAGAGTTTCTCATGCCTTCATTTCACACTTCTCTTTCTTGTAGGGAGAGCATTGAGAAAAGACACTCCAGCCATCCTTCGCCAGCACCTATCCATCCAGTAAACTCCCTCGGACATAACCGCAGCTCAAGTGAGCAGATCAGGAGCCATCTGAATCCCGAGGTTCGAGAAAAAGAGAAACCCAAAGAACGAGAGAGGGATCACTCCGAATCTCGGAAGGAAATTAATGTTGAAGAGCACAAGGTGAAGGACAACTACGTTTCGGAGAAAGAAGGCCTGAGCCATGAAAGCCGAGTGGTGGAAGAGTCTAAGCAAATGCCCAGGGTTCCTTCCCCCTATGCCAGGCCCCCCGTTGTGGAGAGCACCAGGCCTAACAGCACTTCCAACCGCGAGGCCGACAGGAAGAACGAGCCGGCGTATGATAACCCGAAGAAAAGCAACGAAGTCAAGGTGAAGGAAGAGCGAAAGGAAGACCATGATGTTCAGCCTGAGGGACCTCAGACTCATAGGTCATCTGATCAGCCACCACCTATATCCACATCTAACGTCCATCCAAGTCCTTTAGTGTCTATGCCCATGACTGTAGGTGTGACTGGTATACATCACATGAACAGCATCAGTGGCCTGGACAGGACTCGCATGATGACCCCTTTCATGGGAATTAGCCCAATTCCTGGTGGAGAACGTTTCCCCTATCCTTCTTTCCACTGGGATCCAATGAGAGATCCCTTGAGAGATCCCTACAGAGAGCTGGATATTCATCGGAGAGACCCCCTGGGCAGAGACTTTTTGCTGAGAAATGACCCTCTCCATCGCCTCTCTACGCCAAGGTTGTATGAAGCAGACAGGTCATTCAGGGATCGGGAACCTCACGACTACAACCACCACCACCACCACCACCACCCTCTGTCCGTGGACCCGCGCCGGGAGCACGAGAGGGGCACTCACCTGGACGAGCGGGAGCGGCTGCACATGCTCCGCGAGGACTACGAGCACGCGCGCCTGCACTCGGTGCACCCCGCCGCCCTGGACGGGCACCTGCCCCACCCCGGCCTCCTCACGCCAGGACTGCCCAGCATGCACTACCCCCGCGTCAGTCCCCCCACGGGACACCAGAACGGCCTCCTCAATAAAACTCCCCCCACAGCAGCTCTCAGTGCCCCTCCACCTCTCATCTCCACGCTGGGCCCTCGGCCCGGCTCTCCCAGAAGGACTACTCCTCTGTCCACAGAGATGAGAGAGAGGCCTCCCTCTCACACCCTCAAGGACATCGAAGCTCGATAAGCAGAGTGAGACTCAATGAAAATCAGAGCAAGAGGGACAAAAACCTTGTAAATGAACATAATATAAAGACCTTCTTACTAGTCATTGATACAGACTGGGGATGTGACCCACTGTACAATATGTATAGACCTGAGTGCAAAGATTTTGAAATGATTTTTTTTGTATATTATATGTTGAAATTTTCCAGATCTTTTAGCCAATGTTCCATATGTTCCTCGTGTCTCCTACTCTATTTTATTTCTAGTTTAAAATTTTCAAAATTTGAACTGAAGAACAAGACATCAGTCTGAGTGATTTGACTAGAAACAAGCCACCACCAATGTCAACCCTACAAAGCTCTTTCAAACCAGAAGTGAAGTCAATTGTAGATATTTATGTAAAAAGATTGCTTCATGGATTAATGGTTCATATATGCAAAAAGGGTAAGATGAAAGCTTTACTTTGTACAAATGTAAATAGATAAAATTAAGTAACATAATACATTAATACTTCTTAAACTGTGCTATTTGCAAACTTAATATTGATCAACACAGTCTGCTTATGCTGTGTTACTTATATTGTTATAGACAGCTAAACCCCTTCAACTATGCAATGAATTTTAAGGCTTTTCACAAAAGCCTTTATAACTCAAAGGAGCCTTTTCAACACACAACATAATTAAAGTCATATTTTCCCTGAACAAGCTCATTTCTAATGGAAGCCTACTTCTCTTGTTTTGATGAAGAAACAGCCCTTCAGAGGTGTAATTTTCTGTGTGAATCCTTGCATCAGGCTGCTGAGGTCACTGTAGCTCGTGTGTCCCTTGGATGGTGTCAGGGTTAGTGCTCTGTGATCACTGATATCGAGTCATGGCAGATTGGGTTTCAGTCATATTAATCTGGGTTAAATGGTAATAATGGAATGCTGGAGATTTTCCAGAACTTTTGTCACTTAACATGTCAAATTTATTTTGGGGAGAACATCTGCTTATAGCCATTCATGTCTGGTTTTATTGCCAGTGTGTCATTTTTATCTGTAGACACATTTTTTTGTGTTAAGTGATTTTTAACTACATTGAAACAAATCCTACAAGAAAGTGAATGCTTTTCTAAATGATGGATATGTTTTCACTGTGGATCAGTAGTTTAATTAATGAATCCGTTGCAGATTTCATAATGGAATTTATTGTATTTCAGTTGGTAATAAAAGTCTGTGAATAGTTAACAGGTCAGCCTTGTTGTTCCCTAATCATAGAAGACATGAAATAACCTGAAGAACATGGTCCTTTTTAAAAATATGCATCAATCTTCTGAAATCTGTCTTTTCATAACACACTTTTTTATAATGCGTTAAGTTTCTTGTCTAAATATTTGGAGAGAATATGACTTTATCAGAGAGAATTCAATATCTTGTGTACTGGACTGTAAAATATATGTATGAAATAAAATTAGTTCCATTGGTCTTCTAGTGTATTAAAGTGCTATCTGAAGTTGTTACCCTGTTTTGGCAAAAAAAAGAAAAAAAAGAAAAAAGTTAACTACAAACAGTTGTTTCTAATGATCAGAGATCTATTTTAGTAGTCAACTGAAGGTTTAGTTGTGAGCTTCAGATTTTTGTGAACTCCAGATGTTGTGCAGTGTTTCTTTTTTTTTTTTCTTTTTTTTTTCTTTTTTTACAAACAAAAGGAAAAATACAAAAAAGTCCCAACCCTGAGGAATATGTACACTGGAACCGTAGTGGTAGCTTTCAGTATTGTAAAGAGATTGTTATATACAAACCTTTTTGCTGTTTATCCTGTATGTAATAAAGTCCTTTCTAGATCCTATGTGAACAGAAAAGTGAAGCGGCTCTCAATCTTCAGCATGTTTCCTCCTCAGCGAAGACTTGTGTAATGTAAATTGTGCCATGTTATTAAAAAATGTGAACTAAACTGCTAGGTGCTTCTTTGTGTGCAGTACCCCATCGTTGCTATGGGGAAGAAGTCCTTTTTCCCAACAGTGGGGTTTTGTTCAGAAGGAGTAGCTGCTAAAATTGTAAAGGAAATGCAAGCTTTCCTAAGCCATCTTATTGAAATCGTTAGACGTATCAGGGAAAAAGAAACAAAAAGGAGACCAGATCCTTGGCTTGTCCAGATTCTTTAAAATGTAGTAACACCCTAGTGGGATTAGATTTTAATTAGACCATAATCTTAGTCTGCTGGATGCACATCACTAAAACCTGAGTTACTGAAGGAAGGCAGGACTGGATGGCCACAGAAGGATGTAACTGCTGGAGCCGGCGAGAGAGGCCCCACGAGGCAGGGTCTGATTGAGAGCATCATCTGCCAGGCTCATCTTGTCCTTGTTAGAGGAGCCTGACAGCTCTGGCAGCGTCTTCAGGAGGGAAGAAACGTGGTCTTGATTGTCCAGACTCTGATCCTTGTCCTCCCAGATGCTGAGCAAACTCTTGTTGATGGTCCTTAATTCCCAATTAAGCCAATGAGCCTGCACTCCCAGAGTCCAGAAAGCATTGAGGCATTTCAGTCCCTTTGAATTCAATCCAATTTCAGTGCTCCACGCCTTTGAAGATCCACGTGTCAAGTCTTCTTGTACTGGTGATGCTCAGAGGAATATACCTGAAAGGTGTAGTAAGAAATGAAACAAGATTCTTAATGCTTTTAAATTTCTTCAGGTGCATTCACTCCTTTTCAGAAGTTTGATACGGGGATGTTAGCTTGCAGGTATAGACAATTTGATCTTTTTTGAAGAGTTTTCCATTCAGGACATTAGTCTTAAATCTTCTATTTTTGAATTCACTTGTGTTTAAGAAATGAATTTGATTTAAAGACCATGCCAGCTACCTTCTGTAGGAATTAAATGAGTCACAAGGGTATTAATTCTGTAGGTTGTACGAGATTTTGATCACAGACAGCCCTCAGTGTCCTTACATCAACCAGGACTTTGCTTTAGGTTTTAAAGTCTCACCTTCTCAAATTCCAACTTATTTTCCACTTAGCAGCTTCCTATCACTAGCTGCAGTGTCAAATGGAGTATATAGGAAGGGAATCTTTGAAAACAGTCCTAACATTTGTCTCCCAATACGTTGTTCATTTTATGCCATGCTTGGTCCCTTCTTTTTTAACTTCCTATGTTCTAATCTTTGGTTTTCCTTACTAAGACTTGCCTCCAGCCTGATTTTCTGCTTTACAAAGCCTACTGCTCCTCTCTTTACCAGTCCTGTCCTCTTCACGGCCTAGGATAGCTAAATCTTATCAGAGGCAGCAATAAACACTGCAGATTTTTTTTACAAAAGTCATAGGTATTGTACATTGTTGTTCCTTTTTACTTTTGCCTATAGGAGCTCATGAAAACTGTAGTCCTTGCTGGACTGGAAGATAGGCAGATGGAGGTTGGGGAGGATTTTATTGCAAGTATTTTCATTTGCTGTGGCTGTGCGTCATTGAGGAAATGTTTATCACGGTTCTTGCAGATTTGAACTCTTAATTACGGCTTCACACGTGCATGTGACTCTGCTGAAAGGCTTCTGGACATGGACCAAAGTCACAGAGCAGTGGTGCTGCACTTAGAGAGGAGCTCCTTGGCTTGCTGCTTGGTTTCTGGAAGCAAGCAAGGAAGAAGCATGAGCACTGGTTCAGAGACCAAAGACTCCAGTTACACAGGGTTTTGTCATTGCCATGGTGGCTTGGTTAAGTCCCACCTGGAGAAGCCAACTTCTTTCTTTGGACTCCACGTGCCAGCTTTGGAGTGGCAGTGCTTGTCTTCAGAAAGTGATTTGAGCATGATTCCAGTTAAATGGTCAGAATTGCCTTTGGAGTGTGACTGCCTGAACTCTGGATGGAGGCTGGCCTCTAACTCAGTTGGTTGGGCATTGCATGCAAACGAGTGGTGGGGCTGCCTCCTGCCCTGTTGATGTCCTGGTCCCATCAGATCCTTCTTGCACATATAAAAACCCAATCCAGGCCATTTGTTACATAAAGCTCTTTGGGACACAGTCTGTCTCTTACTTTGATTGCACCATAATTGATGCCCTTGATCAGGGCAACTGAGCATTGCCCAGTGCAGCTTACTGCAAAAATTCTTCTAGTCATACTAAAACTGAAGGCTTCAGTGAATTAGCCATGGAAACCTGTCTAAAAAACTCCACATTTTTGCTAGCCAAGGAGAACCAGAGCTGCAGGTGAGGACTGACTGTTCTCCCTGTGCCGTGTCTACAGCTGGAGGGGCTTGGACTGTTTGTGCCTGTGGGCAAGGTGGAAGTTCCCAGCTGCCATCTGTTGGGGTCACACCCCTTTCATTTTCTGCTGGTATCTTGCAGCTGACATCGTGTTAGCACAAAGATATGTCCTGGTCATAAAATAGATCCCCCTACTCATTTGTGCACTGTGAGGATGCATAGAGCAACAGGTATTTATGGACATCAAAATGCACGTGTGCTGTCAGGTACAATACCAGGGAGGAAGCTCAATCCAGCAAGGAGCAGAGTATAAAATCCTGGTGCCACCCTACAATCTCACACATCTGTTTTGCTGCCATCTGATGTTTCCTCTGCTGGTTCTGATACCTCAGTACAGCATTATTCCCATTTTATAAACAGGAAAAGTGCTGCTGGGAACCCCAAACATGGAGCCACCAGTGTAATACCAGGCACCTACTGCCTGAGTGATCTCAGGAGTCACCCAGGGCAATTGGACTACTGCCAGAGTCACTGGAGAACAGAGAAAAGCCCAAATCAGGCAAAATGCAGAGTCAAGGGTGGCAGGAGATGAGGAATTCCTGAGGTCCTCCTTCAGTTTTAGAAAGGAGGGTTTTAACCCTCCATATTAACAAATGGTGGCATCTCAGACTGCTAAACTTACCTGTGAAGGGATGGGTTTTACCTATTTATTGATAAGTAGTTCAAGTATTGACCCAAGCTGATAAGGGTTGTGGTCATTCTGGTTACTGAGGGAAGAATTGCTGTATTTTACCAGCTAATGCGGCTTGTGTGATCATCATATTGCTCAGTACTGAAACTCACTCTGAATGCAGCATTTTTCTTGGCTGAATTTATGTTTCCCTACTGAAAAACTTGAATTTAGCCCTAGGAACTGAGCCACCCCAGTACAATCATCTTTGTTTCAAAACAAGATAATTAAGCAAGAATTGAATCAATTAATTGCATAAAGATGTCACCTATTAAATATATTTATTAAATGTATCTTTTGCTTTGCATCTTCAAAGCCCTTTAATAGTATCCATTGAATCAGTGTCATTGTGGGGGTTTGTTTTACGCAGCAGAAATTCCATTAGCATCAAAAGTTTGGGATTTTTTTTTTTTTCTTTTACAGAAGGACAACTAAATATGCAAGTATAAACTTCTAAGAATTTTCAGTAGTCCCTGTTTTGGGGCCTCAGTGTATTTGGGGTTACCATGATGTGTTTGGAGTTAATGTGATTTTAAAAAAGAGGGGGAGTTATTTCCAGCCAAAAGGAAAGTTCTGTCTCCATTAATCTTAGAACAGTGAAGCAGAACTGGATTTGTTTTAGCCTGTTAGAAAAAGATGTTGTTCTGCAGCGGTACCGCAAGAGGGTGGTTAAAGAGAGCCTGAAACACGTGTAGGCTGTGCTGGAAGAGGGGACAGCTCTGCTGTTCTGGGCAAGGTGAATGTAGCTGTAAATTGTTTTTATGAGTCTGCTGCATGAGGAGCTCTCCTGTTCCCTGCTTGAGTGACAGAAATCCCAGTGGTGCAGTGGCAGACGCTGCTCAGGCTAACTAAGGAGTGACCTTACTTTGTCACATTTAATACAAGGGACTAGAAGTGGTCTGTACCCAGAGCATGCCGCTCGATAGAGGCAATTGTATTTTGGAGAGTTAGGTTTAAATTGCATGGTGCTACAGACCAGCAACAAAGCACATTGTGCTTGTGTTAAGGAAATAAAAGATGCTTCTCTGTGGCAAATAGTAGACACAGAATGAGTTAGTGTATGTCAGCTCAAGGAGCTGGACTCAATGATCCTTGTGGGTCCCTTCCAACTCAGGAGATTTTATGATTCTATTCTATGACCTCCTCAAAGTCTCAGCACATCTGTCTGGTTCTCCCATTACCTGCTTTTTGAAAGGAGTAGCCAAGGACTAAGCAAGATAATTGCTTCATTTGAAGATGGGGAAAGAAATTAATGCCAGGTTTTCTAAGGACATAGATGAAAATGGTTTATTGAAAATCACCAGAGCTATCTGCATCATACCAGCAGAAATCTTGGCTCTGTTTTTTCCTTTTCTACCCTCACTGCCCTTGCCATGTGAATGGAGAGCCAACCCTTCCCTGGTGCTGTTCTCCTGACTCTTAGAGGGACGAGGGACGTGTGGCCCGAGGAGCAGCAGAGCATGGCCCACATCGCTTCTCCAGCTGCTGTCTGGCCAGAGGAGGGGGGCTGGTGGAGCCTTCCTCCCCCTCCTCACACCGCCCATCCCCACTCTGCCCACAGCAAGTGCTGTGTCTGCAGGGCCCCAGCTGGGTGTCGAGAGGAGCCAGTCTCCAGCTGGTCCCAGGGCACTGTGCTGTGAACTCAGGGCTGCTCAGAGGAGAACTGAGCTCTGCCTCCACACAGCCCGAACCTGGGGACCTCACCTGGGAGGCACAGCAGCGGGTAAGAACAGCGTTTTCCATGATCCAAGCTGCAGTGAGATGGGGAACTGTGCTGAGGAGATGGGGGCTCGTGCCCCCACGCCAGAGAGGGCAGTGGCATCTCAGCACCCCGATACTGAGGGGACTC
Source organism: Onychostruthus taczanowskii (assembly GCF_017590055.1). Taxonomy (NCBI): domain Eukaryota; kingdom Metazoa; phylum Chordata; class Aves; order Passeriformes; family Passeridae; genus Onychostruthus; species Onychostruthus taczanowskii. The sequence continues at coordinate 1,301,056 of NW_024506552.1, read as the reverse complement.
CCAGCAGCAGCACCTGCCCCCAAGGCAGAGCCTCACAGAACGAGTGACTGAGCATTGGAACAGCCTGACCAGAGAGGCGGTGGGGCACCATCCCTGCAAGTGTTTAAGACTGGATGTGGCACTTAGTGCCATGATCTGGGTGAGAAGGTGGTGCCAGGTCATAGGTTGGAGTCGGTGATCTCAAAGGTCTTTTCAAGCTAGTCAATTCAGTGATTCTGTGATTCAGTGGTCCTGTGATTCTGTGATCCAGTGATTCTGTGATTCTGTGATCCTGTGATCCAGTGATCCTGTGATCCTGTGACTGGAAGCCCTGGTGAACACGTCTCATCCACCTCACAGTGTTATCGGTGGGGCTTGTTGTCAGCGAAGTCATGCTATGATAGTCATTATGGCTTTAAATGACTCATTTTCCACTTAACTGTATTATTGTAGCTTACAGAGCATCTGGAGCTTTACAGCAGTAAATACATCACTGACTACTACAGCAATGTACTAATCTGTGGCTTTGAAGAATCTCTTTAACAAAATACAGCCGGGGCAGGCAGGTGTTGGTGCCAGCCCTGCTCTCTGGAGCACCTGTCCCATACTGGACCAAACAAGACTGATGCTGATGTGCTTGCAGGAACTGGTGGAGCATCTTTAGTGCAATTTGATACTGCTTGAATCTGGCATTTTTGTAGAATAAAATGAGAGATTCTTGTCAGATGCACACGAGAGACCCGGTGCTGCTGCTGAGGCAGCCAGGCCTAAGAGGTGTTGGTGTATCGGGGAACAACGTGGGTCTGCCCTGAGCAGTCCATCCTGAATGGTCGGAATAGTCCTCTGCTAATATACGTAAGGACTCCTTGGATCATATTATTTTCTGTTTTTTCTCGGCTCCCGCAGGCACGGACGCGATGGAGCTGCAGAGGGCGGTGTGGGAGAAGGAAAGCCGGCCCAAGATGGCGCCGCGGCCTCGCGCTGAGGCGCTAGAGGGAGACAGCGGGCTGGAAAAGCGGCTTTTCGGGGCCGTTCGGGCGGCTTTAGCCCGATCCTGCCTACCAGGAGCTCTTCTGCCTCGAGCTCTCTCCACAGGTCTCGGCATCTCCCGCTTCCTGTGTCAGAGCTGCCCCGTGCTCGGGTGGGAGTCAGCCTGGGATTCATTTTGATAAAGGCATCTTGAGAAACAGCTTGAGAAATGCAGCAAGTTGAAGCACAGGCTGGAAAAAACCACACCACCTCTAAGTTCATGTGTCGCCTGAGGTGATGGAAAAATGAAGTGGGAAAAGGAGCAGGTGCGACAGGCTGGGTTTACATGTGTTCATTTATTTGCCACAAAATGAGTCATCAAACGTGGTTCTTTCTCTGCCAGCACTCTGAACGATGGCCCCGGGCTTTGGTCCCTGGTGCCCTCAGCCCTCGGAAGGACACACTGGAGACAGCAGTAGAACAAACAAAAAAGGTCACTTTAGTGGGCTGCAGGTCCATATAAATCTGGTTAAAAGTAAGAATTAAAGAAAGGGGGAAAGCCTGTTTAGGGAAGAGAAGGAAACCCCCTACAATCCTCTCCCTCTTTTGAAATTTTTGTCACCCCCATTCACCTTGTTGCCTCTTCTTCAATAAACTGTGTAATGTAACACTTTAAAAGAAAGCAACATGCTGGGGTATCTGGGAACGCCTCTGGTGGTTTATTTCTTCGTGTAAGTTGTGTTTTGTTAGACAGGTTTGAGTTGAAAAAGTTTGGGTATTTTTCCTGAACACCATCCTGACACATTTGGACAATACTCCTGGGCAGGGAGTGACATCTTGGGATGGTGCTGTGCAGGGCAGGACTTGGCCTCTGGTCCCTGTGGGTCCCTTCCGACTCAGCAGATTCTGAATGCATGTTAAAGCCTAGCTGTTTGTAACCAAAATAATTGTATTTGAAGCCTGGGGGTAACTGGTTTTTGACTCTTTACTGTAGGAGCTGGACTGGATGATCCTGATGAGCCCCTTCCAACTCAGTGCATCCTGTAATTCTGTGCCGTGGACTCGGGGGCTGAGGCAGCCTGTGGGGCTGGATGGACAGCAGGGGCAAGCAGTGGTCACTCATTTCTGACCCAGGGTGGGCTGCATCCTCCACCTGGCGTGGAAGAACCAGGATCTCCAGCATTTTTTAACTGGAGATTGTGTGTGCCCCATCATTGTGTACATTTACTGTGACAGTGGAACTCGTGAACTCTGGTGTCACAGGGATACAGCCAGACTGTGTGGAATTAGACATAAAATTTGTTCTCATACCAGCTGTGAGGAGGTAAATTGTGTACTGTTCTGTAGTGTGTTTATTCAGATGATTGCATGTTTTCAAATTTGATTTCAAAGCAAAGGACCAGAGGCTTCAGGTTTGATATCTGTTTCTGTCTTAAGAGGAATATTGAGAATCTGTGACTTTGGGTTTTTTTCCTTTTGATAAGACTGTCCCCCCTTTACCTCTTGTAAAGAACTTTTCCATCTATTATTAGGAAATCTATATGCGAGGTTTCATCATGGTCTTTTTGGTTTCTTTTTTTCCCCCAGTTACAATTTCTAAGGCTCATTAGCAATGTAGTAAGTCTATTCTGGAGATTATTTAGTTTTATCTTGAATTTGGAGGGATTACCATCAAAGTGGGCATTGGATTTTAAGAATTATCCTGTAATGAATGCAAGAGCTCTATATCACTGCTAATTCTAAACTCTGTCAACTTGTTCCCTGCCTCTGCAGCTTTGGCTTAGCAAACTTTGCTCTGAATAGTCCCATGACTACTTGATGAAACAGAGAACAGTCTATTTCTAGTAAATCTCACATAGAGTAGGTGGATCTCTGTCTTATTGATCATTTATATGAGTTTCTACAAAATTCTGACATCTGGATGACTGTGGGATCAAACTGGGCTTTGTTTTTGGGCATGTCCCTTTGACAGCCTTCTCCCCAAATGTACAGGACTGAATTTCCCTGTCACTGAAGGGCTAAACCAGGAATGCCCTTGATTTTCCCTTCCAGTATACCTTGCACACAAATGCCTGCAACATTCTGGTGTGTGAGCTCAGCACTTTGCCAAACCTGAGAATCCAACAGAAAAAGAAGAAAGCTCTGCAACACTACACTTGGTGATTCATGCTTTTGATTTTCATTTTAAACGTATCTCATCAGGGAAACTTCACACTTAACTCATCAAGATAGCAGAAGGCCCTAACAAATATGTATTGGTGGGGACAAAAGACAAAATGTGATGATGAAGTTTAAAATTGTAGGGTTTTCTTTTATCTAGAATACTAGATTGGAGTTTTGGCTCTACAGAGGAAGGTTGGTTTGCTGTTATCTTGTCTTTTTGGCATGTGGCTATCTTCAGGAAGTTCAGTTCCGGATTAAGTTCTTCAGGATTCTTTGGATGGCCAGGGAAAGATTTTGTGTGGGGATGTTTATGCTTTGGAGGAAGGGACACAGGATGGTCTAAGTTGGAGATGAACAGAAGATCTAAAAAGGAAATTAATAGGAACTCAGTTGTAAAATAAAGAAGTTTTTAATGTGAATTTTTGAACCTGCAAGTGTTGCAAAGACAGAAGCTGATGATATCTGTGAATATTTTCTTCCTGTAGGTAGCTGAAAACCTGTTGAAGATAATAGTAAACTTTCTCACTGCTGAACATCAGAGAAATGCCAGAGTTCCTGAATCTGTGACAGATATGGAAAAGTTTATTACATATGTTTTGGGAAAAGTTAGGGCAAAATTATCTATTTTGATTTATTCAGTAAAGCTGAACAGGCTGTCTGCCAAGGGCACCATTTTGGGGTTGTGATGCCCTAATTTGCCTTTGCAGGTGAGTAAGAGACTCTCAGGTTTGCATAGTCTTTCCAGTACCAAAATGAGCCTAATTATCTAGATTTCCTCGTGTGTATTATCCATTGTATCTCCATCCTGTAGATCTATGAAAACAGTAAACAGGAAACATCACTCTTCTGGGTGGAGAATGATATTCTCCTGATAATTTTTAAAGACTAAACAGGAAATGTAATTTTGAAATGTTTACCCACGGTGAGGTAATAGTTTCTAATGCCCCAGAACAGGCACAGTCTGAGGTTGTTTGCCAACAGGGCAAACAGAGCTGGGACTGTACCAGCTTCGGGAAGCAGAGTTCAAGCTCTCTGTGGATCCCAGTTTTCCTGAGTGTGTTCCAGGGCAAGCCAAGCCTCTCCAGACTGCTAAGTCATGAACTGGATCTTTGCAGTAACCAGACTTTCAGGTTCCCAAAATGCTGACATCTATCAGTCCAGAGGATCCCAGAGAAGTTTCTACTGAGAGTATTTTCCTTTGAATTATGACCAAAGGCTCCCTTCTTATGTTTTCCCTGAAGAGTGCACAGACCTTGAATTTGAAAGTTCTGCCAGCTTCAGTAGACACAACTTTCCTAAGGCTGGTGCTGCAGAGTTAAACCAAAAGCCCTTCAGGTGATTTATGTGTCTGCTCTGCCTGTGATGTTGTGAAATCCCTGCAGCCTGAGAGTCTATGGGGAACTGGCCCCTGTTGTTGGGAGAGAGTATATTCCAGGAAGCATTTTCATTTTGATTCATTGCTTTTCCAATGATTTCCTGGAAAATTTTCGTCAGCTCTAACTCTGCCTTGTGTTCTTCGGTGGCAAACACCTCAGGGCCCGGCCTGGCACACGGAATGTGTGTGTGTGCCACCCAGCCCTGGTTTGGGCCCAGCCTAAAGGCCACCACAGAGCTCCAGCTCCTCGGAGAGCCCTCTGTGCCTGGAGGGTTGTCCTCCAGCACAGGTAGCACATCATATGTGGCTCAGAGGGTTTGGTGCTGTGCTTAGGAGCTCACAGAGCTGCCAGAATGGGAGGTGAAGGGGAATTGCTGCCTAGCCCAGCAGGAGGTGCCTCACCCCAGAGCAGCAGCTGCATGTTGTGCCATGGTGACCTCAGCTGTCCCTGTGGAGCTATTGAATTGCCCAGATTTGCTTTGTTTTGGGTCTGAGTCAGCTGTGCCAGGTTCTGTAATGCAGGAAAAGGTGGCCCAGGTATGGAACAAAAACAAGGCTACAGCTGTGTTGTAACAGGATGGGCTTTGGTGCCAGAGTTTTTTCAGGCAGTAAAGAAGCACTTTAGGGTGGGATTTGATTGATGCTAAAACCAATAGCTTTCAGGTGAGCTTCTCCCACAGGTGGAAGGTGATGGTAGGGGAGGAAGTGTGCATGTGTTTGCTCTTAGGTTTCTGAACACCAAGCCTGAACTGGCTTGGAGAGAGGGGAGCTGGAAAGTTTGCTCTGTTCCTTCTCTTCTTCCTAAACTAGACCAGGATAATAAATTTAGTATTTCACTGGATCAAGAGAGTAGTTGAAGATTTGCTGGTACACACTGAGGACAGAGCTTTGTCCATCTTGTGGAGAGTGTTTTTATTCCCCAGAGTCTATTAAGTCATGGGCTTTGCTGATACCTTCTATGTGTTGAGCTGATTGTTTAATGGTCAAAGTGGCCTGTTTGTTTAGTATCTCTGTGTCTCACAGACTAAAGTATTCTTTTGTTGTTTGGTTTGTTTTGGCATTTTGTCATGTCTCTAAGAGCAGTTTATAACTGGGGAAGCTAATCAGAGAAACATGAAGTTTCAGACTGTGTGGAGCTGGTAGAGAAGGAGGGGATGAGCTCTCACCTGTGGTTCCCCAAGTCTATCCTTGTCACCAGCCTGGCTGACACCACAACAGTGCTGGTATTTTAAGAACCTAGGTGATTCAGGAGTTAGGAAGAAGAGGAGGGATGCTGAGTGTCATGTCCAGCCAGCCCCAGAGCTGGTCACTTCAAACCATGAATGACTTTAGGCTTTGAGGAATTCATTCTAACACTGCAGGTGCTTAGGCTGCTCTTTGCAGCAGCAAAGACTTATCCCTCCTGGGTTGCACTGTAGCATTTTTGCTTGCCCTAAATTCACTTAATTTTAACCTAATCGCTCTGCATTTTTTTAGTGTTTCTGTGCAAATACCACATTGCTGTCTCAGCAGTAGTAGTGAGCAATTGAAAGGAGTTAATAGTGCTTTGTAGCTTAATGCCTTATGGTTTATTATTAAGAATAAAGACAAGCGCTCCACTATTTTATCTCTAATGTGCAGTTAACTTAATTCCTAATCCTCTGAAGAGATGGTGTTCTTCCCAACGTTTTGGCTTCTGCCTTGCTTTCAAGCTGCACGTGAAACTTAAATTCTGAAGTGCTCAGTGCAGAGAGAATTTTAATACATGCATGCATAAATCAGTCTTCATGAGCTTCCCCTTAACCATTCAGGGAGCGTTTTCCTTTCCCTCTGTGCTTACCTGGAATTAATGCTTAGCAGGCTGCTTTGCTGTTCCTTCTGTGTGCAGTGGCCACTGAGTCGTGGTGCTGTGCAAACATGAGCACGGGCTGAAGGAACGTGAACTCAGTTTTTCCCTTTCACTGTTGAGAACTCTCCAAAATTCCTGTTCCTCCTCGGCTGCGAGTCCTTCTTACCATGGCTGCCACCTCCTCCCTGCTATTTCCACAGCTCCCTGCTCAATCTGACTGCTGCAATATTCACTGAGGACAAGGGAGCTCTGCTAGGAATTAATAAGCTTTTGCAAGTACCTACAGTGTTACAAGGATGGTTTTATTCCGTGTCAGTGTATTACAATGCAAAGGTATTTAGCAAACAGTTTAACAAGCAGAATTTTGGCATTGTCCTGTTCACTTGTGGAGCAACTTGTCCCAGTTCATTCTCTGGGATAAATGCTCCAAAAATTCCAAGATGACATATGTGCTCAGGTTCAGTTTTCAAACTTACATAGTCACCAAAGCCCATTGTTTTAGAGGATTGTTTTCATTGCTCCTCTCTCTTAGGTACATTTAATTTTAGCCTCTTGCAATCTTTCTGTTCCACCAGCACATTGATCTTGCTCCACTCAGCTGATTGGATTAACTCATTTGCTACATTTATTGTACAGTATTGATTTGATAGTACCAATCTTCCATCTCAATGTAATCTCATATTTTCTCTGGCCTCACAGCAGCTCTGCTAAATGCCCCTCCTGCCCCACCTTTGCACTTGGGACTTCATATAAAATCACAACAGTGATTAAAAACCCTGACTAATCAAGCTCTTCCCTGCAGGCCTGGTGTGCTTTGCTAAGCACTGAAGGCTGAGGTAAAGGTGTTGGATGATGTTCCCACATCTCTTAATAGCTGCTCCATGCTGACACAAGTGACCTCCCAAAACCTTGTGTTTCTGCAAGTACTCAGTCACTTGGGTGCTTGGCTTTGGTACCTTTGGGGGAGGCTAAATACCTCAAATATTTGCTTGCCTGTGCTCGCTCCTCCAATGTTCAAACTTCTGGCAAGAGCTCAACACCCAAGTTCCCTGGTGACCTGTGAAAATCTCCAGGTGTCTAAAGCATATAAGTCTTCGGCTTTCACAAGAAATGTTTGCAGTGAGGCAAAGTTTGAATCACTGAAATTAGCAGCAGCAAGACAGAATCTGTGTAGATCCTGTTTGTAAAGAAAAGGGTTTGCTGTTTGACAGGTGAGCAGGTTCAAGTACTTATGGATTCTGCAGAATTTGAAGCTTCGTGTGCATCAGCTTTATTTTGATTCCTGAAAAAAGCATGTTTGTTATGTTAACTGCATTCTCTAAAAGCCTGGAATTGTACTCTGAGCTGATCAGTGGATTTTTGAATGAGCTGAGACTTTCTCCAGCCTAGCCTGGCTTTGCTTGTCTTTGTGTGGCCTCATCTTGTGGGAGGCTCCAGCCACCTGCCCCAGGTGAGGTGGGGACTGAGTGACCACCAAGGCTGATCCTTTCCAAGGACATCCTTGGGATCCTGGTAGTTCTCCTGTTTTTTCCAAAACAGGACTCCAGTAATGACTTGTTTTGGCACAGGGGAGATGGGAAGGCACAGTGTTCTGCCTGTCCCTTTTTGCTGTTGATTCACAGGGCTTGTTCCCACTCAGACTGGCTGTGCAGTCCAGAGCAGAGGTTGATGCTCACACACAGAGACTGCAGCTTCATTTTCTGTCACACTTTGCAATTGTCACAGGGTTTTAAAGAACATTTTCATTATTCTGTGGCAGTTGTGAAACACTGCCATGGTTTGACAGCTTCTATGCCAAATCACTGCTCATCATACAGATGAATTTCTCTTTCACTTTCAGTGTCAATATTTCACTTTCCTGAGATCCAAAGCTGAAGCTAAGCAAGGAGAGGACAACCATCAGAAAGTAACAGGCTGTAGACATGAGGGGTGTGTGGATGCTGTCACAGGGATGCCAATAGAAGATGTGATTGTGAGGGAGTGAGGGATTTCTTTTGGTGCTATTTGACATTACATTTACTGAAAATTTGGTTATTCCCCTAAGAGGTTGGGTAGAAACAGCTGGACGGCTGAGAGGGGTGGGGGAAACACAGCAGAAAAACTGCTGGCTATACCTGTTCAACCTTAGCCATTCCTTGAGAAAACAAGCCTTTTTCACTTCCTTCCCTTGTGACAGTTTATCTCTGACTGAGATTTTTCTATTTATTAATGAAGAAGTAACCTTACACCTCAGAGAAAGGATTAATACTTACTACTCTAACTTGCTAATTCCTCTCACTTCTTTGAGGGAACAGTACAGTAGCTGACAGCAGGTTTTGGGAGGCCCAGCCCTGGGCTGTAGGATGGCTCAGGGACTGCACACAAATGTGTGCTCAGTCTGGGACTGTCTCCAAACATTAGTGCAAGGCTCTTGAAATAGGAATAAAAATTATTTAGGGCAAGACTTAAAAGGAGCAGCTGAGGTCACTTGTCTTGGTCAGCCTGGATAGGAGAAGGCTGAGGGGGCTCTCTGGGCAGGCTGCACCCTCCTTGGGGGTCAGTGGAGGGGAGGTGCTGGTCTAGCTCTGGTGATCCCAAAGGGACATGAGGAGTGGAGACTGGACATTGGGAAGGACTCTCTGCTGTGGGGTGCTTGGTCCTTGGAACAGATTCCCCAGGGAAGTGCCCATGGCACCAAGCCTGCCAGAGTTCAAGAAGCCATGGAGGACACTTCTAGGATGTTTAGTTTTTGGCAGTGCTGCAAGGAGCAGGGAGTTGAGTCATGCTCGTGGGTCCCTTCCAGCGTGGGGAATTCTGTGATTCAGGAAGATCCCATTCTCTTGTTTAATGGAGTAAACACTGCCTGACAAGCAAGCCTGACCTCAGCCAGCTCAGCTGCCTGCACCCCATGGAGGTACACTGGGGTGGAAGTGTCAGCCAGGTGTTCCTGAGTTGGATAGAAACAGGCTCATTATGGCCTAGACACGTTCACATCATGAATCAAAAAGCCTCTGCTGAAAGGGTGTTTTGTAGTGGATAACTTTGTTTTAAAAAACTTCAAATTAGGGTTTGTTTCTGATAGTAGCTTCTCTAGAATTAAGTCCTGCTTGGCAGCTACCTGAGAGGCATGGATGTGCTCTGGTACAATTTAGCACTGTCCAACACAGCATGACAGGGGTCTGTTACTTCATCTCAGAGCAGCTAACAACCAGAGAGTGTTTGTTGGTGTTTGATCAGGGGATTGGTGTTAAAAGCCAGATTATTATAAAGATGGGGAAAGTTTTATAGACATGGAAGTATCTGGTTGAGCAAAAATAACAGCTACCAGGTGGCTTGTGCTAACCAGGTAAATAGGGCTAAATTATGGTTACGATGCAGAGCTTGTGGAGGATATCCAGCAATTTAATAAGCTCCAGGAGCATAAGAAATTCCTAAGGGCCCAGTCTTGCAATGCACTCTGCAAATGGACTTAATTGAGTTGTAATGAGGCCAGTTATGGGCAACTGTTCCACCTGCATGCTGCTCATTGCAGGACTAGGTTCAAACTCACAAGTGCAACACATGTTAGAGCAGTATTTAAAAAATTTCAGGTTGACAGAAAGCATCAGAACACTTTATTTCTGCTTTAATTCACATTGTCTTGTAATGCACCTCCCTGCAAAGGAGCAGCTGAGAGGCGCTGGCTGAGCCGAACCTGCACCAGGAATGTTTGGGATGAATCTTCCAAGGTCTTCATCTTATGATCTGGCACAAAGTGATCCTGCTGAGAAATTATGCATCAGTCTGTGACTAAAAATTACCTGAGAAGGAACTGCCAGAGGAAAAGGTTTGTGGTGGGATTCTGGTCTTCAAAAGCCGTAGAGCCAATAAACTGTTGAAAGTGTGACACACTTGTGTGTTCCTGCTATAAACAGTTGGTTTTGTTAATAAAAAGTAATACATTCTTACATCCTTAAGTGTTAATAGCCAGCTGAGTACAGCAGAGAGCATTCTGATCAAGATTTAATTTTATTTATTTAAATTCCCAACAGTGTTTACACACTGACTGTTGAAAAGAACAGCAAACACTTTCAAACTTTTTATTTAGAAATAAAATTGGCTATGGGGCTGACTTATACTGCTGAGGATTGTGTTCCAATTATGGGACATATCAGAGGGGCTGACAAGCACAATTCTCTGAATGGGATCTTGGAGGGAGGATGTGGTGCTGCAGTGATAACTTGTGCCTTGCAATTTGCATCCCAAGATACATCCTCTGGAGGTGAGAGAACCGTGTTTGAGTAAAATGGATGACTTGATTTCATCACATTTGGGGGGGAAGGTAGGCAGAGTTTGAAGTTCCTTTATTAAAAGCAAGTTGAGGTTATTTAAACTGCATCCCACACATCAAGTGCTTTTCTCCACACTGCTCCTGTCCCATTCTATTGAACTTACCCTGAGGCTTACATGTAAGTCTCTGCTGAAGTATAATAATTGCTGTCTAACCATGTCTTAAATATGTAAAAATGATCTATCGATACATAATAAACAGAGATAACGAAATATTTAATTCATGTTTTCTGAAAGTCTCAATTATTTATATATGGGTATCAATTAGAGTTTGCATTTAAACAGAATTCAGAGTAGTAGCATTCCGTTCACTTACTCTAAATTAGATGGCAGTATGTTTCACTTAATATAAATTGTGTGTGATTACTTACAATCAGTTTAAATCAATAAGTTTGTGATGGATTTTTACCCGGTGCTGTGGTTTCTCAGTAATAAATCCCTTGTTTAGTCCAGAAGGCATTGCTTCTTTTGGCAGCTTTCCATGCATTTCAGTAATGAGTATTGGATAGGCACAGTTTCAGCAAATCAGCATTTAAGAAGGAATAAAAAAAAGCCCCCACAGAGGATAAACACATTAAAAAAATCAATTTACCTCAACTAGTCCCAATTCAAATTAATAGAATACTCTGCTCTGAGAATCTTGGAGTCTGTTCCTTGTAGCCGAAATCTGTGTATATCCTGGCTTAATAATGTGAAGGCAGGGAATGGGAATGTGGTCTGTGATTCAAGGCTTAGAAGCTTTGTTACAAAATTCTCAGAGGACCAGTGTAGAATATTATTTTGCTTGGTTGAACAGAGTTGCAAGCTGGCTTGACTTGTTCCTGAGGTCATGTCTCCCATCTGCAGAAACCATTGTCCCTGCCCCAGAAGAGAACGCTCCCATGGCCTGGAGGAGGATGCCCTGCAGAGCTTGCATGGTCATGGAGGGCAGTAAGAGACATCCCAGCTGCAAAGGCCTGGGTGGGTTTTAACAGGACTGAGGAAAAGAGCCCCAAGAGGCAGCAGGCACTTAGGGATGGTGACATCCTGGACTCTGATGATCACCCTGAAATACAGCTTGCTGCAGAGATGGGCCTGGAGGTCCTTGGCAAGTTCTTTAAGACGAAGGAAGAGGTCAGAGAAGAGATGAGTGAGAGGGGACCTCAGCAGGGACGGAGCCCAGGAACTGCCCCTGCACAGGAGGCAGAACTTCTGCCCTGGGCACTGCCCAGCCCTGAACAGGCTGCCCAGGGAGGGGCTGGAGTCTCCCTGAGCGTGGATACTGCAGAGCCCTCTGGGCACAATGCTGTGCCCTGTGCTCTGGGATGGCCCTGCCTGAGCAGGGAGGTGGCACCAGGGACCTCTGGGCTCCCTTCCAGCCTGGCGCAGCCTGGCATTCTGTAACGTGAGCTCTAGAGATGATGGAGCCCAGTGACAGCCAGCCTGGCTGTGGCACCTCATGGGTACAAGGGACAGTCTTCACCCCACTTACTGGTGAACTTCTGCAGAAAATCGCTTAGTCTAAAGCATCTCCCCATCTCAATCACATGGGGATGGTGGCAGTAATTAATTGAGTCAGAGTGGAGAAATTGGTTTTCATCTTCCTGAATGGAAAGCTGCTCCTAGGCCAGGAAGCTTTTCCCCATCTCTCCTGTGAGCTCTGTTCCCCACCTCTTTCCTGCTCGCGTGTGAGCATCTGGATTGTTGGGCTCTCTCCCATTTCACGCCTGAGCTGCTGGTTAGAAAAGGCACACGCTGGCACAGTGCTGCTTCCCGAGCCTGAGCAGGCTTCACAAAGGGATTCTGAGAAGAAATAAAGCGTGGAAATGAATTAGGGAAATCCTGAGCTTCAAAGAGTGCCAAGAAGTCAGGGAATGCCAAGTATTGCATGGGATGGCAGCAAGGGAGCAGTGTAGGGAAGGGTCTGTGGGCAGAGAGCAGTACAGTGTAAAACAAGCCTTTGTTTTGATGCAAACTGGGTTCAGAGATGACTTGCACAAAATCACTGAACTTTGGTGCAAGCCTTGGAGTTAAGGATATGTGCTGTCGTTTGCTGCGTGCTCTGTTTTCCTGTATACATTGCCTGTCTTTTCATTCTTTTCTGGAGCATGGGGTTGTTTGGGAATCAGGTTGGCAGTTGTGGGGCTCCTGCATCCAGAAGGGTGGTAAAGGGATGTTTAGCAGCATGGGTTGCCTCTTGTTGTTTGAGCTTCTGCAGATCTGCTGGCCATTTTGGTAAGAAATAGCAACTGTTGGTGGTTATTTCTATTAAGCAGAATAAAGTGTACTGGAACGGTGTTGTGGTCCTTCACCTGTTTTCTCTGTGATGGCACAGAGGTGCTTCATTCATGTTTGTTAACACTGACCTGTGACCTACATGTATGTGCTCTGTGTGTGCTGGCTGGAGTTGTGGCCCTGGCCTTTCCCTGCTGCTTTTTCAGAAATACATCATTAGTTCCTGAAGGTGAAGGATTATTTTGTGTCTGTGCTACCTGAATGCTCTAATTTGTCAAGTCATCGTCGCCCCTGCATGCAGGCCTTGCATCAAGGCTGGCACCAGAAGAACTATTCAAGGTGTGCACACAGGTGTATCATTTTATGGTTTAAATTAATTTGCTTTATAAGATCATATAGTGGTTTGGGTTGGAAAGGAACCTTCAGGATCATCAAGTTCTATGTCCCCAGAGTGACCCAGCTGTCCCCTTCCAGTACCTTCCTTCAGACTTGAGGAATCAGTCAGTTCCACTGGAATGGAAACTTCTTTGAGAAATCCTTGCCTGTGAGCCCAGCTGAAAGTGTAATTATAGCACAGGGGAGACAGGGTGCTGTAATTGAATTGTTGCTGATAGACAGTGAAAAATGACTGTCCTTTGAAGACTGTGCCCATCCTTTTCTCTCTATCACCATATCTGTTTTGAGATCAGTTTGTGGTAATCACAATAGTTGGCATTTCTCATCCCTGGAGCCTTTCAGGTCTCATCCCTTCAACATAATAACCACTTGGACTTCTTGACCTGTGCTTTAAGCCCCCCTTGAGGTGCTCCAAGGAGATACTTTAGGGAAGAAATATGTTCACTGCAGTCACAAGCTCCCTTCTTCTCTGCATGTGGATACCACAGCAATTGCACAACAGCAGGAGCTGCTGATAAAGTGTCCTGTCATTGTGAGTGAAGGCTCTGATGTTCCAGTGCTGGGGCACACAAGTTGCAATGGTGCCTCAGGGGCCGTGGTTACCTTCAGCATATTTACCACATCCAAAGTAGGGCAGATGGAAATGGCTTTCTGTGAGGAGTATTCCTCTGGCACAGAGCTGAGCACCTACTTCTGGTGTGTATTATTGGTAAAGACCATTTGTGAGTGCATCACAGTCCTACGTGCTTTTTTTTTTTTTCCCCCTTGTCTTTTAGACAAATATTTGGGTGCCTGCAAAGATTTTGCATAACTGCTGGCAAAATCCCTCCCTATAACCACCTACACTCCTGCTGAAGCCTCTGGCTGAGCAATCCTACTGTCTTTAGTAGGAAAGGGTGCTGCAGGCAGTGGCTGAATCCTGGGTTTTGTAGAATGATTTGGGGTGGGGTAGGGAAAGACATTCTCAGTAAAAGCAGTTCCTAAACTTCCTCTTGGGAATGGGAGCTGGTGGTGCAGGGTGCTCTGATGGAGCATGGGTCTTCTCTCCTATCTCCCAGTGCAGACTGGTGCAGAGCAGTGTAACTAGCACGTGCCTAATCACCTGAGTCACACGCAGCTGCTCCTTTGCACTGCAAGGCTGTGTGAACAGACTTGATTTCCCCCCAGCCCTTACATGTGAAGTGTGGGTGGTTGTGATGTAGGTGTGTTTGAACACCTCGAGGTTTGCCATTTGGAAATGTGGTTTCTCCCTGCCTGTAAGGGCAGCAGTGCTTTCCTGCAGTCATCTGTATGCTGCTTTCCACCTTTGGGTAGCTGTGCCCTCTGCTTCAGGCTTGCTCAACATCTTTGTCACTGTTACAGCTGATCTGTATTCCTGTGGATGATGATGAGGATGATGATGCAGTTTAATGTTGTGAAATTTTGGAAGGGACTTTGACTTGCCTTGGCCTTACCTTGTGTTCATAAGTAATTTCTGAGAAGATGCTGACTGAATGATGCTGAACCCTGACAGGTAATGAGGCTGCAATCAGAGGAGGCAAAAAATGTTCTCTGCAAAACTCCTTCCCTTTGTTCTCATTTCTGTGAGGAAGAATGTTTAAGTTGATAAATCTGAACAACAGAAAGTTTTGGTTCCTCTCCTCTCCTTGAGAGAACAGAAGTATCAGACCAAACTCCCCTGGCTTGCTGGGGAGTGGTGTGCAGCAGCCTGGTGTCACAGGCAGGGGAATCCACCCAAATCCTGACCATCCCATCATCTGACACAAAGTGTTTGTGTGGCTGAAGTTCATGTGAAGGCAAACTGCCTGCAGAAAGGATTTGGAGCAAATGGAAATGTTGCTCCAGCAGGACCCGGGAGGCCCCCACTCACTGCTTTTATTTCTTTCATGCTTTCAAGGAATGGATGGGGAAGGTGAGAGAGAGGGACACACTCCACTCATAAATAAAATCCTGCTGTAGTTTGTAAACCCAGACAATTACAGATGGATTCATTTACTGCTGGGCTACTGAAGAGTCAGAGAGTCAGTTGCAAGTACATTCAGATTTCCCTCTCTCCAGTGCTAAATGGTTTCTTCTCTCTCCATGAAGACCTGGCGACAGTAGCTTCTCAAAATACCTGCTGTGGACTGAGCCATCTGCTAAAGAAAACAAGTTTCTTTTATGATTCTATTTTCTATCATCATGTACTGTTGTGTCAGACTGTTTTCTGCAAATAACTTGCAGTTCTTTTGGCAAGAAAGGGCCCGACAAATGTGCAGTCGGGTTCAACAAAACAACTTTTTAGAAGCTGAAGACTTTGCACATCTAGAAGGGACAGATTCCACCCCCAGCCCCCCACCGCCCCCCCGCATCCCCATTGCATTCTTAGGTTAAGGAATGAATCATGGACTTTGGGCAGTCTGTATTAAAAAGGATTGTGAACATGTTTCTTTTCTTCTCTCCCTCCCCTTTTCCCTTTGACTCCCTGTTGAGGTGATGGTAGTAAATTTTTATAGCCAGTGAAGATGTGACCAGGGGTTTTACAAGCATGTAACCACCAATGAACTGGTGTTGAATGCAGTAGCTTTGGAAGCTCAGGTGGGAGTTTGTAGGTTATCCACAGACAAAACTCCTTTTCGTAGCAGCAATGTGCTCAAATAAGACGCTGGGGGTTTGCCACAGCTCTGCTGCCTGACATTTAGCAGCTTGTATCCCATCCCTGCCCCCTGACTTCCAGAAAGGATTGTCTGCATGGTTGCTGCTGTAGCCTGGCTTCATTTCAATTGCAAACGGGGGCTATTAGTATTCCACAAATACCCGGTTAGGCACTTGGCTTTCTCAGCAGAAGGGGAATTTAAAACAAGAAGAAACAAAAATGGACATGAGGCTCTGGATAGATATCTCCAGGAGAGCTCGAGGCTTTGCCCAGAGGCTCAGATTTTGTCACAGACCTGGGCTTCCTTCGGAATTGCCCACCCCCCCCCAAATATTCTTCCCACGCGTTCTTTCCCTTTGTACCAAAGGCAGGCTTTGAACTGGTGTTTTATTCTGTGCCTCTTTTCCCTGCTGGGCACAGGGAGGATTCCTCTGCTGCACTCCCAAAAAGCAGAGCAGAATGGAGAGCCGGGGCAGTGCCTGTGGGTACTCTGGGAATCAGCAGGTCCGGGGCTGCAGGGGGGATACCGGGAGCCATCCCACCGCCCTCGGGGTGCCTCGTGCTGCCTCGGGCTTTGTCCTCCCGTTTCCCCTCCGCCCGATCCTCGGCTCCAGGGGTGCCACGTCAGATCAGCACGGATAAAGCTGCAGTGCCGAGTCCTGGGACCACGGCAGGCTCGGGATGGAGCAGCGAACTGCGCGAGGAGAGCACTTGGCTCTTGCCATGGCTGAGTGTGGCCGAAGAGCATAAAGGATTCGGGATGCACAGTGTGTGGCCGCTTTCATCTTGCCAGGAGACGACCCTACAGTGTCCTTTCTGGGTGCTTTGAAAATTTTCTGGAGTAAAGGGGCTCTCCTCTCCCCTCACTTGCTCTCGCGTTCCAGTGAGAGAGGAAATTTTGCATCTCTGGAATCTTAGCATGACAGTGCTTTTTATGCAGAAAAGTGGCTTGGTTTGATTTTTCCCCTTTCTTTTTTATTTTTTCTGATAGTTGATTTGAGCTGGTTCCAACCTAACTTTAGACCAAAGCTTTTCTCTCTGTCCTGAAGGGCTGAAGCCATAATCACTACTTTCTCATTTAAATTCTAAAATTACCTTTCAAATCTTACCTTTTCATTTCTTTTGTGAAGGTCTTCTCTGGCCTTTTAAGGGATGAGCAAACACAGTTTCAGTAGTGCAGGGCTGGTAAAAGACCAGAAATTGCTCCCTGCCCTCATGACACAGAATTTACACAATCCCAGCTCGTGGCATTGCAGGTAACTTTTGACATCTTAACTACACAGAGCTGTAGAGTTGGTTCCGTGTCCAGGGGTGTCGGTGGCTCAGGCTGGGGAATGTGGTTTGCTTGTTCACTCTTCATGGTTTGTTTTATTTCTGGAAGCTGTGCTTGGACAAAAGAGAGCAAGGTACTGTCTGTTCATCCCTGGAATGATGTGTGCCACGGGGCTGATTCCTGCCTGGAGAGCTGCAGTGCTCAGCTGCGAGAGACTGAGGTACAGGGCAGCACCCCTGAGCAGCAGCAGTGAGAGGAATGGGGAGCAGCTCCAGAGCCCAGCCCCAGAGTGGGGAGCCCTGGTCCTTAGGAGGCTGAGAGGGAGGCGGAGAGAGATGAGGTTTATCCCTGCCTCCCTCCCTGCATCTTCACCTTGGAATGGCAGTCCTTGTCTCAGACCCTTTGCTTTGGATCTGGCACACCTGCTGCATTTATGTTTTTGCTGTTGCAGCATTTAATCTGCTCTGGTTTGTTTTCTCCCGAGCCAGCTCTGGAGGTTCAGTGTGCTCCTGGTATTTTTGCTGTGTTCACTTGAAAGGGAAGGTGTAGGCAGCTCCATCTCCCACCTCTCACTGACGCAGGATCTGTCACATAAATCCAAGCATCAAAATGTGTTTGCTGTGGAGGCAGGGCTGTTTTTTGATTATCCGCCTTATTACCAAATCCATTGCTCTCAGGCAAGTGTGGGGAGCCTTTTCCTTGCTAAAGGCTGTACACACCGTTCAAATAACTTTGACAAACTACACATTAAACCACACAGTTGTGGTTATTCCCCCTTCTGCTACTGTTGGGTAATTTTGCTGTGGGCTTTATGAAATGAGTAGGTAGCTGTAGTGAGCCAGAGGGCTGCAGATTCACCACAAGGCCTCCACAGGCTAATGAGCTTTCTCTTAATGGTGTCACAAAGCTGATGCTGCTGGAGGTGTAATGTCACTTCTCAGCTTGAAGTCAGATACTTGCAGATGTGCCTGTCGTGTTTCCCAGCTGAGTTAGCCCCTGCCAAGCAGCTGGACCTTGTGGGAGCTGTTGGTAACTGAGGGTGTCCTTTGTAGGAGAATGACCAGAAATAGCCCACCCTGTGTCTCACGGGGAAGAGACAGCTCCCAATTGCACACATGCATCAGGGCTTGGAAACTGGGAAGAACAGGCATCCCTTGGTGAAAAGGAGCTGTTTTGGCAGGTGTCCTGTGTGCCATGCAAAATCTCTTGAAAGAATTAGATTTTAGGTTTTTTAACACGGTCTTGAGCAATGTCATAGGACTTAAAATATAACAGAGCTTTTCTGTTAATGGCCAAGTTAATGAAGCCCTGAAGTGATTTGCCTTTGGAGGTAGCAGCATCTTCATCACTGGTGGCTGCTAAGATCACTTTGGGTAAACATCTTTTGGGAATGGTGGAGATTCCAGCCGACCCTGTCTGGGGCAGGGGGCCAGATGAGAAGGACTTATGCTCTTCCTGCCCCCTTGCTCAATGTTCAAACTTTGAAAATTAACCATGCACCTTTATTGTGGTACCTGCTGGCCCTGAGCCTCAGCTGTTTCCCCTTCCCAAACTGGATTTTGAGCAATGGCAGTCCACGCTTGTGGTGACTGGTGCTGCATTGTGAGGGCATCCCAGGCCACCTGAAGGTCAGAGGTGTTCACTTTTGGAGAGCAGTGCTGGGAAAACAGGGCAGGATCTAAGACTCTGAAGGGACTCCTCTAATTCTTTGAGGTTTTGTGAGTTTGTGCTTATGGATGAAGTCTGTTTGAACCTTATCTCCCTCAAAGTTTGAAGAAACCATCCCTGAGCAATCTGGTTTAGTGGAAGGTGTTCCTGCCCATAGCAGGCGGCTTGGAATGAGATGAGTTTTAAGGTCCTTTCCAACCCAAACAATTCCAGGATTCTGTGCTCTCCCTCACTCAAATAGTAGCAAGTTATATAAAGGAGGGGGTGTGTAGGAAAACACTAATGAAAGCATACAATAGTTTTTGCAAGCAATTAAGTAGGAGATGGCTTTTTTGGCTCTGGAAAGAGTAAACAAGTAGAAAATTATGGTCATTTGACAGCAGGAAATCTATTTTTTTATCATTACTGTATATTGGAGACATCAGTGAATGAGACTGTTTAAACCCCGATCAGCCACCAATCCACACAGGATCACTTTTTTCTTTCCTCTTTCTTTTAATTTATTTTCATTTCTGAGATTGACAGATTCAAGTATGAAAGGCTTTAAATAGGTGATCATTCTCATCTCAAGGCTTTGACTGGCTTTTTAGTTTTCAAATCTCATTTTGGAACACATTGCATTAAATTACATGAAATTACCAAGCACTTTAATTACTTTCTTTTAAAAGCCCAGGCCATTCTTATCTGCTGCTATTGCTTACAGGCTGCAGCACAGAAAAGTGATTTGCTGATGCAATACCACGTCCCATAATTGTACTGTGCTCCAGGAGATGAGGAGGAGTTCCCAGCCATGGCTGTGTGAACTTTGGGAAGCACAGCACCCGAATTCCAGCTCCCTGCAGGGCTCTGACAGTGCCCCACATGTGAAGGGACTGAAGAGCCAGCTGTGTTCTTGAGTTGCTTTTGCAAAGAGAAGAAGCCCATCATTGATTTGGAGATGGAGATGAATGGGTTGTTTTATCCTTTTAGGTGTTGCTCCTAATGCTGTCGATGTTGCCTTGCTGCTGTAAAGTTTCGGTACCTGGAAAGGAGAAGTAAAGAAAAGCAGAGCAAAATGAAGCAAGGGATGAATTTACAAAGCTTCTAATTAAAAAAATATCACTGAGGAAAGCATTGTTGTTTGTAATTGGAATGGACTGTGGGATCTTCCCATACAAATTACCATTTCTAATTGACTTGTAGGAGAGTGCTCTCCCTGGTTTTCCTGCAGTGGTGTTGCTAGGAAGTGTTGCTAGGCAACCCCTCAATGACTGAACCGACCTTTAAGATAAATATATGTATTTTCTCCCCATTTTGATGCTGGAAAGCAAACCTCTATTTTGTCTCTGTGCTGGCCTTTCTCTGGGCAGGAGGAGTTCTTTGGGCGGGGGGTTGCTGAATAATAGTCTGCTTAAGATTTGGCAAAGCTTTTTTGTAGGCACAACCTTTTTGTCTGTAACATTCTCAGGAGCTCATTTTTTTCCTTGCAGTGTGAGCAGCAAAAGTTGACAAATAATATCTTGAATTATTTATCTGATTAATGTAGTGATCTTTATTGAATACATCATTGAAGAAACCCTTTTCACTTTTCCCTCAGGTGAGCAGGAGCAGGCAGGGCAGAATCAGAGCATGAAATGGCTGTTGGTGCAGTGTAACAAAGAGGATTTAAACCCTCCCATGTTGCCCAGGCCCTCTCCTAAGAATCCTGGTGGCACAGTGCAAAGCAGCCACTGGGACCTGTTGGGAATGGTTTGCTTTTACCAGCTGTCTTTGAAGCAAGTCTCTTGGTTTATTATTCTGTTCAAATCAATTGTGCTGATCATTTTTTGAATGCTTTTGCCTCATGAAAAATGTGTCAACTGTTTAATTTTTTTCTTTCTAGGGGAAAAACTGGAATAATCAGGAATAAGGCTCTAATTTAAAAGTACCTCTTGTTAAAGACAACTTGCAGAAAGGTATAGAGATATTCTGTGTTTTTCCTTGGCTGAGGCTGACAAATCAAGATGCCAAGGTTTGCTGAGGGAGTGTTGAGTGCCAGCCATGTAGGAGTTCTGAACTTTGGTGCTACCAGAGAGCTGATTTGGAGCTTTTGCTCCCCAAAATACCCATGCAGAGGCGGACATCCCTTTGGAATCCCTCTCCAGCTCAAAGCAGGGAGCAGGAGGAAGGTCCTGAGTAGACCAGGCTATTATGGTGCTGTTCCTCTTGCAAAGCTTTGGCTGAAAGAAGAGAATAGAAGTCAAGGTGAGGGGAAGCATGAACCACCTGCAGGCTCTGAGAAGGAGGGAGAACAGAGCAGCCAGGGGCTGCAGGGAGGAAGGATTGGCTTGACCAGTGCTCAGCAGCCACATTCTGCCATGTCCTGTGTCCTTCTGTCCCCTGCTTTCCTCCCCAAGCCAGGCCTGGGAATGAGAACATCTCTAAACTTCCCAGTAACTTCCCAGCTTTCCCTGGGCCCAAGTGTAACCAGTCTTGGAGGATGCTGTGCTTTACTTTTTGAACTATTTTTGCCAACCTGCTGCAGCCCTGTTGAACTTCCCCTTCCATTGCCCCCCATTCTGCTCTCTGCAGAGGAGACCCCTGGTTTCTGGCAGTGTTACAGGCACCCAGCTGATGCAGTCCTTGTTCTGGAATAAACCCAGTCCAAATTAAAATAAGTCCTGGGTTTTGCTTTTCCAGAATTTAGGTGTTCCGCCACTTTGTCTCTATGTATGAAGGACAGACTGTTCCTGTTGGTGAGTTATCTGTACAGTATCTCCTGTGGAGGGGGGATTTTCCTTCTGCTCTGGCTGCAGCCAGGTTGGAGTAACTGTGTCTGAGACAGTAGTGGGGATGAGAATGAGCCTGCCAGGGAGGAGCAGCAGAACCTTACAGTGAATAATGCTGCAAGAATTTCTGAAAGAAGGTGGTTTTGGCAGCTCTCTGTGCACTTCAGGACCTGTTCCTACTACATGTAGCAAGGACTTGGGATGATTAGCATGAAATCTGATTGTGTTAATCAATCTCAGGCAGGAACAGAGCACAGAAGTGACGAGCCTGTAATTTAATTCCTTCCCATCCCTTAAATGACAGAGCTGCAATCCCTTGAAGGGGAGCAGCCACTCCTCGTGGTCATGGGAGAGTCAAGGCTCTGAGTGACCTTTGCAAGGGAATAGGGTTCTGATTCACTGGAGCAGCCCAGGGCTCTCCTGGTGATGAAGTGGAGAGTGGTTCATTGGCATTTGGTCTTGTCCTTGCTCTTACCTCAATGTGTAGGAACAACAGTTTTAAAGTAGTTTGGAATGGAAGCATTAGAGGACTGGGACAGGGTATTGTATGGATATGAATGTATTGTATTGCCAAATTTAAAAATCTAATAAGATACCTGATTACAATCCACAAAAAATGCAGTTGTGCATCCGAATGTACAAATGGGTGTCTTCACTCCTTGTTCAGAGAAAGTATCAAGGGTGCACACAGCACATCAAAGAGGCATTTAAGTGATTAAGTTGTCTGTGGAAAGTCCAGATTCTGCAAATACTTAACTTTGCAACGTGTGTAGTCACAATGAAATTGGGGGGAAATCATAGGATGAAATCATCCAGGGTGGAAGGGACTTTAAGATCATCAAGTGCAACCATTCCCTTAACACTGCCAAGCCACCACTGCTCCATGTCCCCAAGTGCCACACTCAAGGGGCTGTTAAACCCCCCCAGGGATGGGGACTCCACCACTGCTTGACCAACCTTTAGGTGAAATGTTTTTTTCAATATCCAGATCTAAACCTCCCCTGGCCCAGCCCGAGGCCGTTCCCTCTCCTCCTGTCCCTGTTCCCTGGAGCACAGCCCGACCCCCCGGCTGTCCCCTCCTGGCAGGAGTTGTGCAGAGCCACAAGGGCCCCCCTGAGCCTCCTTTTCTCCAGGCTGAGCCCCTTCCCAGCTCCCTCAGCTGCTCCTGGGGCTCCAGACCCTTCCCTGGACACGCTCCAGCCCTCAGGGTCTGCACTGTCCTGAGGGCCCAAGGCTGTCCCCAGGACTGGAGGGGCCTCAGCAGTGCACCTGACAATCCCTGCCCTGGTCCTGCTGGACACACTGGGGCTCATCCGAGCAAACTTACTCTTCTGAAATTTAATTTCTGGAGGAGAGTAGCTTTCATTGTTTTTAAAGTGTTTAATGCCAGTCAGTTGCTAAACATTTCAGCAAGCATTTCCAATTGTTTTCAAATTATGGAGACATAGTTGATGTTTTGGTTTGGAGTCCCCTATAAACTTGGACATTACCAGCAAATAAAACATAAATTTATATTTGGCTTTACAGTGTTAAGTAGAGTAACTACAGTATACCTCAATCCTTCCTGCAAGTCACTGTCCTCTAAAATAGGAGGCATTATTGTGGTGTTATTCAGAAATCACTGAACATTTACTGTGTGTTGTTCAGAAATTACTTTAAATTGAAATAGAACAAAACTGGCAATGCTACGTAGCTGAAAAAAGTATTCAAAATTCCACAGCTTGCCACAGACTACCACAGCTTTCAGAATATATTGATTTTGCCACATTAAACACGATATGTGATGCCAGGGCCCAGACTGAGAACTTGTAGCATGAATAATTTACCACCTAGATGAGTGAGCCTGTCTCCAGCAGTACAGAGAGAAATAGCCCTGTGAGCTGAGGCTCTGCTCTCAGAGCCAAGAGCTTTCTTGGAACGGGGAGCATGTGATGTTCAAAGGCCCCTGGAGGGTGAGAAGTTGTACACAGCAAGCAAGAAATGCCTCACTCATCTCGTGGCTTCCCTTCCCTGCCTAAAGATGTGGGAAGTTCTACGGCTGCATGTGTGACCGGGGCAGCGTTCCAGGTGCTCCTGCTTGGAGAAGGCAGAGGGCTCTGCAGGGCAGGCTCAGCCAGGAGAGAGGAGAGCCCAGGAAAAGCTGCTGTGCACAGGCTGCCTCCTGCTCAGCTCTGCCGGGCTCTGTGTGCAGGATGCTGCAGGCAGTGAGAAGGCTGTTAGAGAGCCTTCTGTCTTGTCCTGTGGTTTGGATTCAAGGATGGATCTGTCTGGAACAGAGGGTTTGCCCACACAAAGACTCTGACCCAGGGATTGTTCTGCAAAATGAATCACGAGAACTGCAGGTGCTTCCAGTTCTGTGGAAACATAAAATCTTGGTGCTTCACAGGACTTCACCAACACAGATGATTTTCCACAGAGCTCCTCACATCCCCTGGTTTCTGACTTGCCCATTTTAATGGCATTATTTACAAGCTAACAATTCCTCTGTTCCTTTCCCTCACCCAAAACACCCAATACTCTGCCTCCCTGCATCATTCCTTCCTGTTTCTGAAGGGGAGGACAGAGAGAATGAACCAAACAAGTGAAAATGCACAACAACTAACATATATTTTGAATAAACCAGCAAGTTGACACTTAGTGTGACAAGTGGAGGAGGAAATTGGAAGTTGATAAATGGGAATTATTAACATTTTTCTACAAGGAAACTATGAGAAGATAAATGGTGGGGGAATGTCATTCCTTCTTTCTCATCTTCCCTGTCTCCTTAGCCTCACTTTGCATGGATTTATATGAAAACTTTTAGTTCAGAAAGTGTCACGTGTTCCTGATCAGATCCCCAGACCAAGGAATCTGCAGACCTGGGCTCACCCCCTGCTCTGCTGTTGTTTCTAAGCAATTGGTTTCACTGCCCTGGGCCTTCAGTTTCCCACCCTCTGTAAAAGGGTACCTGACACATCTGTTCAGATGCAGACCTGCAGGAAGTTCCTGGAAAGAAATTTCTGTTTGTACTGTGAATTTGAATCCCTGAGTGGGAACCTGACAAAATTTTTGAGGTTTTTCTAACCACAATTTTACAAAAATTTTGCTGTCTTCTGAAACCCAGACACAGTGTGGGAAATGAAAGGGCCATGAAACCCTGGGATATGAAGAAATACTAATAAAAAGTGATTGTACTGAATGGTTCAGGTTTTTGATTTCCAGAATTAGCCATGCCAGCCTTTACATTGACTTGGGCTTGGTTCTGAGGTACAAGTTGTTTATCATAATGCCAAAGCCCAGATTATTGTAATTACTGTTATCAGTGTAAAACTTGTGTTCACTCTTCTAACTTTGCTTGGAGGAAGCCTCAAATGAGTTGAAGTTCTGGTCTGAAGTCACGGTCATGCCTGGATACGAAGAGCCTCTGCTTGTATTTGTTCAGAAAAAAAGTCTACTGACTGGTGAGTGATACAGCAAAAAGGTGGTATTTAAGGCATTATTCTGATTGAACAGTTTTATAAAATATTATCTTGTCAGGGGTGTCAGATTTTGTAAATTTTTCTTCTGTACTAATTTGAAAACAAACCAGTGGGAGGCTCCAAATCAGAATAACAATTGAATAGAAAAATTAAAATAAAGGCAGAAAAACACTGTCTTAAACTGACAGAGTTAGGATACAAGCTGACACCCTGTGGGTCAGGGTGTTGGTAGCAGTCTGATTCAATGGTGGTTACAGTCCTCCTGCAGTGACGGATGTGGTTGTGTTGAAGCAGCGATCCTGCAGAAGGGTCTGCTCTTCCTCTGAAGGTCCAGTGGTGGTTATGGAGCTCTTGTGCGCAGGGAATGCAGTGGGAAAAGGCTGCTGTGGTGTTCCAGGGTCAGATTTAGGAATGCTTGGCTCCTTCCCCTGGGTGGAGCATCTCCCAGTGGGATGACAGAATTTGATCAGCCATGCAGTGAGATTTGATGGCCCATTAGTGGAGACAGACCCCAGAGTTATCAGGGATGAGTCATGGAGGAGATAAGGAACACTGCCCCACCTGTTCTAGCAGCTTATGAAGGTGGTAATGGAATACATACTTTTGGTTACATCCTCTGTATCTAAACTGTAATCTAATTGTAATCTAAGACATCTTCACATCAGAAATCCTTGCTTTTGGGATTTCTTATTTCCATTTTGCCCTTCCAATCCAGTTGAGAGGGCAAGAGCAAAAGCTGTGCTTGGGGAGGGTCAGGTTGGACACCAGGAAGAATTTCCCCATGGAAAGGGTGGTCAGACATTGGTAGGGGCTGCCCAGGGAGGTTTGGAATGCCCAACCCTGGAGGTGCCCAAGGAAGGGCTGGAGGTGGCACTCAGAGCTCTGGGCTGGGGACAAGGTGGGCATCAGGCACAGCGTGGACTCAATGACCTTGGACATCTTTTCCAACCTAATGATTCCATTTTCCAGGATGATTATCTTTTCCAAGTTTCCGCATTGGTGCTTGTAGAGGATCTCTCCCAGAGCCTTTCAAAGGAACCAGGGAGAGGAAGCTGCTCTGGGGCAGACCTGTGTGGAGCCACCCACGAATCCCTGCTGTGATACTGGTGGTGGCTCTGCTGCCTGGGAACAGCACATGGGGCTGCCCCAAGGGGCTCTGTGGCTCATTTTTGCTCAAGTTTTGAACACCCAAATCCACAACCCCCGGTGGAACTGCTGAGGGCTTGCATGACAGCACCTTTGCCTTTTCATTTAGCCTCAGACCTGATGTAATCTCCATTCTAGCAAGGAGGTGTGTTCTGAAATTAAAACAAGCTGGTGATAAGTTTAGAAGGGTGATAAGTTTAATAGGATTCATGAGTTTAATCTCTCCTGGCAAACTGAATTCACCATGATAGTGAAAGAGAGGCGTTACCAGGCAATTAAATTGTTTTGGGTTCCACACAAGGTCTTTAATGGATGCCTGATACTGTGTTTTAATACTAGATGATACAATTATTTCCCTTCAAAAACTTTCTAAAAGAAGGAAACAAGAAAATATCTTTAAGCCTAAAAATATTATTTATATGTTCATTAAAAATTATTGGAAAAATGCTAGAGAGCATATTGTTAACTCCACTTTTTAAATGAGAAGTCTTGTTCATTGGAAGACGAAGTCTTCATTTTTCCATTGAAAATCAAAGAGGGTTTTCCACACTGGATTAAAGAGGCTTCTGGTTTTAGAAGGCCTTGCTGAAGCATTTAAAATATATTGGTTAAAAGCAAGGAGCTGGCTCTGAGCCTCCAGCTCCAACATCTGTTGAAGAATGAACAGAATAAAAAAAGCATAATCACATGAACAAAGAAGGAGATAGGATTCTTGAATTGCTGAATGGGACTTTCTGGTACTACAGTCAGCACAGGAACATTTGAACAGTCCCCAGCAGTAAATTCAGCAGTGGAGCTAACATCTGTATTCTTTTATCTGCTCTCAGATTGCAGGGAGCTCCCATGTGCTGGGTACGGCCTCACTGCCGCATGGCTGGGGCTGTGTTTGCTTCTGATAGCCTTGTTCCCAGCCCTGCAGGAGAGGGGCAGGACAAACACCTGCACCCTGGGGAGCTCACAGAGCACACAGGGCTGGGGCTGCTGGGGTGTGGGTCTGCACCAGCCTCTGGTGCTCACCTGAGCAGCTCCTCTGAAAAGGATCCTGCTCTCAGTAATGTCAGAGGCTCCTGTTAGAGCTGCTCATAGACACAGATCTTTGTGCTCAGCAACACAGAGAGAAGAGCACAAGTGTGGGCTGAAAAGCACCACATTCTGTGATGAGAGAGCTGCAGGTATGTCAGGCTGTAAGGGGGAGAGCAAGGGTGATGGCCCCCAATGTCTTCAGTAACCTCCTGAAATGTCAGTGGTGTACAGAGCCACAGCAGAGCCAAGGAACATCCTGCAGCTCCTCCGAAGGGACAGCTCCCATCCCAGCATCTGGGACAGGGACAGGACCCAGGGAGGGCTGGAGCTGGGCCAGGGCAGGCTCAGGTTGGATTTCAGGAAAGGTTCTTCCCCCAGAGGGTGCTGGGCACTGCCCAGGCTCCCCAGGGAATGGGCACGGCCCCGAGGCTGCCAGAGCTCCAGGAGCTCCAGGGATGGCCAGGATGGGATTGTTGGGGTGTCTGGGCAGGGATAGGGGCAGCACTGGATAATCCTCATGGGTCCCTTCCCACTCAGGACATTCCATGATTCTACTGCTGTTTATGTGCTCTTAAGAGAAAGAACTTTACATGATTTTCTTCTGTTTCTTCTTTAATCTCCAGGGAGACACATCAATGTCCTGTATCCACAGTGTATCATAATTTACTGTAACACATCAGATTCATCTTCTGGAGTCTGTATAGAGAAATATTTTAGGAGACTGAGGAAGTTGCACTTGTTTTTTTCTTCTCCACAAGTGTTTCTTTGGCCTCTGGAGAGGATGCTTCCTTGGTTGAAAAAGAGACATTCTTTGGATGTATTTGGATAATGTTCATTGCATAGACTCTGTGACTTGCTTGTGAATGAAAATTAATCTCCTTCTTAAGAGGGTATATAGACAAGGGGAAGCTTGAGAGATTGTTACATCCTGTTTGAGGATATATCAAGTGAATAGAGCATAATGATACATTTCTATCTGTCATTAGCATATTATACCTGTATAGAGACTTAAAAACCTAGTGCTTCATTAGTGAAGGGCATGTGCATGTTTGCTGTAATGCTTCAAACTGTCACTTTGGGCTCTGCTTAAAAGGACAAATTAGGCATGGGTTTGACTGAAGGCAGCTGAATGTATTGCTCATAAAATCTGGTGTATTAATTTGTCTCTCAGAGAATCATCCAGGGGTGCAGCTCCTGTTTTGAGGCCTCAGGCACACACCTGAGCTGTGGACAGAAAAAGCAGGATGTATCTCTGTTTGCTCAGAGGGGCTTCTTGGCTCCATGAATCAACAGAGGCTTTCTCTTAAGTAAACTGAGGATGTGAACCTTTGGATAAATGGCCAGATTTATGCCTCTGTCTGTGAAAAAATAACAGGGACAGCCATAACCTTTGTCTTGTGCTCCATTGTTTGTCTTTCTGGTGGTACTGTCAAACCACACTGACGAAAACCACCAAATTAAGAATTGCTCAAAATGCATTTGGTAAATGTTGAGGCTGTCTTGGGTATTCTGCCCTCTTTCCCAATACCAAACTGAAATAATAATTAGCATCTCCAATTCTGCCTTCCTCTCATAATTAAGGGTTTGCATAGTTGGGAATCCACAATTGTTGGGAAAGCAGCCTTTGGAATCCCTCAGGATTTCTTTTCCATTTTAAAATCATAAACAATGTTGGTGTTGACCTACATAGCCTCTGATTTTTCTTTTTTTAACCTGAATTGCTGCAAAGGCTACTAATTACAGCATACTCAAAAGTAAATTACCAAGCCATCAGTAAAAATTACATTAAAAGCAGCATTATTTCCTATAACATTAATAAGCCCTTTTCGGGTGTGATTTATTTTTGCAACAATTACTGTACAGTCTCCTGGAAGATGTATTTCTGTGTAGTTAATATAATATACATGTATGCAATTTTCCATTTTAGTGCCTATGGATTGCTTCATTTTTCATCTGTATTAGGCTATTCTTATAATTTCCTCTGGGCTTTCAGGAATGGCAGACATCAAGGGAAAATTGGAGTGCTAAATCCTGTGGGAAATGCAAAAAAGCAAATAGATCAGAGTCGAATGGAAAGGACTGAGTTCAAGTGCACTTGCATCATGAGAATTTAAACTGCCTTCCAACCTTTTAGAGATCTGAAAGTATTTTATTGAAGGAACTTTGCTTTTATGTATTTTACTGGGAAATGAATTGTAATTGTGAGCCAGGTCCTTGTGCATGTAAGAGAAGTGTGTCCATTCTGCTCTGTTTGACAGCCTCCAAGCTGACAAGGTGAAGATGAATGTGTTTTGCTCTCAGCTGTATCATTTGAAAATCATTTGAAAACTTAGGTACAAGTTACAGTAGCTCAGGAAGTTTTATATAATGCAAAAATTAGTTCTCGAAATTCAGATTTGCTACTTCAAATATCCAGGGTTGCAAGTCACACTGATATCAAAATATAAGAGAAGGTAAATTCACTTTTATCCAGCACATGTGAACTGAGAAGCACCTGGTTTAGTTCAAATCAAGAATGTGTACAATTTGAGTGAGTCCAGAGGAGGCCACGAAGGTGATCAGAGGCTGGAGCCCCTCTGCTGTGGAGACAGGCTGAGGGAATGGGGATCCTGGAGAGGACAAGGCTCTGGGGTCACCTCTTTGGGGCAGTTCAGGACCTGAAGGGGCTCTAAGAGAGCTGGAGAGAGGCTTTAAAAAGGGCATGGAGGGAAAGGGCAAGGAGAGTGGCATCAAACTGAAGGACAGCAGGGTTAGATGGGATATTGGGCAGGAATTGTTCCCTGGCAGGGTGGGCAGGCCCTGGCACAGGGTGCCCAGAGCAGCTGTGACTGCCCCTGGATCCCTGGCAGTGCCCAAGGCCAGGCTGGATGGGGTTTGGAGCACCCTGGGACAGTGGGAGGTGTCCCTGCTATGGCAGGAGTGGGGTGGGATGATCTCTGAGGTCCCTTCCCACCCACACTATTCCATGGACTGCAGTCCTGGTCCCTGTGGTGAATTGTTCCCCTTGGCTGTTCCTGTGGGGCTGTGCTTGCAGGGACAGGCTCTGTCTTCAGTCAGTGTTAATTACAGACGTGAATTTATCTTCACAACTCTCAGTGAGATAATTAAATATCATCTTATTAAATAGCCTGAGTGCTGCAGTACCTGTTTATAATACAGACTGGGATAATGGAGTTAATTTACGTTCCACTGGCAGAGGTAGCTATAACTTTTTGCTGGTTTAATGGTTACTTGTGCTTTTACAACCACTTGACAGAGAGAATCAGGAACAGGATTTGGCTGCAATTGCAGAGTGCAGGAACAAAATTGGAGCAAAGGAGCTGACACACAATCTTCTAAGACCACATTATTCTGCTGAAATCAAAGGTGTTGAGCAGGGACATGGATGAGAGAACTCCCAACCAAATTCATTCAGAGTTCAAGTTAAATTTCCACCCTAAGCCATGTCACTTAATCCAGTCTGTACCTAGTTGGGGGAGAAATATTACATGGGATGGTTCACCCAAACCATTTTAGAAAGTGTCCAGACTGGGGTGAGTGAGAGTCAGAGATAAATCCAGTCTGTCCACGTCCAGCTGGGCACCTCTGTGAACTCCTGGAGTTTCGTTACAGAAAAATGGTAGATTTTGAATGGGTAAACTGATCCACTTGTAAGGAATATCAGATTTTCAGAGGTGCCCATGTGAAGAATTACCAGATCCCTACTTATCCTTCTTGGAGGGTTTTGCACACCTGGCCTCTTTAGCCTACAGTGCTGGGAGATGTAACTGTTCCACAGTGCAAGTTCCCTGGACAAGTTCCTGTGTAAGTTCCCTGGACAAAGTCTTGTGCCTTTGTCATTTTGTGCATTGCTTTTCTTAGTGCATAGAGCAAAACACTGTAAAAAGGTGTTTCCTTGTGAACATTTATTTGGAGATTATATTTATGCCCTTCCAGAAAGTTCAGGTTTAAACATGGGGTCAAAATCAGATATTGAGCAAATACAAAATTTACAAGTCCAGCTTTTTGCTTTGAATGGATTGAAAACTCTTGATTGAATTCTGTTCTCTGCTCATGATTTGGCACTCAGTGCTTTCTACCTTTGCCAAAACTCTTCCACTAGCACTTCAAATTCATGTGGGTCTTCCAAGGCCACCGTCTTGAGGAGGCAAAAAGACTTCTAGCATTGACACCTTTCACCTGAAAAGGAAAAAATGCAATCTTTTTTGTTGTGGGCTTTTCTTGTGTGAAAGATCCTTTTCTGCCTTGATCACCCCCAGGCCCTGCAGATTCTCTAGCAGACTACTACCTCAGCCATTTGTCATAAAGGGTTTATTGTCAGATGTTACAGCTTTTGCAAGCTGCTCCTCCAAAATGGCTTTTTTTTTTGTAAAACAAAAACCAACCAACCAAACAAACAAACAAACCAAACAAACAAAAAAAAAACAACCAAAAAACCCCCAAAAAAACAACCTGGTTTGTAGTGGCTGTACAGTCAGCCTGCTGGACTAGTACAGGTGTTCTTTATTTGAGGTACAGCTTGACCCTGAAGCCTCAGTGTGGTGTCTTTACATAACCTTTCTGCCAT
Organism: Onychostruthus taczanowskii; assembly: GCF_017590055.1. Taxonomy (NCBI): domain Eukaryota; kingdom Metazoa; phylum Chordata; class Aves; order Passeriformes; family Passeridae; genus Onychostruthus; species Onychostruthus taczanowskii. Next base: position 1,269,307 of record NW_024506552.1, on the reverse strand, counting down.
CTGCAAGGAGCTTGCTCTTTGCATTTCTGAGGGTGTTTTTTTGAGCTTACTTTGAGTTGTTCTTGATTGCAGCACAAGTCTCTTTTCTGTTAATCCAGGGTGGACCTTAAACACCAAGGGATCTGCAGGAAGAACTCAGACCTCAGTGCTGGCCAGGGCCCCAGCAAGAGTTGCTTTTCCTGTGCTTCCCTAATTAGGAATATTCCTAATAAATATTTCTTCTTAGTGGAATAATCATTAGTGATATGGAAAAATCAGTCCTGGCATTATGCTGTTAAATATGACATTTACTTGATGCACATGAGGACACTGGATTCACTCTTTACAGCTGCAGTTTTTGCTCCTGTGTTTTGTGGTCTTCCAGAGGCAGTTGGAAACATAAATCTGGTTTGTATTTCTCTTTTTGAGGCCTTGATGATGCTACTGCTGCCATATGTGCAAGAGTGAGTTTGTGCTGAGAGCTGCACTGGGACCAGGGGCTGCACAGCTCTTGGGGCAGTGTCTGTGCACAAGAGATTTCTGAGTCACTACACCTGAAACTCATCCTTCTTCCAGGTCTGTGCTTGTTAAAAGTGAGTTCATACACAATATCAAATGTCCTCAAGGAGAGGGATCTTTGCAGCTAAAACTGGGGGAGCACCTTCTGTATGTACCAGCTTTGAAATCCTGATCAAAACTCAGAATTCCTCACTCCTGGATCTGACTGTACCATGCCTGTGATGGAGGTGGCAGCTGACCCTTTTGGCTTGGCTGACTCTCCAGATGTTCCCCACTCTGCTGCAGAAGGTGCTCAGTGCTCAGACCTGGCTCCTGCTCCTGGGTGTGTCTCCTTGTCCCTGCCTGAGAGGCCATGAGGAGCTTCCTCATTTCATTTCCCTTCTGATTTTCAAGCAAGCCTCCCAGAGAATCACACATATGTCCTGTTTGCTGGGTTTTTTGGGTGTGATACAAGTAAGGAAGGGTTTTCTGCTGAGGAGGAGATAAGCTCAGAAGACGTGAGGATGAGAAAATCTAATTACCATTCTGCTGTTGCTCAGCATGACCTGTTTAACTTTCACTCACTTCCTCAAAGGTGACTGCAGGTAAGAACCATGAGTTGGTTACTTTACTGAGCAACTGGAGCTATCAAAGCCTAGCATCTTTATAGGCTACTGTTCTGTTTTATAGAGGGGAAAATATAAATTTTCTAAAAATTTAATATGTGGGACAAAATTGCTTAAGTAAATTTGCTAAGATAAGGCTGGAGTGTTTTAGTGATGAGTTTGGAAGGAGAACTAAAGAGGAGGGTGAGACACAGAAATCTGAGCAGGCAAACTGAGCCTTGTCTGAGCTGATGCTGCTCTCAGGAATGCCAAGACTTTCTTTTAGCATATGGGAAGTTTTATAAGGACACAGACTGAGGCAAAAAGCCTCAATTCAAAGATCATCCATCTCTTCTAGTGCTAATAATTTCTTAGCTTTTATGTCTTGTGAATCTAAAAGCACTTTCACAGGAATTGGTATAAATTTTCCCCATTAGCCTGTCGTCACCTAATAGCTGATCCAGAAATTGGAGTGCTGGTTGTCAGTCTGGGGGAACAGTGGGCTCAGGGTCTGTGCCAGGCTCTGACTGACAGAGCTGGCAGGGTGGCATTGCTGTCACCTCTGCCTGTTCCTGGCATCTCAGGCCATTCCAGACTGGTGTTTATAGCACGGATCCTGATGGTCTCATGGTTCACCACACTGCCAGGGTGGTGGACAAGGAGGACAGCAGGTCTGGAGCTTTTCAGCCAGTTTGCTTGTTGGTTTTGGTCTGGGCAAGAGAGTGAGGAAGGCAGGTTTTGTGCCTTGGGAAAGCAGGACAGCCTGCTAGGTGATTGTCTCAGCACTGTTGTTGTCTTCCCGGGGTGTTGAGTGGAAAAATCTAGGTTTTTGGAGGTGTATTATTATTATTGTTGTTGTTATTATTATTTTTAGTCTCCTGAATCCATTGTTATAAGATAAATTCTTGTTAGAGGTCCTAAAGGTATTCAAGAAGTCTGTAAGAGAACCCCTGTAGCTACTCATGTGTGTCTGTGGCATGGGCTGGCTGGTTTGGAAGCAACGGAATATGACAGTCAGAAGCCAGTTAAAAACAAGTGATTTCAGTACAGGAGCTAATGTTCCAGTGACTCCAGGCTGATTAGCTGCCTGCTCTCCTGGATCAAATTACTTACCTGCAAGTAAATAATTTCTGAGCCCCCCCAAGCAGGCCCTGATGTTCTCAGAGGATTTGGGCAACATGAAGTCCTCACAGTGATCATGAAGAAGGAGGTGCTCTGTCTTCACCTGAGCAGCAGATAAACCTTCCCTCAGTTTGTGCAATAACAAAAATGTGTGTCATATCTGCTTTCCTTTTGTATCTTCTTATTCCAGTTGACAACAGGAGTCAGATGTGCCAGATGTGCTTAATCTGGAAGAGTGTCAGTGTTTTCTCTGCTTTCATATTTCCTGCCCTTTTAATATTCAGAGCTGCTGATCTGATTTCTCCTGGCCATACTTCTCTGTGTGGTTTTTTTTTCCTATTTCTGTTGTTGTGACTTTGGGTGTAGAACTGTATAAACTTGGTTTTTCCAGGAGGTACAATAATAAATGAAGTCTGGTAGGTGGCATGAAGGTGGAAATAACGTAGCAGGGAACATCCTGTCTGTGACTGTAGGGCACTCTGTGAAGGTCTGTGTTTATTTTAGAAGTGCCTTGGTTACTGCTAGCTTGCTTTTGCTTCTTCCACACTTAAAAAGCACACAAAGAATTTTCATGCAGTAAACAGAAAGGTGGCACTTTAATGCTTTAAATAGAGATTGGAAGAGAAACCATTTTTCCAAAATGAAAATATTGCATAATGACAATAATGGTGATAATATTTTTTCATCAGAAATAACACTTGAGATCACAATACTTCAATACTTTTGAGAGGAAAATCTTGTCATTTTAAATGTTGCATTGAAATTTTCCTTCTACATTTTATGCAAGAGCCTCAGTTTCCAGGTTGCTGGGAGGTAGAAGGCCTGGATAACGCCCTCTCCGCTCCTGGAATTTATTCTCTTTGTGCTGTTTTGGGTAAATCTCACATGTGAGTGAATCCACTCCTCAAACAGGTGTCAACCACACAGCTGCCTCAGCTGTGACTTTGCAGCAGCTTTGTGAAAGGGTGCAGAGACCTTTCCCAGGGCTGGGAAATGGGAATTGCAGTAGGGAGATGTTGGTTGCTGGCCTGACCAGAGTTTCAGCCTCACTGGTCTGTCTCCATGGTGATATCTGAGCTGTGGCTCGGCAGGCTTTGCTCTGGGCTGTTTTCTGGAAGGTCAAACTGAAGCTGATAGCCAAGCCATGAGCCTGGGGAGGTGGGGTGGGAGGCTGGGGCTGCTTCCAGTGGAAATGGGTCTGCCAGTTTGGGTGTGTTCTCAGGCAGCTACAGGGAGGTCAAGGCTCCTGCAGCAGAAGGGCACTGTGGAAAGCAGATCCTGGTACAGCAGATCCTCGTAACAGCTCCTTGGGAGGACTTGCCACTTCCTGATGTCTCTGGAAAGAAGAGGAGTCTCTTGTGCAGATGGGCTGACAGTTGCCTACAGACACGAGGCACAGGCAGAGGTGCCCTAAAAGAGCAGCCCCACAGAGGGTGTGGAGGATCCCAGCGGAGCTGCTTGGCTTGGGCAGGCTGAGCCAAACTCCCAGAGCAGTGAGGGAGCCTGAGGAGAGCTCCAGGCTTGCCCAAGGCAGCCTGGCCCAAACTGAAGTGCCACAGAACCCTCAGCAGTGCCACCTCCCATCACCCCTTCCACCAGAGCTTGCTCCTTCTCCTGGGCTTGGGAATAAGCCAGCAGGAAAAGGGAGAGTTTTATTTGTACCTCTCTGAACCTCTCCCCATGCTTAAACTGGTACAAAGGAATTGGGATCATGATGAATTGAGAGACTCACTTCTACTGAGGCTTAGCTATTTGTTTCTGAATGGAGGGGAGAGGATGGATTTTTGTGAACAACTTTCTGTTGTACTGGTTTATAATGAAGCAGAACTCCATATTTACATAAGGACAAGGAACTGGGATGTTTTAACAGTGGTATTTTGCTTGAAAACTATTTTTTCATGTTAATTACACATCTGCAGAGCAACTCTTGTATATGGCACTTGGTGTTACAGATGGCACAGGCTGGCCCCTGAGAACTCTGGTTTGAATCATTGTCCCTCTGTAATAGACTGTGAGCCAACCATGTGTGATATTCTTGACAAGGATAAACCCAGCTGGCTCATAGTAGCAGAAACCAACATTTATTTCAGTCAGTTATTGAGTGATAGTCCTTTCAGTGTTGCTCTTGTTGCCAAGTTTGCTTTCCAAAATCCCTAAGGACACTGCTGAATATTGTTGGGAGCAGTGATCTTTTCATACTCCTGCTTTTTGCCACCATCTCAGACTTACCTTTACTTTCCAAGTGTAAAACTGTTTTCTTCATCACTTAGCAAGAACATTTTGAGAGAATGAAAAAAACCCATTAAAAATAGGGGGGAAAAAAGTAAAATAAAGTAAAATAAAAAAGTAAAATAAATCTCTGAAGCTCTTCCTGACTGTTCTGGAGAAAGCTGCATTCCAGAGGTTGTGGGATGAGTATGTGAAAGGGAGAGCAGCTTGCTGCATGTGATATGTTGAGTTTGTTGTTTTTTAAAACAGCCAAAAGAAAGTACACGAGCAAGAATGTAGAATTTCAGCTCATGAGAACTGGAAACTGAAATGGCTCCAGGATCTGGGTCAAGAGGAAAACTTGGTGAACTTCTGCATAGAACAGATACTTCCCTAGAGCTACACAGTGCTTTTCACAAGTGCAAGAGACCCCAGCGTGTGCAGGGGCTCCAAGGAGAGCAGAGTGGGGTGAGTCAGCTCATGGGGCAGTGAAATGGGAGGGGACAGTGAGGGGACAGCAGCACGGCCTGGGCTGGGCCAGGAGGCCACTTGAGCCCTCGGTGGAGATCTTGGGCACAGGGCTCACCTCACCCCAGAAATTCTACAGACTTGACAAAAATGCTTTTTACAGTAACACAGAGAAATATCTCTTTTTAAAAGCATGAATTAAAATATGTAGGTAACAGAAAAATACAGAAATGGATATGAAATATATGAAACTTGGTTTGCCAATGAACTTGTTAAGTGTAGGCTTTGATTTTTGAACATAAGAACATTCGTACATTAAAGTTAGCTTAGTTTGAGTTTGTTGTTTTTTCCTCTTCCATTATTGCCTGGATTTTTGTTTTCCTTATTGACAGTCAGTGTCTCATTCATTCCTTCCTGTTGGACCTTCATGATCTGTGAGCACATTTGGCTTTCATTGTGCATGCAGAATTCCTGGTTATTGCATTTGAAACACATCCTGGATGGAGCCACTGGAAATGTAAACCAGGTGCTGAAAGCTGAATTGTAGATGGAATGTGTGAGGAGTCTCTGAGCCCAGGGACATAAATCCACCACCAAAGAGAAAGGAACAGGATTGCAGAGGTTATAATTGCAAATCCTTGCAGGCACAGCAAAACTGCAGAGGACAGGACAGGCAGGGTGATTTCCTCTTTATCCTTCTTTCCTGTTGAAGTCTTTGCTCTTTTCTTGATGTCTCCAGGAGCTGCTGTGTGTGAAGTTGATGTTGCCTGACTACCAAACTCCTGCATGGTGTAAATATTCCTTTCCCAGAGGGGAGCCCTGGGGCTGGGAGCAGAAAAGAGGGGGCAGCTGGGTGTGTGCTGAGCTGTCAGACACCCAGCCTGTCCCTCTGTCCCCAGACAGCTGCTGTGGCTGCCACACCTCCAGGGCCTGGGGGAAGGGGCATGTCTGACACCTGCACCCAGCTGGCTCCTCTGGGCTGTACTTCCCTAGGAAGGATTGATGTGGTGCACCCAAAATTATGACATTCTGGTCACTCTGAAGTTACTGGAATAGAGGAGATGGCCAAAGAGTAGCTAGGAAAGGAACAGGAGCTTGGGGGATTTGATTAATAAGGAAAATCACCCCAGGGTGTAGAGGGTGACTGAGAGAGGAATGGAACATAATCCACATAAATATTTGAAGAACAATATTCAAGACAGAATGGGGGTGGGGTGGTGAAACCAGATAGGCATGAAATAAATGCAAGGGGTGTGAAATAAATGCAAGGCAGGTGTCTGACAGCAAGAGGTTTCAGGCTGGGTAGTCAATACCTCAGAGGGACTCCTGACCAATGGCTTGTCTAAAACCTGAACCAAAGAGAGAAGGAATGACACATCCAGCAGGCAATCCTTTGTGGTGAGGCAGGAGGAGATGGAGTGGCTTAGATATTCCTGTCAGCACTCAGTGCTGACAACATGCCTGGTGCTCTGATGTTTCAAAGTTGAGGCATCATAAATGGGCACATGAAACTGAGCACTTTAGTGCATGGACCTTGTGGAAGGTAATAGCTGGAAAGTACAAATCCTGAGATTTCTGGAAAAACTGTTTCTGACTTCACCTTGAATTAAAGAAATGTACTCTTGTGATGTAGATTGGATTTTAAATTGTGAATTAGACAGCTGTGATTGTGTGTTAGGCTGTCCCAGTTCTTGCAGCTGTGGGAGGTGTGTGAGATGTCCCAAACCGTGCTGGAGGAGGAACCCTGTTCCCAGGTGTGCACAGGATAACAACACTTGTGTCTGTCAGCACACCTCATAAAAACCATCTTTTTAAGGCAACTCAAACAACTTCAGCATGCAGACCAGCAGGGTTGGAGGGATTGAAGCAGAGTTATCTGGCACTGTATCACTGCTCTCGAGGGTTCTCTGCTCCTGGCTGGGGAGTGAAGGCTCCTGCTGCCCTGGAGAGCCACAGCTCTGCTCTGCCCTCCTTAATTACCTCTCAGTTAATTCATGTTATCAGGCAACCTACAATGGACTGGAGACTCAGGTCTCTGTGACAGGTCTCTATATTACAACGTTTCTCACTTGTCTGGAATTCTCTGCAGGAGCACATCCCAGTAGATCTATATAACTGTCTTCTATATTTAGTATAAATTCAATATTGTCAGCAAGAAAGATCACTTACAGCACTCCCATTGTATTTTAGTTTTAGTGAAGCCATTACTGGAGCCATGTCTTTTATTTATATTAACATGTTGTTAACTGTAAGCTCATAAAGATGTAAAGTGCATGAAATCAATTAGGTACAGATTTAAGGAGTGGACATAAAGGAAATTTTCTGATTTACCTTCCCATTTGTTGAATATAGACCTTGCATTACTTTGAACATGAAAGGAATCAATTGACTCGATTTAATTCCCTTAATTAATTTCTGTTATCGTTTTCCTTGCCTCTTTACTTCCATTTAAAACTACCTGGATCCCAGTTAGAAAATTCCCTGGAGTCATAACAATTTGAAATTAGAAGGTTTATTTAAAAATATCATTTGGGCTCTAAAAGCTTATTAGTTAACAATTGTGTTCCAAGGTAATCTTCAACTTCACATAAGGGTTTAAATTTTGAAAAATATTTTTGCTTTTATAATGTTTTCTTTGGTTTTTTAAATTAATTTGTAACTGGAGAATTGTGGAAAGCCTCTTTCTCAGTAGAGAGAATTTTCTAAACAGGCCCAAGCCCATGGTGTGGTTTTTTTTAGCAAGGGAAAAGCCTATCAACTAATTTTATGCAGTATTTTGTCTAAAATACTGAGACCTCTGTATATAAATGCTAATCAAATTAGATTTAGTAGGGATATAGTTTTTCAGTGCTGTCTACTTGTAAACCAGATTTCCATAATATGTTTTTGATGTCAAAATCTGCTGCTGAACTGCAGAACCTCAGGATTGCAAATAGCAGCAACCACCAAGCTCTGGGAAACCTCTTGGGTGGGCTTTGGTTGGTCAGGTTGGGCTTTGTGCTGGTGATGGACACTGCAAAAATTTGGTAACTTTAGTGACAAAAGAAGTGTAAATGAATCAATAAATGATCTGGAGGTCAGCCCTGTGAGTTGTGAGATGCTGCTGCTGTGCTGCTCCAGTTTGGGTTTGGATGTAACTCCAGCAGGCTGGGCTGTGCTGCTGGGTGATTAATTAACCTCTTACCCATTACCAGGAGCTAATGAGCAGAGCTTGGCCAGTCTGGTGTCCTGGGGCTTTTACCCCTGCTGCCCTCGGGTTCCTGCAGTCCCAAGGTCCCCCATTTTCCCACGTGGTGGTGCTCACTTTGGGGAGCCCTGCCCTGCCACTCCTGCTGGGACCTTGGTCACCTTTGGAGCCAGGCTCTGCTCCAGGCCCAGCAGTGGCACCAGAGCCACGGGCAGGGACGGAGCCCAGGAACTGCCCCTGCACAGGAGGCAGAACTTCTGCCCTGGGCACTGCCCAGCCCTGAACAGGCTGCCCAGGGAGGGGCTGGAGTCTCCCTCAGCGGGGATACTGCAGAGCCCTCTGGGCACAATGCTGTGCCCTGTGCTCTGGGATGGCCCTGCCTGAGCAGGGAGGTGGCGCCAGGGACCTCTGGGCTCCCTTCCAGCCTGGCCCAGCCTGGCATTCCATTTCTTTCAGGTTCCTGCCCAGAATCATTTTGTGTCTCCCCAGATGAAGTCTCTTGGTCCCTGTGGAAGGAGCTTTGCTGTTGGCTGAGCAGAGCTGGGCACTTTTCCAGCTGTCCACTCCTCTGGGCTCTGTGGCCTTGGCATGGAGTGAGGGTCAGGCCAGTGGGACTTGGAGCTGTCAGGAACCTTTTAGTAAAATCCTGGAAAACGTGGATCTCTGATGCATTGGATACTCTTCCTGAATCCCAGAGTATCTGTGCAATGTCTGAATTTGGGATGTGAACACTTGGTTCCACAGGCTTCACTGGAAGTGTTGGATTTAGTAAATGCTTCAGTGATGAGTTAAGGGATTGGAAACTGGGAAACCTGAACAGTCCAGCACTGAACCTCCAAGGCAGCTGGCAGTCCTACACCACATAAGGGTCGAGTTTTACAATTAAAGCCTCAAATGCTCATGAATAATGTATGTGGTCAAATCAGTTAATCACAGAAAGGGAATGGGCTGTGTGCTACCCTTTAATGTTCATTGTTGGGAAACAGGAGGGGAAGAGGCCACTTCTGTTCATTCTTTGAGAGGAACAGGCAGCAGCAGCAGCTGGAGTTGGCTGGGGCGGAGGCTTGTGCTCTGAGATCACTCTGGAAAACAGAATTAGTGATGGATCAAAGTTGTAAAGTTGTCAGCTGACCTATGCTTGTGTCACCAAGCACTTGGAAGGGAAGTGCTTTCAAATGTGTCTGTAAATGCTCATCATCTAATGAGACAGAAGAAAGAGTCATTCTTCAGGGAAAGAATTGACTGAATGGAAAACAGCAGCTATGCCCCAGCCCTTGACTCCCAGCACTTGGCCAGAAAAAGAAGGGTTTTTAAAAACCACTGGGGGATATGTGTTGGTGGGCTTAGATGCCATGCCTGGGATGATCAGTTTTTGGTCCCCTGGGGCTCTGTTCTGGGTGAACTCTTCAGATGCTACAATAGTAGCAGATTTAAGTGGGGGTTTTGTGCGTGTTTGGGGGATTTTGTATTTTTGGCTTTTGAAACAAAGTGGATTAGTGGGGCTTCCTTCTGGGAACAATTTTCTAGGTAGGTCTTCTTTAAGCTGTAATTACTCCTGGGGCCAGCTGAAAGTGAGGAACCCTGCAGCTGGGGATGTTGTCTCCCATTACAGCTGGAGGCAGGGAAGTCTTTAGGGATTAAGAGAAAAATCCCACCAGGCCCTTGCTGCATCTTACAAAACCAGGCTTTAAGTGACTTTCTCAGTTTATGACTGGAAGTCCCTTGGCACAGCAGAGTTGTCATGGATACTCCAACTCCAGGACACTAAAGCCCATCATTCATTACATTTATGAAATCTCCAGCCCTTTTCAATCTGCTCTCAGTACCATTGCAAACCTACATCAAAGCAGATGGTGCAGAGCTGCAGGAGTAACCTCTTTACCTCCTCGGGCTTGGAGAGGGCTCTGCTGCTCAAAAAGCTCCAACAGTGCCAATAAAGTCATCACCTGAGCACCACTGGGGTAGCCTTTAATGTAAATAAAAGTACAATTTGTCATGGTTTCACTAGAGAGCTCTCACAGCTATGGATGTGGGGCTGCCTTTTGCAGCCCAGAGCCTTCTGTGCTCCCTTAATCGAGGTGAGCTATTTTGGATCCATGACATCAGTCAGTGAGCACAGACCTGCTGACCCACAGCTGCTTGGCAGATTTTGGAAGCTGGGCCAAGTGCTGGGATAAAAGGGGACTCAATTATTTCTTTCTTTACAATGATGTAGGGAGAAATGTTCTTCATGTTCAAGTTGCAAACTGGAGAGCATAAGGAAAAATTGAAAATAAGAGGCATTATGAACCTGCCTTGGCTTTGGAGTGGGTCTGGATTTCAGTTTGTCAGACTTGCCCTTATTTCCCTGTTTAATTGGCAATTAGTGCAATAGATCTCTGTGTACCCCTTTAGAATTAATTTCAGCTGGCTGCTGGCAGATCACAAGGAGGAGCCAGGTGAAGAGAGGTTGAGTCTTGAAAGGCAACTTCTTCCATGTTTCCTTAATTATTCCTTTGAGGAGCTGCCAGCAACAACAATGCCTTTGTTATTGCTTTATTGAACAGATGTAGGGAAACAAATACATTATTTTTAGAAAACTTAGCTTTTGGGCCTTGTTCTAATAAATTATTTCAATTGACGTAAATGAGTAAGCTGTCAAGTGCAGTATTCACATGATTCCCCCTTTCAGTGCTAAAAATAATGAATTGTAACTTTTGTGGAGCATGCCAGTGATGCTCTGTTGGCTGGAGGGAGGCAGTCAGTGAAGGGCTGCCTGAAGAGCTGGGAGCTGGTGGTGCCAAAGGCTCCTGGCTGCAGCAGTGGGTGACAATCTGTGACTGAGGGAGCTGTGCCCTGCCCGGGCACCGTGTGCCACTCCACGGAGAAATCCAGCCCTGCCCCTCCTGGATGGCTCCTGAGGCATCTCCAGCTGCCAGGAAGTATTTGATAAGCACAAAGAGTGCTCATCTGCCTTTCTCTGGAGCCAGAGGAGACTTTGAGTGGCTGCTAAGGCAGGTCCCACCCCACGGGCTTAGCCCCTGTCCCGGGGCAGTCAGGACATGGGACAGACAGGGACGGTTATCCTGCAGGAGAGCTGAGCCCCGAGCTGCGCAGGGAGGGTTATCCTGCAGGAGAGCTGAGCCCCGAGCTGCGCAGGGAGGGTTATCCTGCAGCAGAGCTGAGCCCCGAGCTGCACAGGGAGGGTTATCCTGCAGGAGAGCTGAGCCCCGAGCTGCACAGGGAGGGTTATCCTGCAGGAGAGCTGAGCTGCACAGGGCCATCCTGCTGCGGAGGGGAGGGAAGCACAAGGAGGGATCACTGCCCGTGCTTGGTGACAGCACAAAGCACACCAGTGCCCCAAGACAGGCTGTGGGCACAGGAGGCTGCAGCCTTCTCTCCCTCCATCCTCAGTGCTGGCCAGGGACCCCAGGGACAGCCAGGAAACCCAGGGCCACCATGTGCTGCAGAAACCAGTGAGAACAAACACAGCCTCCTCCAGGGCTGTGCAGGGAGGTCTCATGCAGGGCCTGTGAGAAATATATTTTTTTTGTGCCCTCACTGTGCCTTTGCTCTGTCCATGCAGTGCAGGTGTGCACTCCCTTAGTTCTGGTTTTGTCCCATTTTCCAGCTGTTCATGGTGTTTTATTCTACACTTTGCTTCACCTCTTATGCAGAACTTTTTTCTGATCTATTTATTTCAAGTGAAGCTACAATACAATAACTGGAGAGAATTAAACTGGAGAAAACTTTCTCTTCCAAAAAAAAAAAAAAAAAAAAAAAAAGTCTTGGTGGTTTTAAACTGTAAGTGCAGGAATAAACACAGGAAGTTAGCATTTCTTTGGATCAATGACTGAATTGAAATTGGATGAATCATTGATTTTTATTTTTTTTTTTGTGCAGCAGAGATGTACTAAATTGCATCAAGAAATGCCATAACTTGGAAGTAAGGGGTTTGTGTGTGCGCTTATGGAAAATGGTCTGTGTTAATCAGGATAAGAGTAATAAACACTGAAAGCCATACATCCTACCAGGAGAGATGACAACCTGTAAAAAGAGAGAGGTAATTTGTAGGCCCTGCTATAAACCTGCTTTGGTGTTTGGTGGGACCACTGAGGCTAGCAGAGGCAGGGCAGTGTGGCTCTCAGGGATGAGGTTCTCAAGGACTTGGTGCAGATGTTGGCAGTGTCCATGGGAATGAACCAGGGCAGGGATGCAATAGCCTTTTGTGCAGCAAGAGGAACCTTTCCAACAGCAGTAACTTCATTAAATAGTTGTGTGGTTTGAGATGTTGAGAGGCTGCAGCTTTATTTATGTGTTTATTTATTTATTTACTTAAACATCCAGGAGAAACAGTAAAACCATCCTTGTGAGGGGGATGGGGAAGTGATTATGGTAAATCTACACTTCAGTGGCTCTCCAGTCATTAACTGCAGCCTCAGGTACACTAACCTTGCAAGGAGAATAAATCAAAAATGCTTAAAAGGTTTAGCTACAACCCCCACCCAGCAACACCCACCTTCATCATAGTTAAAACATCAAAAACGAAAGAAGCCTTGATAATAATGAAGTTTGGGAACTCAAGAAATTACAGAGGTCACTTCAGATCCCATGGCCCCTGAGCAAAACCATTTCAAGGCATTTTACTTTTCTGACCTTCTTTGTACATATTTGAAAGCCACAGCTTTTTACCTAAAGTGCTCTAAAGAAGATTAAACAGCTTTTTAACATCTGCTGTGTTCAGTGTGTAGGAAGAGCTCTCGGTTGCTAGCAAGATAGATGGGGTTTTATGTGATTTGGAAAAGGTGTTTAAACATACTTTGATTTATGTTTTTGCATTCTGTTACACTCTGAGAAGGGGTAAAGAAATACCTTGCTTTAATTTGGTGATTTTCATTCAGGAGCAAGAAATGCTTTAAAAACAAAGCACACCCAGATCTAGAGGTCAGTTCTGTTGCAGGCGTAAAATGCAGCAGCTGTTTAACAGCAAGAGGTGACTGTGTGTAATGATGTGGTGCAGAAATGCAGAGTACAAGGGGAGCCTGGGAGAAGATGGGGGATAAAAATACAGACTGGCTTGAAAGAGCAACTGATATTTAAAAATTGTGGGACGAATGAGAGATTTGGCAAATGCGGTATAAGGAATCTGCCTTTCTTATTTTAGATGAAATATCTGTGGTTTTATAGGGTCATATCCTGCTTGCTGTGGTTAATCAGAGAGGACAGAGCTACTCTGAGGATGTCAGGACCTGGAATGTCCATCCCTGTCTCCATGTGGGGCTGACTGGGGTTACTGACCTGGGAAAGGTGTTAGAACTGGAAAGATGTGAGACTTTGAACTGGACCAGATGTGAGAGATGCCCCAGAGCTCTGGGGGCCAGGCTGCCCTGGGGGCCGAGGGAAAGGCTCCTGGAGGAGCTGGGGGTGCAGCTGAGGGGTCTGTGCTATGGTTGAGACTGAGACAATACAAAGCAACACACGCCTTTTCAGAAGGCTTCAAACTGGTTTTATTCCAGCATGCATGCTTTTTGTACATTCTCACAAGGCTCATAAATTTACACTTACTCATTGGTCACGAGAGACAAGCAAAGTGCTCATTGGAACAGGCAGTTGCAGGTTTCTTATTTATCCTTCTATCTTTCTTGGCTTCTATGTCAATGACCTTGGTAGGAAATTTTTTCAGGGGTAAACATGGATCCTCTCATCAAACTTCTCTCACAGAAGTCACTGTAAAACCTCTCCCACGGGTCTGCACCTCAGGGACAGAGAGTCATCTCACTGACACTCACATCTGCACGAGGGCATCCTCAAGTCACAAATACCCTGTCCTGAGGTGCTGGCTGCTTCCCAAGAACTCTCAGCAGAGGCTCCTCTTGGAAAAGGTCTCAATGAAGCACAGCTGCACCTCAGACCTGGGGGAATTGTGAATACTCAGTCTGTGAGTGTTAACAGGATGTTCCTGGAGAAAATACCACACACAGGGCAGGTAAAAAGGACTGGGCAGAGTCCAGAACTACAATTCTCTGCCTCATATTTTTATTTTTCTAGGCTGTTGTCATTTTTACTTTTTGTTTTGTTTTGGTTTTTTTTGTTGTTGCTTTTGGGTTTTGTTGTTTTTTTGTTTTGTTTTGTTTTGTTTTTTTTTGTTGGTTTTTTTTTTTTGTTGTTTTTTTGTTCTTTATTTATTTGGTTTCACATTTGGTTCTTTATATTTTTGGTTCTTTACTCAGTAGAATGCACCTGGCTACTCGTGACATTTGGAGTCCTCCTGGAAGCTCCCTGCAGCTGCCAGGTGATCCTTACCCTGAATGTCTCCCCTAAAACAGAGCTCCCAGCACAGTGTTGACCTTTTTGGGTGGCTTTGGCTCAGATCCAGTGGAGGAATGGAGCCAGCAGCAGTTTCCAGCCTTAGGTGGGTTTTTTTGGTGGTTTTTTTCTCTCCAGGGACTCTCATTCCAAGCACACATCTGAATCCAGGAATGTGGATGGGACTGTGCCACGACCCTGACACACAGGGGGCCAGGGCCTGTTCTGCTCTGGTTTTTTTTTCTTTTTTTGTACTACTGCCTTTGTATTTTTAATTTTCCTAGTAAAGAACTGTTATTCCTACTCCCATATCTTTGCCTGAGAGCCCCTTAATTTCAAAATCATAATAATTCAGAGGGAGGGGGTTTACATTTTCCATTTCAAGGGAGGCTCCTGCCTTCCTTAGCAGAGACCTGTCTTTTCCAACCAAGACATTTGCTCAGCCTGTGAGCTCCCCAGGGATCATCTCTTAGGACAGAGCAGCAGCAAATGTGGAATGGGAATGGTGTTTGCAGTCTGCTCTGCTGCTGCCAGCAATGCAGTGCTCTGCATTCAGCCATGCCTTGATGTTCTCATAAATTCCCTCTTGGGGTTTGCACCCCATGAATCCATGCTTTCTGCTTGGAACAGCCTCACGGTGAAATATGGAGAAGCTCCTTTGGAGAAGTAACTGTGGATTTTTGAACTTCAGATGAAAAGCCAGGTGCTGAATCTCTTATTTATCAGAATTTCCCTTGACATTAATAAGAGATGGTGCTGTGCTCAGGATGCAGAGATTCAGCCTCAGGTTTCTGGAACTCACATTTTATGTTGCCTTATCCACATTGGCTTGCATGAGTTAATTAGCCTATACAGAGCATCAATTTTTCTTCATTTTATATTTAGATGCTTTGCTCAGAGCTCCTCTGCTGAGATGAAGGAATTTCATGTTGTCAGTTTATTCCAGCAATGAGTCTAAAACTGAAGTTGAGCAGAGCTTGTTTGATGTCTGGGCTCTGATAAAAGCATCTGTAACTTCCAGCTGTGGCTCTGTGAGCTTCTGGTGAGGAGCAGAAGGCCCTGTCCAGATGCCTTTGTATTCCACAGAGTCTGGGACGGGTTCAATGGATGGAATTTTGAGTGAAGGCCTGAACCTGGAACATTCTGGGGTGAATTTCAGTAGCTGAATGAGGCTTCCAAGAAGGAAGGAGACTTTTACAAGTGTCTGTGGTGCCAGGACAGGGGGAATGGCTCCCACTGCCAGAGGGCAGGGATGGATGGGATATTGGGAATTAGGAATTGTTCCCTGGGAGGGTGGGCAGGCCCTGGCACAGGGTGCCCAGAGCAGCTGTGGCTGCCCCTGGATCCCTGGCAGTGCCCAAGGCCAGGCTGGACACTGGGGCTTGGGGCACCCTGGGACAGTGGAAGGTGTCCCTGCCATGGCAGGGGTGGCACTGGATGGGCTTTAGGATCCCTTCCACCCCAAACCAGTCTGGGATTCTGTGATTCTTACTGTGGGAGCCAGCAGGGCTGATCGTGCTTCCCTCACCTCTGTCTAATGAATTTGGTGAGTCAGGGTTTGATGTGCTTTGTCCCAGGGACAAAAGCTTTTATAGCTCAGCATATTTGCTGAGATCTCCACTGCTCTCTCAGTAAAGAGATTAGTTGAGGAAATAAGTTTTACTCCCTTGGGAACTGTGGTGCATTTCCACTTTGTAAACACACAGATGCCATTACAAGAAAAAAAAAAATCCAAATATTGTATCAAGCTCTGATGTCTGAAACATTGTTTTATATTCTAAAAGACTCCTGCTTTAATATTGAAGAGTCAGATATCACAAAAGGGAACGGGTGTGATTTAATTTTTTACAAGGCTACAGCTAAAGAGAGTGATAAAATTCTAATGGTGCTGCTCTTTTAGGGTATTTGCAGGGGAAAACAAACATCTTCCTAAAGTAAAGGAATCATGCTGTATTTTCAGGAGCAGGCAAGTCACAGTATAACAATCTTCACAAGAGGGGAAACAGGAAATAACCAACCCTTTGTAGCCTCACCCTGCCCCCTCTAAGTGCACATCATCCCCTAGTGCTTCAGCTCTCAGCTCAAGTGTCCCAGGTGATTTCAGTTCTCATGTTGAGTTGGAGGAGAGTGAAGCTGCCAGATATTTGATTGTAGTTTTATGTTTGTTTAATTGACAAGTCCCTTATTATATATAGAGTTATATACTCATGTATATACATTATATATATACATGAGGTGTTTGGCTCAGGGCAATTCCAGCCTTTTGTTTTAATTTGAGGAAGGAAAAAGGTGCAGCACACTGGGAGTGCCATGAATAGGATCCAGTTCTTTCATGCCTGAATTTTTTTTCACCTTGCACTCTTCAGCTCCCCCCAAAACTCGGTGGGATGTTGGGCTGTGGGTGCAGGAGATGTCTCCTGTGGCCCATGGGCTGGGGGACCTTTTCCCTGCCCCTCTGCTTGCCTCTCACAGAACTGGGTCAGTGCTGTGTTGTTTCTGGCACTGCTGTATCAAGTTCCCTGGTTCACCTCATTTTTCACTGAACTTAGCAGGAAAAGGCAATTTGCATCAATTAGCAAGAATTGTTGCACAACCCCAGTGCTGAGAGGTGAAAAAATGAAGCTGTGAGCAGCAGTGGTGTGAACCTGCACTCGACTGTAGAGCAGTGATGGATTTCACAGCCTCTGCCATGCCTTTGGGGCTGTCCCTGCCCCAGCCAGGGCCACCAGCTCCCTTCTGTCACCCTGCTTGGAGCTTCATTGCCCCTCTCTTCTCCCTGTGCAGAGCCAGCAGTGCAGGGATCCCAGTCCTGGTGGCTGCCAGGCTGCTCCAGGCACCCAGCGCACCCAGCGTGCCCCCACTGCCACCAACTCTGCCAGTGCCACTGCGCCCTGTGCCCAGTGCTGCTGTTTGTCCCCAGGGCCAGCCCTCCTGCTCAGCTGCCCCTCACTGGCACAGAAAGCCCAAACACACCAGATCTGTGCCCTGCAGGTGCCCTGCTGGTCCCTCTGCTCCTCCCCACCCAGGGGCACAAGCCCACACTGCCCTCACAGCCACAGTTTCGGATTCTCTCTCGGGATGCTCATCAGTAAATGCAGCTTGGGGAGAGGAGAAAGCAGTTTTCTCTGACTCACATTTTCAGAAGCTGTAAATACTACAATAAACTTAAACTTTCCCAGAAAGCACTTTGTGCAATCTGAGCATTTTTTCACCCTAATTTGTCATCTCTGTAAAGTATCCTTTTTTCCTTACAGATTTATTGTTTTTCTTTGCCCAGTGATTCCTGAAGCCTGTCAGTATCATTTTTAAAACTGTATATATAATAAGGGACTTGTCAATTAAACAAACAGAAGAAAATCACCCAGAAAATTCTGTGGAGTTTGGTTATTTAAATAACTACCTTGTCCCTGTGGAGTATCTTCAGCTGAGACAAATAAAATCCCTCAGGTTTGATTCCTTCCAATACCTGAAGGAGCTGACAAGAAAGATGGAGAGACACAATTTACAAGGGTCTGGAGTGACAGGACAGGGAGGAATGGCTTCAAACTGGGAGATAATACGCTTAGATGGGATATTGGGAAGGAATTGTTCCCTGTGAGGGTGGGCAGGCCCTGGCACGGGTGCCCAGAGCAGCTGTGGCTGCCCCTGGATCCCTGGCAGTGCCGAAGGCCAGGCTGGATGGGGCTTGGAGCAGCCTGGGACAGTGGGAGGTGTCCCTGCCATGGCAGGGGTGGCACTGGGGGGGCTCTGAGGTCCCTCCCAACCCAAACCATTCCATGCTTCTCCATCACCTCCCCTCACATTGTTGCCAACACCATTCTCTTTGGGCACGGGCCATTTTTCTCCTGTTGTTGCTGGCTCTGGTTTCAAGATGTGCCCATGGGCCCTGGGATGTGCCAGGATCCCCAGGGGGGCAGCTGAGCCTGCTGCATCCTCAGGAGCACAAAGCTGCAGCCCCAAAGCACGAGCTGTGCCTGGCTGAGCACAGCAGGGGCGGAAATGGTGATTCCCTGAGCCCGGTGGGGCCAGGGCTGGGAGGGGGCTGAGCCTGCTGCTGTAGAGCACCTTTGGTGTAACTGATTCCCCAGGGAATGCTGGGTTAGCACACAGAGAGGACCAAGCTTTGCTATTCTGCTCAGATTCATGCTAACAGCTACTTGGAGATCTGTTCCAGGGATATAAATAGGCTTTCGCAGGTAAAGCACTACCTTGGAGTTGTAAATAAAAATGTCAAGTGATAGTCCACAACCAAACTACAGATCCTTGGTGGAGGGTGATGGCTTTTGCTGTGTTCATGGTATCTTATATCTAATACACCATAAAAGTGCTGGATTTTATAGCCATGGTTGTACTGAAGTGAGGGATGTTACATCCCCAGCCTCCAGCACTCCCTCTGAACATTCCCTGTTCCCAGCAACTGCAGAGCCCAGTAAGGTTTTCATTGAAGGTCCATATGGGAAGCACATGGAAGAACAGCTCTTTGATCTGTCATTTATTAATGGCACCTTATGAAATATTTTGTTTGTTTGTCTCTCAGGGCTGTTCTTGCCTTCTCTTGAAATTCAACTCCTCCTCTGGGTAAGCTGATAGTGCTGTTTAGTTCTGGGGAAGTGAAAAAAGATCCCTCTGCTGTGGGGGGGTGATCCTGGCTGGGCACCCTGGGCACACCAAGCCTCTCTGTCACTGCCCTGCTCAGCTGGGCAGGGCACACAGGACACAGGGAAAGGCTCTGGCTGGGATAAGGGCAGGGAGGGATCAAGGGATCCCTCCAGGTGCTGCCATGGGCAAACAGACTCAGCTGAGGGAAATCAGTTTCATTTATTACCCATCAAATCAGAGGAGGAAACTGAGAAATAAACCCAAATCTTAAAACACCTTCTCCAAACCCCTCCTTTCTTCCCGGGCTCATCTTCACTCCTGATTTGTTCTCCCTCCTCCCCAGTGGCTCAGGGGGATGGGAATGACACATTGTCCCTGCTGCTCCTTCCTCCAGAGGGCTTGGACTCCTCACCCTCTGCCCCTGCCCCAGCCTGGGGTCCCTCCCAGGGGAGAGTTCTCCAGGAACTGCCCCAGTGTGGGTCCCTTTATCCATGGGCTCAGTCCTTCCATGGGCTCAGTCCTTCAGGAACTGCCCCAGGGATCCCATTTCCCATGGGCTCAGTCCTTCAGGAACTGCCCCAGTGAGGTCCCTCCCATGGGGTCATGAGTCCTTCCAGCAAACCTGTTCCAGGTGGGCTCCTCTCTCGATGGATCCACAGGCCCTGCCAGGATCCTGCTCCAGCAGGGGCTTCCATGGGGTCACAGCTCTCCCAGGCATCTCCTGCTCTGCCCTGGGCTCCTCCAGGGGCTGCAGGAGATCTCTGCCCATGTGCCCTCAGATGCCTTTCCAGGGGCTGCACCCTGGCATCTTTGAGGAACCTCAGCTCCAGCATCTGGAGCAGCTCCAGCCCCTTCTTCAGCCCTGCCCTTGGCCTCTGCAGAGTTCATTCTCTCAGACATTCTCACTTCTTCCTTCTCCTGCTGCAGTGGGGCAGTTTTAGGATTTTTTCCCCCCATTACTCCAGAGGTGCTACCACAGTCCCTGCTGGGCTGGACTTTGGCCAGCACTGGGTCTGTCCTGGAGGCAGCTGGAATTGGCTCCATCAGACACTTGCAGCCTCTCCCAGAACCCATCCCTGTAGTTCCTCCATCCCCCAGTCAAACCCAAAACACAACTGAGAGTTAAACTTCAGCCTGGTGAATCAGCAGCAGCAGCAGAGATCCCTCAAAAGGCTCTTGCTTCTCTCAAAGTGCCCTTGATGATGCAGATTGAAGGGAGATCAGTATGGAAAACATGACCTAGATGTTCTTTCTAAGCAGAATACTTATATATACACACATAAATATATATATGATATAATCATCTTGCAAGCACTGGCAGCTCTTTAAAGGAGCAGCAAAAGCTCTTTTTCTTCAGAAATACCACATCAACAGCCTCAGCACAGTCCCCAGTGATTAAAGCTACACCTACAAGAAAAGCTGGAAGCTCTGCCAGTAAACCTTCTTCCTGCTAATGCTGCTGAAAGACCCTTCATTATCCCACCCAAGGCACAGCTAAAAAACAGATCCTTTCCAGCATCCCTGCATCAAAAAGGAGAGATTCAGGCAGTGGCAGCAGAATCAAATATACAGAAATATTTTACCCTTTCTGCAGTGATTTGCAGATGCCCCTGAGACCCCCATTCCATGTACGGAGACTCTGTGCTTCCCATGAGTGGCCATTTGATTGCTCACTCAGAATTTTTCCAGAAAGCTGTTTTGCATTAGGAGTATATTTTAATATGAAATCTAGTAGCTGGATAATTGATAAATTATGGCCATGAATAGCTTAAATATAATTAGTTATTATGAGGTAGAGAATTGTCAATTTTATAAGGAGGACTATCAAGTTATTATTGTCGGATTGAATACCCATTTATTAAACATTAACATAATTAAAATTAACCCTTTTTGGGTCATTGTGTGTATCTGTCAAAATTTATTTTGTTCCCTGGTAGACTTGTAGTCCAAATTAATGTTGAGGCCTTGTAGTTGTTGATCATAAATGATCTTCTAAGCCAAGATGGAACTGAATAAACAGCAAGGCAGCTCACAGGTTTGTACTGGCCACTGATGTGATCCAGCTCAGGGAGCTACTGTAGTGAAATTAAAAATATGGGGCTTAAATGGGTTTGAGTCAAGGCAGGTATTGCCCTGGCCATTTGCACAACATGGGTAACAGGCTCTAATGTGCCTTCAGGTTCCCAGTGCACTGCTGAGATTCTCCACTCTAAAGAAATAAAATGTAAGATATGAATGTGAGAATTAAATCCAGTAAATGATGTTTTGTTCACTGAATTGCCCTAAGCCTAGTCCAAAGCTTTATTCCAAAACCTGAGTTTTGACATCCCAGTTCTCCCAGCATTTCCTGGTAAGGCACATTTTCTCTAAATGAGCAGCATCACTGACTTCCCCAGGGCTGTCCAGGGCACTGCCCAGGCTCCCCAGGGAATGGGCACGGCCCCGAGGCTGCCAGAGCTCCAGGAGCTCCAGGGATGCCCAGGCTGGGATTGTTGGGGTGTCTGTGCAGGGACAGGGGTTGGACTGGATGATCCTGGGGGGTCCCTTCCAGCTCAGAGTATTGTGATTTCAACTGGTAGCTGTAACTGGGAAGCTTCAGGCCTCAAGTCCTTAATATCCATTATCTCAAGAGGTGCTCCAGTCAGAATGCAGAATAGTTTCTGTGTGGCCCCTGAGTGGCTGCTAATCCTGGGCAGTGAGAGCTCTGTGCTGGCTGCAGTCCTGAGCCCACTGAGGGGCTCATTGTGATCCCAGCCCTGATTCCTCCTCCATCCACACTGAACCACCACAGGCAGCTTAGTGGCTAAACTGAGCTCAGGGCTTTTCTCTTTGGTTTTATTTCTTAATGTATATGCATATATATAATTTCAAAGTGACCTACTCCATTTTTACTTCATGCAGTTTAGGTACAGAAGGAAAAGAATCCATCTGTGGAATTTCCCTGCACAAAATACCAAATGCTCAGATGGAAAGGAGGCTTCTTCCCCCAGTCAGGTGAGTGTGAGTGCTCAGAGCTGTGCCATGTTCACCTTGCTCTCCAGGGACCTTTTCCTGCCTTCACCCCCCGTTCCCCTCTCCAGCTGCTGCAGCAGAGGATGCACAGTGTCAGAGGTGGAGGTGGCCAGAATTATGCCAAAGAATCCTTGGTGCTGTCCTGTGTCTGAGCACCAGAGCACTGAATACTGAGCAGGTAAAACAGACACCCTCTATCAGCTTGCTGCTGGACCTGCTGGGATTTGCCCTGGGGGGGTTGTGAACAGCATCTCCAAACCCTGTGACATTTCAGGGTGATTTCTGGAAATGTGGGAACATTTGCCAGGGAGAGCAAAACAGTTTGGAAAGCTGCTGGTGGGATGTGTTCAGCCTCTGAGATCTGGGGGTTTTGTGCCTTCTTATTTCCTATCACCTCTGTCGGTCATAATAACCATTTTCCCCCCCTTTTTTCCCCCCAGAACTGTCTCCTCTGTACCTCAAGAACTTCCTGTAGGAAATTTTTAGACTGCTGGTGGCAGCCCCATGGAATGAGTCAGTGCTGTGCTGCTTTCACTCTGGTGAATGAAAGGATTCTGGAGGCATAATTTCCTTATTACTGAAGCCTGGGTTTGACAAAATTGTAGAATTCTCTGCTTTCTGATAGATATGTGTCTAATTGACAGAAAGAAAACACCAAAGCTTCCTGTGAATCAGAATTCCAGAATCATTAAGGATGGAGAAAAAACTCCAGGATCATCAAGTGCAACTTGTGACTGACCCAGCCCAGAGCTCTGAGTGCCACCTCCAGCCCTTGGGCACCTCCAGGGATGGGCACTCCAAACTTCCCTGGCAGCTGTGCCAGTGCCTGAGCACCCTTTCCGTGGGGAAATTCCTGCTGTGCCCACCCTGAGCCTCCCCTGGCCCAGCCCGAGGCCGTTCCCTCTCCTCCTGTCCCTGTTCCCTGGGAGCACAGCTCGACCCCCTGGCTGTCCCCTCCTGTCAGGAGTTGTGCAGAGCCACAAGGGCCCCCTGAGCCTCCTTTTCTCCAGGTTGAGCCCCTTCCCAGCTCCCTCAGCCTCTCCTGGGGCTCCAGCCCCTTCCCAGCTCCGTTCCCTTCTCTCAGGCCCGAATGTGTGCTGATCAGAGGCACCAACTGTGCTGATAATTTATTGTATCCCCAGCTTTTGCCAAAGCAGGAACACAAGAGCAGCAATGCTTGGGGTAATTATTCTGATACCTCCCTTCCTTAAGAGGCTCTGAGATGAGTGTATCTTTTAAAAGAAAAAAATTAGGTCTTGTATCCTGTAGGTTATTTCCCAGAGAAATACCAAAAATACCTTTCTGCTGAGAATTAGCCTTTCTGCATAAAATGCAAATCCACTGTCCAGGCCCCAAATAAACACACAGTGGAATGGCATCACTGCTGGTGCACAGTCCTGGCTGTGCTGCTGGGATTCTTCAGCCATTTCCAGCTCCAGCACTCAGCCACAAGCCTGAAACTCCTCACCTTAGTGCTGCTCATGTTTTCCCCTTTCTTTGAGGCTTTGAAGAGTCTAAAGATCACCTCTCTCAAAGTACTTGACAAAAGTATCTCTGCTCTCTGAGAAGGTAACTCCTGCACTCTTCATCTGAAGCATTTTTCTGTCTGCCTGATCTTTTCATGTCTTTTTATTTTTCCCAGAAAATTCACCTTCATCCTCTTTTTTGTTTCATGACCTGCATCCCACTCATTTGTGGCTTGCTCAGGCAAGCCTTCCAGCCTGACCCAGCCTGGCATTCTGTGAATCACTGGCAAGACGAAAGACAAGACCAGGTATTATAAAGACCAGGGGAAGAAACAAGGTGTGAAACACATTTAGGCTTTGTTTCCCATGCTGCAATCTCAAACTCTATTTCCCCACTGCATTCCCCAAATATTTCCTCCCTGTCCCACCATCCTTGGTCATCCTGGCCATCCCTGTCTCAAAGCCCTTCAGAACTGACCAGGATATTTAGGATTAATGGCTGAGCTTTAGTGTTTCCATCCACAAAATGGATATTGCTCATCTGAACATTATGGTCAGAGCTGATGGCTCGAAAGCTCCTTAAAGATATGATGCTGTAAAAATTGTGAAGGCTATTGATAGTTTATTATTTTTTATCTGTTATATTTACAGCCTTTCACTTCCTTCTTGCATAACATAGCAAATGTTGTTTTGCTTCCTGAAAACATGTGGTAAATCAACTGATCCACTGTTGTTTTCAAGTATCCTTACTTAGTTTTCATGCACATGTTTGGAATCTATGTAAAATATGCCTTAAATAGCTGAATAAAATAAATGCCAGGGCTCTTACAGCTTTTTCCACCTGCTTTCAATGCAGAGCTGCCAAACAATTTCAGTGGTTTATAGCCTGTTGCCCAAAATCAAATTCTGTGTTACTTTTGGTTTAAGGGCTAATAGCTTTTTGAAATATATTAGTGTTTTCTGGTGACAGATCCAAGATTAGCTTTTATCCATTGTTCCAAGAGGTATTCCATAATCCTGTGGCACAGTCAACTTTATGAGGAATTTTACAACCTTTCATGAGCGCTTTGTGTTTTAAAATGCTAAAAAAGCAGTTAAGGAGAGAGGAAAACAAAGCACTGCAGTGTGTCCCTCTGATGTTCCATTGGCCTTTGAAGTGCTGGGGAGTGAGAAGGGATGGCTGCAGGAATGACTGCAGGAATGACTGCAGGAGGAATCACTTTGCCCAGACAGACTGAGGAGCCAGCCAGCCAAAGTTTTTGAGTGCTGCAGAACTGCTTTACTGGAGGAGTATTTGCCTTTAGACAATGAACAGCCAGAGAGGGGGAGCTCAAGTCTCTGCCAGACCTTGAGCACGTCCTTGGGAGCAGCAGCCCTGAAGAATGGCATCCATTGGAGTGATGTCAGTCAATCCTGATTTTTTCATGTGATGACATCAAAACCAGAGTGGGCAGCAGATTGAGGAGGGGGATTCTGCCCCTCTGCCCCTGTGCTCAGGTGAGATCCCACCTGCAGAGCTGCCCCAGCCCTGGGCCAGCACGGGCAGGAGCTGGAGCTGCTGGAGGAGCCCAGAGGAGGCTCCAGGATGAGCAGAGGGATGGAGCAGCTCTGCTGGGAGGAAAGGCTGGGACAGCTGGGAATGCTCACCTGGAGAGGAGAAGCACTGTGGTCACCTAACTGTGGCCTTGCAGGGCCTGAAGGAGCTACAGGAAAGATAGATAGATATTGGCAAGGGATGGAGGGAAAGGACATGAGGAATGGCTTCCCACTGCCATTCCATCATTGCCAGAGGGCAGGGATAGGTGGGATATTGGGATGGAATTGTTCCCTGGGAGGGTGGGCAGGCCCTGGCACAGGGTGCCCAGAGCAGCTGGGGCTGCCCCTGGATCCCTGGCAGTGCCCAAGACCTGGCTGGACACTGGGGCTGGGAGCAGCCTGGGACAGTGGGAGGTGTCCCTGCCATGGCAGGGGTGGCACTGGATGGGTTTTAAGGTTCCTTCCAACCCAAACCATCCTGGGATTCTCTTCTGTGATTCTGGGATTTGAAGCAGTGCAAAAGCAGGACTTTGGGAGTGCATCCATTGCTCCCAGGTGGTTTCTGCAGGGCAAGGCAAAGGCAGAGCAGTGCTGGGGGAGAGCAGGCTCAGGACGCCCCTGCTTTGTGCACCGTTGCAAACTATGGGTACGACTGGGATGAATCTCTCCATAATACTTTATTCCTCTTTTGCATGGGGAAAAAGGGAAACACCCAAGTGCTGTGATGAGACAGACCTGAGGATGGAGAATTGGATGGGCTCAGCACAGCTTTTTCCCTTTAAAAGCTACTCTATGAGACCTTCAGCCCTAGATGCAAATGTATATCCTTCCAGGAGAAGTATTTCTGAGGCAGGGTCTAGCACATAATTTTCTCTCCCTGCCTCCTTAAAGATGTCGTATCCTTCCCCCACAAAAAATGCTATTGTTGGAAAGAAAATGGAAAATATTTCTGGCCATTCTCCTGAAATGAAAGCAGCAATCTTCAAAGCCAAGAACAATCCCTTCAGGCTAGCTGAGTAACTGCTCAGGCTATATAAAAACAGCCAATTTGTACTTGTGAGGTATCAAGGCTCAGCTGTTTGATGGGGCTGGAGATGTTTGTACCTGGCAGTGGCTGGAGTTGTCTGTCACTGGGACACAGTGGGCTGGTCACTGCATGGTGCTTGAAAACTGTTTTTGTACTGGGGGAGGAATCACAGCCTATTCAGGGCACCAGTTTTTGTTTGATGGAGGAAGTGACAGGTTTGACTGAGCCTTGGGATCTGCTTTCCTTTGCAGCTCCGCCATCCAGTGCCTGGTGGGAGCGGAGCAGCCTCAGCCTCCCCTGGTTTGTCCTCCGAGCCAAAACTCTCCTTTGTTTTGTCCCTAATCTCCTACTGCAGTTCCACACAAATATAAAACAAGAGGAGGAGACAGGGTTCTTTGTGAATCATTCCCCAGCTGAGAATATTTGCAGTAAAAAGGAGACTCCTACCTCAAAATTGCTTCTTCTGGGGGCTTCCCCAGTGGGATTGGCAGTTCTGTGGATCCCACCTCCCAAGCCAACCTCTCACTTGTGGCTGGTACTGTTTATGCACCAGTGCTGAGCTGAGGAGTTCAGGCTGTTCAGCCACTCTGGAATTGCAGCCTTCAGTTGAGTGTCTGCATATTTGACTCATGAGAAGATGGACAAGATGATCAGAGGGATGGAGGGTTGAAGCTCCTCTCTGAGGAAAGGTTGAGAGAGCTGACAGGGAAGGTGGGGAGAGAGAATTTACAAGGCCCTGGCACAGGGTGCCCAGAGCAGCTGTGGCTGCCCCTGGATCCCTGGCAGTGCCCAAGGCCAGGTTGGAGAGGGCTTGGAGCAGCCTGGGACAGTGGAAGGTGTCCCTGCCCACGGCAGGTGTGGAACAAGAAGGGCTTTAAGGTCCTCTCCAACCCAAGCCATGCTATGGCTCTATGACTTCCCTAAAAACTCAGCTCTGGGCATTCTGGAAACACCCAATGAATGAATAGCAAATCTGAGATAAAATCCAATTTGGTTTTGTTTTTCCCACTGTACCTTTCATTGAACTCCACAAGGATACACAGCACCTGTGAGGTTTTACTGAGACAGGCACTTGGTGTGTTTTGGGAACTGGGAAGACAGTTCGTATACAGATTCCCAAAATAAAACAAAAGGTTGCCTGAGAGGGAAGTTCAGTTGTTCACTCAGAGTGTAAACACATATATATCTGTTCCTTGACCTACTTGATTTTCTAAACATTAAGAACTGCTATGAATTATTGTTTTTGCTGGGATGCAGACCTCTTGAAATTTTTATGAGAAGCATCTTCTAAATTCTGTAGCAAGAATTTATTGATGTCAGTCAATGATGTTTAATCAGTGTGATGCAGTTCACGGTGGCATTTGTCAAGCAGTTGTTGCCATCTGTGGTTCCTCTTTATTGGGAAGTTTAAATTTTTTGGGTTAAAGCAGTGTATTATTTGCAGATGGCCAGCCCACCATTCAGAACCACAGCAGGATAAACACTGCCCTGCCATGGCTGGGATACAGTTTAAGCACAGTGCAAGAGACATCTGAGTACTACAAAAAAAGAATTACATGAAAAGACATAAGCAGGCAAGGATTTGTGCACAGTGGCTTGTAAAATTCATGGTGTTTTGGGTTTTTTTAAATTTGCTTTCTTTAATACAATACTGTCTGTATTTTGAGATTGACACACGGGCTCTCATGGATAAGGAATTAAAGAAGGGGGTAAGTTTTCCATTGGCATCTATGGCTGCACCATGGATTTGTACCTTCAGTGCAGTCTCCATGACTTTGGACTCTCATCCTTCCTGGCATGGTCCTGCTGGGGGGAGCAGGAGCATGGGCAGAGCCATGGAGGGTTCAGAAAAGGCTTTGAGCCTTGACCCTCGGCTGAGTACTTGGTCTAAGTCAGAGCATAAGTTGTCCCTCTTGAGCATGAGCTGTAGCATCCAGAAAGCCCTCAGAGCCAGGCTCAAGCACCAGCCAAGGGGGGGATATTCCATTTCTGGGCTCTCCTCTGAGGTGGGAGAGGCCAGATTGTTACAGGAAGCAAGAGTAGGATTTTGGGGAGACAGCTGAGCCCTGAGAGAGCTCCTCCATCCAGACAAACTGACTTCTGGGCTTTGTCTGCATATTGAGTTCTTGGCTTTGTCTTGGCTGCAGTATCAGACCTGCACTTGTGACAGTCATGGGAAAGGCAGTCAGGATGTTAATAGGAACAGGGATGTGAAATTTGACTTTGGGATCTTTCAGCATTTCCCTGCTCCCCACAGGCATGGCCATACTGCGGTGCTGCTGCAGGGCTCAGCAGCTGAGTGCATCAGCCTGGGGCTGGTGACAAAATGACCTCTTGTCCTGAAGGCTCCTAAAGGCTTTGGTCCTGGCCAGGTCCTTTGTGTCATCTCTTGGTTTCCTTGGGAATTTAAACCCCAGGGAATGGCTCCCACTGCCAGAGGGCAGAGATGGATGAGGTATTGGGGAGGGTGGGCAGGCCCTGGCACAGAGTGCCCAGAGCAGCTGTGGCTGCCCCTGGATCCCTGGCAGTGCCCAAGGCCAGGCTGGACACTGGGGACAAATGTATATTGTATATTATATATATATGATTATTTTATATTATATATATATATATATATGATATATATTATAGAAATATAAAATATAAATATAAATATATAAATCGATAAATATATAAATGTATAAAAATATATAACTATATAAATAAATAAATAAATAAATATGAGGTGAATAAGGACAGTGGAGGGTGTCCCTGCCATGGCAGGGGTGGCACTGAATGGGCTTTAAGGTCCCTTGCAACCCAAATCATTCTGGGATTCTGTGGTTTTTTCAAAGGTCTTCAGGTATGTTTTTGTTTCCTGATGTAGCAAACCAGCAAATAGTATTCCCTGGCTCAGGGACTATTGGGTGATGATTAGGTGCTGAAATAACTTAGGCCATGTAAGTACTTTCTGTAATAAAAAAGGAATAAATGAGAATTTATTTTCTAATGACACCAGGAGTCAATATTTAAAATGGATTTTCTGATTTTTGGATGATTTATCAAAATTTCAATGAATTTGCTCTTGCTCTTCTCCCTTCCCTGCTGTTTTTCAAGAAATAAGCTGAAGCTTTTCAAACCAGCTGTAATAGTAAAATAATTTAAGAATTAGGTTCTGGTCATCAAGATGAATATTGAAGTTCAAAGCAGCAAAACTGAAGAGTAGTTGACTTTAAGCTATGATTTTGCTTTTTGTGAGTAAGTTCCTTAATTTCTGATGTCAGTCAAGAGCTGAAGCCATTCTAGAAGCTTTATAAATGCTGATCCTGAAAGATATTTATTGATAACCATAGCACAGATCTTTTTAATATCCTTGAGGGAACCATGCAGCAATCTCATATACTAAAAGCACAATAAGTTGCTTGTTTTTTCACAGCATTTCCCTGATGTATCAGTGATGAGCTGTCCATGCTCACAGGCTGAACTTAAAAATTCATGAAATATGAATGGAGTTATTGTAATGTGCAACTAAATATGTTCCCAACTTTGAAGATAACACTGAGGAAAGTTACTTTTGTGCATTAGCTGTTCCCATAGTGGAAAAAAACGTTAAGGCTGGGGATAAAGGGTTCACTCCTTGATGTTAAATATGTGCCTGAAGTATGTCAGAAATGACTCAGAGAGAGCAGAATGAGCCATCAACTTCAGAATATTGGCTTCTGAAAATAATAAAACATCTTTCTATACAAGTTGTACTCCTTTCACCAGCCCAGGCCTCACAGTGATGGTGGTGACCCTTGCAGGGAGCAGATTCCACATGGAGAAAACTCCATGGGAAAAACAAAGAATTCATAGGCAACATGGAGGCTTAAATTCATCTACCTGATGAACATGCAGCTTTCTCAGAGGTAGTTTTTTTTTTTGTTTGTTTGTTTGTTTGTTTTTGCAGATCATTGTTTTCATACAGGGATTTGGTTATGGAAAAACTCATTTAAGCAATTCAAAGAAATTTAGCTAACAGACCCTTAGGGCTGGTGGTACAAGGCTGGAAATGTAACTGGGTGCACCCTGGGATCATCTGGGTGAGGACCCAGCTGGTGGTGAGGGAAGGCACCTTTGCCCTGGAGAGCCCCCAGCACTGGCAGAAGCTCCAGTGAGTAACAGAAACTATTTTTTCCTGCCTCTTTTACATCTCCCAGATTGTGAAGACAGTCTGCCCCAGATCTGTCATGGTATCATGCTACCGTCACACACTCCTGAAGCAATCGGGGGGTGATAGCTTCTGCAGATCAACTTATTTCTGTATTTTTAATTCTTCTAACTGGCAGCTCATGTTGGCTGTATTTTAAGGAGCAAAGATTTCAGCTAAAGCATTACTATGTCATTAACCAATCCATTGAATATTCATGATTTAGTGGATTTTTTTCCCCCCCACAGAAGGAGAGAAGTAATTATTTTGGCTGGCACTTGAAAAGTGTGTGTGTGCTTTTGACAGAACTCCACTGGAATGAGCAAAAATAGAATTTTTCTATTAGACATGCAAACTGATCTCCTCTGCCCGATACTGATACATATCCTTTAGTTCTTCTTCTGTATTTAGTAACAATGTTTCAAGCTATTTTTTTCTTGGTAGGAATGTAATGAAAGTGGAGGAAAAAAAAAAAAAGGTAAAAAGTAGAAGGAAAAACCTTCAAACTCTCCAGTGGAGGCTGAGCTGTGCCTTGGTTGAACCCTGATTTAGGAGTCTTGACAGACCTTTTCAAAGGACCATTTTGTATTTGTTGTTTAAATTTAGTTGTGTTCTGGGGTGCAAAGTTCAAAGGAAATACGGGTGGGGAAGCTGCTCTCAGGCCTTGGAATTCCACAAAGAATAACTTTTCCTGGTCTCCTACAGCCATGTCCTGAGGGTGTCCATCTTCAGGGCAGGGTGACAGGAAAGAGCCCCAAGTCATGCCAGGGGAAGTTAAATTAGATATTAGGAAAATTTCATCACTGAGACAGTGGTCAAGGCCTGGCACAGGCTGGCCACAGCAGGGTGGAGTTACCACCCCTGGAAGTGTTCCAAAAACACGTGGGTGAGGCACCTGGGGACAGGGGTTAGTGCTGAACAGGGTGGTGGGATTGGGTTGATGAAGGATGACCTTGGAGGTCTTTCCCAACCTCGGTGATTCTGTGATTCTCTGATTCAGTGGACTTTTTGATGTCTGTTGCTGTTATCTGAAGCATTCTGCTCTCCCTTGTCGCTGCAGGGGAGGTACAGAGGGATGTGTTTGTGGATAATCCTGCAGCTCTGATGACACAGGTGGCACTTGGCTCCTCAGCAAGTCCCAGAGAGCTAAGCCTCGTTTAGAATGTGCTGAGGGTGATTCTCAGGACACACTGAAGGGAATGTGATGCTTGGTGTGAACACTCTGGGGTTTGCTTGGTCTCCTCAGGCCAGAAGTGACTGGAGTACAACTGAACAAAACTGAAATCACTTTTCCCAAGTGAAAGAAATGAAGGGAAAGCTGTTGCTGCTGCTGAGAGCAGCACTGCAGAAGGGGCCTGTGGAGCACGGAATGCTGCAAACCAGTTCAGGAAGGGGGATCAGCTTTTCCTCAGGCTGGTTCCCTTAGCAGGTCTGCAAAGGGAAGCACTGCCCAGCTGCCCCTGAGGTCAGCAGCAGCGCCTGCTCTCCTGGAGGAGGTGCAGCTGGCTGGGGACAGTCCCAGGTGATGGAATCGTTGTCAGCCAGCACAGCTTCAAAGTCTGCTGCTTGCATCTCCCCAGAATAAAAGAACAGCAGCAACAGAAACCCGGGGAGCTTTTACAAGTTAATCTTCCCAGACGTGGCAGGGGGACTTTTGCCGCATGCGCATTCTGACTTTCTAGCTCTCACCTTATTTCCCACACAGAGATTTTTTTCCTTGCATTTTTTGGACATCTTTATTTTCTCCTGCTGTGCTGTCCTCTCCAGGACCACACTCACGGGTACCAGGTGCCCTGTAGCCATCTGTCACCCTAAGGGGACTTGTGGCTTTCTCCCTCCCTCCTGTTTTTGAGGGATTTAATTCTGCTCCTTTCTTGGGGGAAGTGGTGACAAAAATACTCTCCTTCTCCTTCAGCAAAGAGCTGCTTCAAATTCTTGCCTTCTCTTTTTTAAGATTTTTTTTTTCTATTGGTATCATCTCTAACAGCCATGTGCCAAAAGCCTTTAAATCCAGCTTTTTCCAAATTGGTTTATAATTAAAATAGATCTTGCTGCTTCTGTGTAATACATCAGCCTGACTTCAGTGGGAGCAGTGGTAATGAGGACAACGGGAATGGGTCTTTATCCCAAACTGCATCAGAATAAGCAGCAGGTACTTTTCTGTTTGCACAAATATTTCTGCTTCTGACAGTTAAAGCCATGTGGTTTCCCTTTTTGGTAAACTACTCTGCCAAGTTGGGGTGGTGTTTGTTTATTTGTTTAATAAAAAGTGTTTTTATTTATAGAGAAGAAAAATCTCAGTTGTCAGCTTTGGAAACAAACCTTCTGTTTATCATGTGCCAAAACACCCCTGCAGAACCCCCAAACCAGCTTCCCCTCAGCGCCTGCCAAAAGCTGGTTTTCGGCAATTTGTGAGGTATTTCTAGCTCTATGTCACACAAATCATTCACATTTTCACCCTCTTACATGAATCTGAGTGGATGATGGACTGACCACAGTATTTTAGGGTCTGACTATGAGTTATGTGCCTGTCTCTTCTCCAGATTTGTAGCAGGATCCTGGGTCTGAACATAAAAGCCATAAAAGACTTCATGTGCAGCTAGGACTGAATTAAAACTCCACATCCTCCAAGGCAATTTTAGGTTTGTTTCCATGGCATTTAATTTTTTGTTGGTGGTTTTTTTTCTCTTTTTTTAATTATGGCTTGAAGATCAGAGGGGTTATTCTTGCCTTTTGAAAAGTTGCCTTGTAGGATACAATGGCTCGAGGTTGTTTGAATTTCTAATGCCTGTTGGTGCCATCTTTCTGAAAAGCAGGGTTAACTGTGGCACACGGATAAAGCTTGGAAAACACGGTTACTGGGGTTGTTCGGTAGTGGCTGTGCCCTCATGAGAAGATTCAGCATTCTGGCATTAAAACGTTGCATGTGAACTGTAGTTTATGATGTTTATCACTTTACCTGATGTCAGGGTTTGACGTACAGGCGATCCTTGCTAACGACTGCCGTGAGAGCTCTGAAGTCATTCCCTCGCCGGCACGGACGCTTCCTTTGTCATTCCGTGCCGGGGCAGGGAAAACCAGGGTTCCGAGGGAGACGATAAACCTGCCATCCGTGAAAGCGGGGAGCAGAGTCCAGGAGAGGGCCACGCACCGCCCCGGGGGCTCAAACTTTCTCTGACACCGAGCAGCCCGAACGCGCTACCGCGACCCATCTCCGCCCGCTACAGCCCCGCGCTCCCCGTCCCCTCACGGCCCCGAGCGCTCCCCATCCCCTCACGGCCCCGGCACCCAGCGCTCTCCATCCCCTCACGGCCCCGAGCGCTCCCCATCCCCTCACGGCCCCAGCACCGAGCGCTCCCCATCCCCTCATGGCCCTGGCAGCCCGCACCCCGCATCCCCCTCCCAGCCCGGGCGCCCCGGCACTCCGCACTCCGCGCTCCCCATCCCCGCTCGGCCGCGGCGCTCCCCATCCCGCAGGGCCGGGGTGGCGATGCCCGGCCGCGCTGCCCGCTCGGCCCCTCCGCAGCCCCCGGGCCCCCGCGCCGCGCTCGGGCCGCCATGCCGGGCTGTG